>NC_022013.1:57809414-57811237 GCF_000317375.1 Microtus ochrogaster
TGACTGGTTTAAATTGAGGCCCACTCCACAAAAGGGATCCCACACCTTACACTGGCTGCATGGCCAGGAACCAGAGACTGGATAGCCAAGAGACCCAGAGTACAATCAAACATGACTGACCAAAAAAATCAATAAAATTATTCCTAATGATATTCTGCTAAACTCATAGATCAGTGCCCTGTCCAGTTTGATGAGAAAGGCATCCTCCGGCAGGAGATGGGAGCAGGTACAGAGAGCCACAGCCAGACACTATGAGAGAGAAAGAGTCTACATTGAAGGTCTCCATTGTGTTCTTCCCCTCAGAGATCTGGCAACACCGACAAGAGGGTAGGAGTCAGAGGGGACGGAGGACACCAGGAAAACCTGACCCACTGAATCAACTAAACAGGGCTCACAGGGGCCTGCATGGGTCTACACCAGGTCCGCTGCATATATGTGATTGCTGTTAGATTGGTGGTTTGTGGAACTCCTAAAAGTGAGAGCAGGTATGTCTCTGACTCTTTTGCCTGCTCATGGGACTCCTTTCCTCTGACTGGGTTGCCTTGTCCAACCTCGCTATGAGGACGTTCCATTGTCTTTGTGTATCCTGTTTTGTCCTGTTTGGCTGTCTCTTGGAGGCCTGCTGTCTTCTGAAGGGAAACAGAGGGAGAGTGGATCTGGGGGAGAGGTGGTCAGGAGAAGAGTGGAGGGAGGGGAAACTGTGGTTGGGATGTATGGTATGAGAGAATAATCTGTTTTCATTTTTTTAAAAAAAAATCAATGTGTTTTGGGATTGCAATGATGTAGTGGTTCAAATGAGAAATGTTTCCTACAGGCTAGCATTTGTGATCACTTGGTGTCCTCTTATAGGTGTTTGTTTGGGTGGTTATGGAACTTGCAGGAGGAGGTTTGTCTTTGAGAGTCATATCCTTGAGCCACTTTCAGTTTGCTCTCTCTGCTCTCTAGACATCCTTGAAGATGTATTCGCTCAGCTTCCCGGCTACCACAGCAGAACACTATGCAGCCATGAAGTGAACAAGTTAAAGCTGCAGAAAACACAGCACGGAAATGAGACAGAAAACAGAACTTAGAATGTGGCTCGAAAGAAAGTAGTATTTTTTTCTCCATACCCAGGGCTGGATTGAACCCATGGTTTGGAGTATGCTTGGTGTAATTATAGACTAAGCTATTCCCCCAGCCCTCGAGAACAGTTAAACAGCAGCCCAAACAGCTTAAAATGGATTTAGGGGGTAAAACTGTGTAATGTGGGTTTTGCCGTGGTTATTGTTTGCTTTTGCTTTTTGAAATAGCCTGAAAAAATAAATCATAGTCAGGCGGTGCTGGCACATGCCTATAATCCCAGCACTCAGGAGACAGACAGGTGGATATCTGAGCTCAAGGCCAGTCTAGACTACAGAGAGAGTTCTAGGATAGCCAGGGCTATATAGAGAGACCCTGACCCCAAGAAAACACAAGACAAATATAACCAGTCTCACTGTGTGCCCCAAACTGGTCTTGAATTGTCACGCCCATGAGCTGGGACTCTAGGTACATGCTGTCACAACAGAGTCTTTATAAAATTCGGATGGGTTTTGGTGCTGAGTGTGATAGAAGTAGAGCTTTGGTTTGGTTTATGAGATAGTCTTGCTATGTAACCAGACAGTCCTTAAACATTCTGTGTAGCCAAGGTTGACTTCAGATTTGAAAATCTCTTACTGTAGCCTACCAAGTACTGAGAGCATAAGCAGGCACCACACCCTAGAGGCTAAAGTTCTTTTTAAATGACGTCAAAGCAAGCTGGTACAACCGCTTTGGATGTCAGTGTGGCGATTTCTCAGAAAATT
>NC_022013.1:57811905-57814343 GCF_000317375.1 Microtus ochrogaster
CTATTATACATCTTCATAAAATTATATTTATGATTCACATGGTCTTGACAAAAGCATGATAGTTCAAGTTCTAGAAAGGGAACATTGCCAGGCAGTAGTGGCACACAGCTTTAATCCCAGCTCTTGAGATGCAGAGGCAGGCGGATCTCTGGGATTTCTAGGCTAACCTAGTCTACAAAGCGAGCTCTAGGACAGCTAGGACTGTTACACAGAGAAACCCTTGTAGTGTCATTTCATTTGTATTTTAATAAATGAAGTTTGCCTGAAGATCAGAGAGTAAAACAGCCTCACTGGTCAGCCTTACAGACCAGGCAGTGGTGACAGAAACCTTCAATCCCAGTAGCCACACTGGTGGCCATAGAAACTGGGCAGTGCATGCTTTTAATCCCAGTCCCAGAAAGGATTATAAAATGGGAGGAGGCAGATCTCAAACTCTCATTCTGAGATTCCTGGAGGCAGGATCGCCCTTTTGTACTGTGGTAGAGGTAAGAGCCAGTGGCTGGCTGTTTTGCTTTTCGGACCTTCAGGTTGAACCCCGGTTTCTACCTCTGAGTTTTTATTAACCGTGCTTCAAACCCTGTCTTGAAAAAAAATTTTTTTAAAAAGGAAAAAAGAAGCACTTCCTTTAGCTCCTGTCTCAATGCACCTGCATGCCCCCATCCTGACTCTGCCTCGGTTTCCATGGACAGCATACACATGCTCCTGAAAAGGGATGCTCCTCCCCCTTGGACCCTCCTCCTGCAGTTCTCAGCTTCTGTATCAATTGAATCTGCACCCCCACCTCCCTCCAACTACTCCACGTCCTCCCTCTCTGACAGGAGTGTCCAACCTGAGCCTGTCCAACCATGAATGTGGCCTAACACAACAGTTGTAAACTTACGTACGATGTATATCTTTGTTTCTCTTTACACTCAGTTGTACAGTTCTCGAGGGTGACTTCCGTGGAGGACAAAGCTGTGACACAGCATTAAAAGGTTAGGCATGCCTGCAAGTGTTTAGCAGCTAACGGTTTGCCCAGACCTACTACATACAAGCTTTCTGGAACTCTCTAGTGAGGAATTCATACCCCCTTCATTGTTTTACCAGGGTCCTCAACAACCTCCACATGACTAAACCCAAGGCTATCTGTTCATCCTTCTCTGACCCTGGAAGGCAGCCGGCCACCCACTACTCTCTGCGAACGGCCACCCATCCTCTCTGCTAGCCTGGTGTGAAGTGCAGTCCCATAATGCCAGCACTATGTAGACAGAGGCAGGAGGATCACAGTGGAATACAGCCTAGACTACAAAGAGACCCTACCTCAAAACAAAGCAAAAACCCTCTGTGGTTGACTTTGGGGACGCCACCTAAACTGACCCCCTGACTGCCCACCACACACACTTTCCTGAACATCACTCCTCTGCCAACTTCCATCACAGTTAAGATGCCATCACAGCCTCCATGACACTCCGGTCCTGACATCCAGCCCAGGCCTCAGCAAACACTGGTCTCCTCTGTCTAAACAACGCCCGCCCAACACGACCAACGGGAAGATCAGACAATTACAAACCTGCTTCTCTGCCTTCTCCAGTTCAGGCAACTGCATCCTTTCTGGGGTGTCAAACAGCTGCGAGCTGCACAGCTATACTGCCTGGTGGTCCATGCCCGTATCCTAGCAACACGTGCGTTTGGAAGGATGGTGCCTGTGAGTGCAGGCTAGCCTGGTGGTTTGCTGTAGGAGGAGGGGGCCTGCTTGTTCATTCCTGGCCGCCTGGCTAGCTTAGCCCCAGAAATAACCACACAGAAACTGTATTAATTAAATCACTACTTGGCCCATTAGCTCTAGTTTCTTATTGGCTAACTCTTACATCTGAATTTAATCCATTTCTATTAATCTGTGTATCACCACAAGGTCGTGATCTACCAGCAAAGTTCCAGCACATCTCTATCTCTGGCGGTGGATCCATGGCATCTCTGACTCCTCCCTTCTTTCTCCCAGCATTCAGTTCTGTCCGCCTAACTAAGTTTTTTCCTATCAACAGGCCAAGGCAGTTTCTTTATACATTAATTGTAATCACAGCACACAGAGGGGACTTCCACACCAGTTTGCAGTGTTGATGTTGTTGTATTTACTCTTTGACTCTTTAGACTTTGGTGGGGGGCACGACACAGCTCCCAAATAAATCACACACTGAGGCTTATTCTTACTTATAAATGTCCAGCCTTAGCTTGGTTTGTTTCTAGCCATCTTTTCTTACCTTAAATTATCCTGACTACCTTTTGCCTCTGGGCTTTTACCTTTCTCTTCTGTAATTCTTACTTTGACTCTTACTCCATGGCTGTCTGTGTTGCTGGCTGGCTGGCCCCTAGTGGCCTCCTCTCCTTGTTCTATCTTGCTACCTGAACTTTTTCTCCAAGATTTCTCCTTCTATTTAATCCTCTCTGCCTACCAACCCCAC
>NC_022013.1:57814779-57816487 GCF_000317375.1 Microtus ochrogaster
TTATTCAAGTAAACAAAAAGTGCATTGCAAAAGACTTCCAAAAACTCTAGAAATGACAGACATCTGACTACCTGGACAATCACCCTACCGCTTTTGCAATGTTAGGGCATCCATCTCCAGCTTACTGGCCATAGTATCCAGCAGACTGTTCAGCGAAGCAGGAAACTTGAAGGACTGTCCTACCTATACTGACAGTTTGTCACTCACTTTCCTCTGTGTCCTGCAGAATGTCTGGCATTTTCTTCTGGGAAACAAGAACCCTGAAGGACCATCTCACCCTGTTTTGGCAAAGTTCAGCAGTCACTTTCCTGTGGGTCCTGCATGTCCAGTCTATACAACATTTGGTCAAACAGTCAGTTTGACAAGGCAAGAGCAGCTTCTTGCTCAAATGGCTAGCCTTGCCACATAGAAAGCAAACTCTATAAGGAGTTTTTTTGATGCCCATCATCTCTGAAATAAATTGGTGCTGCAGGAGCAAATGTGTCTAATATCACAAAAAGCCCTAAATTAACAAAACATTTTAAATGCCATATTCTGTAGGTCTTTGAAAGGTTTGGAGACCATCTGTCTATCTAAAATATAGAAAAAATACCTAGCATATCTACAAATTTGATTGTTATGATTACTGACCCATGTTTCTTGATTATCCTAAATAATTATTATAGTTTTCAGAAACTAGAATAGTTTTACCTTACATTTTTAAATGAACTGCCTAGGTACAATCCCTTAAACAAGAGTAGAAACATATATACAGTGTGTTGTAACAAAAATTACCTTAAATTTGTATCAATATACCAAAAGACCTTTAAACAAAAGTAGAAACATATAGTGTGTTGTAACAAAATTGACCTTGAATTTGTAATCAATATGCCAAAATTCATAGCAATGCAAGATATCTGAGATTCATAGTTGTCTTTTTATACTATATTCCTATATTACCCTAAATTCTAACAAATATCCATAACCCACAAAATAACCAAACACCACCCACACATCCCCAAATTTTGGGAATGTGGACTCAGTCCTCTCCATATTGCTTCCTGCTGGCTGCGGGCAAAGATATCCCCAGTGGTTCCAAGAAAAAAACTGAGATGATGACCAAGTCCTGGGAAGACCTTAAAGCTTTTGTTGATAGATACCTCCTGTCAAGATGCAGGCGGTCTCCGTTGATCAAACCAGATTCCTATCAACCTGGGACGAGCCCACGGGCTCTTGTTTCCTGTAAAAACAAAAGCAAAGCTGCTTCTCCAAAGCGTTTCTTGGTTTCCATTTGACAAATACATTTTTTGACTTTTTTAAACTATCTAGGTTGGTTTATTTCCACAGTCTCTCTTTCAATCACAGGCCCTTAGCAGCTGTCCTTTGCTTTTCAGCAGTCAGAAACTTCAAAACCAACACAATAGCATACAGGATCCAGATTCCCTGTGTACTTCCCATCTTTATGTGGCTATATTCTTTTGTTTTACTTTTACTGTCTCTTTAAAGACTATTTTTTAAAACTCTTTCTATAACTGTCTATACCCATTTTCTTTATTTCTTAAGCTTACACACATTGTTAAACACACTGGAACCCCTTTGGCGGCTTCTTCCATCTGGAACTCTTATACTGCAGATCCTTAAGCCTATTTGACTGCACGTGGTGCCAAGTGACTGAGGTCCCGAGTGACTGAGGTCCCGTGTGACTGAGGTCCTCTGTGACTGAGGTCCT
>NC_022013.1:57820771-57821430 GCF_000317375.1 Microtus ochrogaster
TGTGACTGAGGTCCTCTGTGACTGTGATCCTGTGTGACTAAAGTCCTGAGTGACTGTGGTCCCATATGACTGAGGTCCTGGCTTCTTACAAAAATAAAAGCTAAAAAACATCTTTGATCTTTTTTTCCCCTCAAATACCACATCCACACCTAGAGAAAACCCTCCCCTCTGTCTTCAGCCTAGCCCCACGACCCAGCCCCTCCTCAATCCTCATCCTCTGTACTACATGCAATAACTGCTAACTGGCTCAGGGTCTCACCCTCAACTGCACCAGCATCTAGAGGAACTGCTGTAGAGACACCTGAGCATTTCCTTAGTTCTCTGGATTTTTAGTGCTAGGACTGGAACCCACGACCTCACACACACACACTAGGAAAGCCCTCCACCACGGAGATCCACCCCTAGCCCCTATGCACCTGCCTTAGACTACTTATTAACCTCCTCCAAGCAGACTTCAAGCTTCTACAACTTTCCCTCCACTGGGGCACTACAATCATTCCGTCCATGGAAAGGATCATTCATGATGGCAAGGCTGGGGAACTTAGCAGAACCTCTTCTTTCTTGGTCTGGACCACTCCAGGCTTCTGCAGATCCTCTGGTAGAACGAGAAGCTACGATTGCTTCAACTGCTGAGGCCAGGCGACGACAGAGCCTTGAAC
>NC_022013.1:57822364-57824816 GCF_000317375.1 Microtus ochrogaster
TATTTTTAGGGGTTAGACTTAGTAAGGTGTGAACATTAATTCATCCATCACTTGGAGGAGGTATGCTAGCATGAAAAGATGGAGGGTGGGCGGGAGGGGGAGTCGGCCCATTCTTGGTATCTGTGAAAGGAGATCCAGCCTGATCAGATTTCACACTTAAGTCACTGAGGGAAAGTGCTTACAGGGAAAGTGTCGAGGGGCATTGCCAAGAGCAGATTTTACTCCAATGACTGAAAAACGCTGTGGTTTGGTGACAGATGCCCCTCTCTGCTGGTGCTGGGCCTGGATAAAATGTCCCTCCATCCTGTTGGTAGATATTAAAGGCAGCTGCAGCCAGGCATGGTGGTACACACACGGGGGAGGCAGAGGCTGGCAGATCTCTGAGTTTGAGGTCAGTCTGGTCTGCACATGAGTTCCAGGCCAGCCATGAGTACACAGGAGGGCCGTCTCTCCGTTGCAGATGAGATGGTCAGATGTGTCTGCGCCCCCCCCCGTCCCTGTTTGCAGTGTTCACACTCAGAGGAGACACCCCTGCCTGTCGCTGTCCCCTGTGAAAGCTGCAGCTAGCATTGTGGTTGAGACTCCGCATTCCAGTTTGTACTCCCAGCTCCACCGCCAGATGTAGCCACTTTCGACACACTTCCTCTTCTGTAAAATGGGAATACTATGACGGAATTATATGCTATCCTCAGCGATTCGTGATCTGCCTAGGAAAAGCTGCAAGGCGTCAGCACCCGCGGTTTATTTCATAAACTAGTTTTTATGATGTTTACTTTTTTAGGTGCTAGGCACTAACTCTTGGATATGCTAGACAAATGCTCCACCGCGGAGCTACAAAGCCCGCCCTCGGATTTTGGAGACCACTTTGTAACCGGGCCGGTCTCCCCTTAGGATCCTCCTCCCGCCTTCGCCTGCCTCTTGAGCCGCCCTAGTCTCTTTTAGAGTAGCTCCCTTTTCACACGCCAGGTGGAGCCATCGCACTGACAACAGAGGCGCATCTCTGTGGGAGTCAGAAGCTCCTCTCTGACAGGCGAAATCATCGCTTTGAGGTCTGGCTCAGCCAGATCGACTTAAACCACCGGGAACTTTGCGAACCTACTATTGAGCCCCAAATACAGGACTTGATGGGCCTCTCCACCCGCAGTTCCAGCTTCTCTAATGGTTCCGGTTACAAATGGTTAGACTTTCTGGACCAGGAGAGAGCCGAGTAAGAGCTAAGCCATGGGGGAAAGGATAGGGTTGTAATTTTAGAGGTCGGGCTCAGGAAGAGGCGGGCACAGAAATCAATGGCCCTGCGGTTGGAGCAAAACGCTAAGCGCGCCCCAAACTATCGGAGAAAGGGCGATACCCAGTGAAACAGCCAAGTCAGGGACTAGGGTGCCTATTCGGGTCCCTGCTGGCCTCAGCAAACTGGACGCCAGGTTGAGAAGACCAGATTTACATTGTAAAGGCGCCCAGCAAGATTAGAGAGGGAGCGAATGTGTACAACCAGCAGGTGACTTAGGCAGGAGGCGGTTCAAAGTGGGAGAAAGTTCGATTTTGTCCTCTATGTGGGGGACTAAGCTTCATGGATGTGTTGGGATCCTGGGAAAGCTTCGAGAAGAGGGAAGGAGAGGTGCGGGAACAGGTCCCTGGGGATCAAGGATGCCCTGAACAGGAAGGAGAAGCGGCTTCCCGTGGCCTTGTGCCCTCCTTATACCAGTGTGGCGTGCAGGAGTCAGGGAGTCAGGGCCTCAAAGATGGGCATCGCCTGGGAGGGGAAAAATAAATGCATCAAAGGGACAAACTCCACTGGCCATGGGCCCATTTTGAGGGCAGAGGCAGAGGAAATGTCTCACTGAGGGCTGGAGAAGGGGACCAGACCCATGCCAGTGCATCAGCAGGGAGTGAACGAGCCAGACCTGATCTCTCTACTTTCTCTCTTCAATAGAAGATTTATGGAACAGCATCTCAGACCTGGTGTGAGGAATTTTTGCCTTAAAGCATCTCTACCTGGGGCTGGAGAGATGGCTTTGCAGTTAAGAACCCTTGCCTGCTCTACCAGAGAACCCAGGTTCAATTCCTAACACCCACATGGCCACTAACTCCAGGTCCAGGGAATCTGATGCCCTCTTCTGGCTTCCGTGGACACGGCTTGCACATGGTACACACACATGGTGCACATGAAGGCAAAAACATCATCAAATAAAAATACACATAACAGGAAAATAAAGGCGCTTTGCCCAAGTTCTACAAGAGAAGAGGCGGGTTGCTTAACTGACCTTTACTAACCCGGAATAGCATCCACATCCATAAACAGCTGGTATTGCCCTTACCACATGTTGCTTTCAACATTTATCACAGGTGATAAGTGACTTTCAATTTAGCTGTTTTCAGCCCACACACAGCCCACATGCACACACACACACACCACACACACCCCTCATGCACACACACACACGCACACACACAC
>NC_022013.1:57825379-57835991 GCF_000317375.1 Microtus ochrogaster
CACACACACACACACCCCACATACGCACACACATCTAACACAAACCTTATTCTGGATTAGGGACATGAAAGGGTCTTAATGAAGAAATAGGACAGCTGTTTAAAATTGTGACTTGTAAAATGTCGACTCCGTGGGGAACCCAAAGCATAATAAGATTGATTACTTTGTTTTTTTAAAGGCAAGTTAAATTTAAACGAGCTGCTGAGAACACCGTGTGTAAACAGATTGAACACATGGTTTCAAACGATCTCAAAGCATATAATTAACTTGGTTACAAGCTCAGGTAAAAGTTCAATGTTAAAGGCAGGTTCCAAGAGGCATTTACCAGAAGTCATTTCTACACGCTTCCTAATATTTTCCTAATAAATATTTTACAGCTTTGCTTCCCATCTGGAAACTGCTCTTTAGTCCTCCCGAAAATGTCCTCAGAGCCACTGCTTGGGCCACATGCTAAAGGCTTTGAGTTGGAGCATTACCCTCAAGTTTAGTGTTATGAACTTTCGGATACCCACCGGTATTTCTCTCTTGATGTCAATGTTAATTTGAAATATGCTTTTTAGCTTTTATTAGCAGTTACATGGGTGCCATGCTACAGACTCTTTGGGTGGGGTTTGTTGAGTAGTCTGTGATGAATCTTTGTGTTGCGTGTGACTTACAAATCATATTTCTATTTGTAAATCATACCTAAATTTTTAACATGCTCACTTAGCAAAATTAAATTTTAACCAGGATTTCTTCCTGCCACACGGTAGAAAGATCCAAGAGGAACTTAACTCCAGGCCCGTGGTCACCTCCCACACTTACAGGCTAGGGTGTTGCCTTTGCTTTACACCTCCCCAGTCCATTGCCGTCATTTGTTTCACAGCTCTTATTGTATGGCAACAAGATGACTGTTTGACCTTATCGGGATGCTTGCTCGTTTCTGCCCATCTCACTTGCTTTTCCTTTCTGGACTTCTCTATCTTGAATCTACCCTTCTGTGTTCTCAGGGAGACCCTTGGAGGAGCCAACTCTCAGCCATCATTCCTTAGGAGACGATATTTTCCCTTCATCCTTACCCCTGGGCAGTGGTTTAGGACAACGTTAAGCTGGGTCACTTCCAGGTTTAAGCCTAGGCACTCTGCAGGCATACCTGCCCTTCTCCATCTCCGTCTCCCAGAAGAGCCTCTAACTCTCCTTTATTTGCTTGTGGTTTGTTTCTGAGACAGAGGCTCAGGTAACTAGGCTAACCTCAAACTCCTTGACCCCAAACTCAAATTCCTCCTGCTTCCGCCTTCCAGTTGCTGGGCTCACAGGTGTGCACTGCCACACCCGGTCTGGCCTTTTGCTCACGATTCTCCTGGCTCAGCTCAGATGCTGAGATGACAAACATGTACCACCTCCTTGGAATGTAGTCTTCTGTTTGCTTGAATCAAGTCGCTGTCCTCAGCATGTGGCTTTCTGTCCCCCAACCTCCCACCCCGTTCTGGTCAGTTTTCCTTCTGTCTTTAACATTCTGAGGGCATCCCCATGCTCAGTGCTGTGGTTTGGGTTTGGTGTGTCCTCTGCGGGTCTCAAGTCGGGGGCTGGTCTTTGGTGTGATGGTGATGTCTAGAGCTTTGAAGTTCAGGGCCTGTGGAAGACCGTGAGGTCATCACAGAGGTACTTCCTGAGAGGCTCCTGTTCGTCACAGGCCACCACAGAGGTACTTCCTGAGAGGCTCCTGTTCGTCACAGGACTTGGCGCTCCAGAGACAGTGGGTGGTTAAGCCAGGTTAGCTGCTAAACTCTCCCTGCTTCCTGTCTCACCCGTGACCTCTTCATGCACCGCCGCTACCGAGACACCGTCTGCCATGAGCCCTTCAGCAGAACCCAGCAGAGTGTAGAATATAACAGCTATCTATTGAGCCTCCAGAACAGCGAACTAAGCAAACCCCTTCTCTTGAAATATCACTCAACCTTGGGTATTTTGTTATAGCTACACAGACTGGACTATATCATCTTTGTAACCCATTGAATATCCACATGGGAACCACTTTTTTTTTTTTTTTTTTTTTTTTTTTTTTTTTGGTTTTTCGAGACAGGGTTTCTCTGTGGCTTTGGAGCCTGTCCTGGAACTAGCTCTGTAGACCAGGCTGGTGGTGTTTAAAGATTTCCTCTTGACTATAACTTCCATTAGGATCCTTTTCTATTCTATATGCTTCTCGTTGATGTTATTCAATTTCTTATTTTCTCTCTCTATGGGATCTAATTCACAAATGTTCTCTTCTCTCTTTGGAGGGAGGGAGCAGAGTGGGGCTTGAGACAGGGTCTCACTCTGGAACCTTAGTTGGCCTAGAACGTGCTATGTTGAGCAGGCTGGCCTGGAACTCACGGAGATCTACCTCCCACATGTTGGTATTACAGGTATTACTGCTTGACTTTAAAAATACTATATTAATCAACTATGTAATCATATGTTGAAGTTCTGATTTCAATGGCATAATATTTTAGTTTCACCATTTTTATTCTCTTGGTTTGTTTTCTAATTTTTCTGGTTTTGTTTTTGTTCTTGAGAGAGCCTTATATATCCAAGGCTGGCCTCAAAGTTGATATATAACCAAATGACCTTATACTCCTGATCCATCTGCCTCCAGCTCCTAGGTGCTAAGATTACAGGCATGGGCCACTCTCTTGGGTTTATATCTGGTGCTGTTGCAAAGTAAGTCCACCAGAGAACACATGGATACTCTCAAAGCCAGTGAGAAAGTCTGCATTGCCAGCCAGCAGCTAGGGAAGCTTGGCCAAATCAAGCAGCCTCAAGCCCCACTTTTTCTGTCTTTTATGTACAAAACCATATCCTTTGGTTGGTACACTTCAGTCAGCAAGAGCAGTTAGTGAGAAGCAAAACTGCAGAAGCTGAAACTCTTGGTTAGTGTGTTTAGGGACTTTCCCAGATCCTGCAGCTATGGACTACTCTTTGATGGGTTGGGTCTGTTTTCATCTGGCTCATGTTGGGGCCTATATGTTGGGATTTAAGGTAAGAATGGTACCTCGAACATGGTGTCTGTTGTGCTAAGGTCTCAGGGCCTGCTGCATTCCCCACTGGTTCAATGGATTTGAATCAAATCATGAACTCATCTTGCGATGAAGAATTATATTGTCCCCTCAGCACTAATAATTTAACAGACTTTATTTATTTTTTTTACATAATTAAGTACACACTTGAGAAAGCGGGCCTATAGTGAAGACTAGGAGCAACTACTTCTGTTTGGTTTATATGGAATCTGTCTTTCAAATCTTTAGTCTCTCCCTCCTCTCTCTCTCTCTCTCTCTCTCTCTCTCTCTCTCTCTCTCTCTTTCTCTCTCTCTCTCCCACCTCTCTCTCTTCTCCCACCTCTCTCTCTTCTTCCCCTTTCTCCCCTCCCCCTTTCCTTTTCCCTCCATAACTTGATGGAGGAAGGTCATTGGTTGATTAAATAAAGAAGCTGCTTGACCTGATAGGTTAGAACATAGGTGGGAGGAGCAGACGCTGGGAGGAAGAGGAAGTGAGCTCAGAGACTCGACAGCTCTCCTCTCGGGGGCAGACGCCTCAGAGAGACAAGATGCTCCCCTCTTGCGGGCAGAGGTGAGAGCTCTGCTCTCTGAGGCACACGCGATGAAGCTCCGACCCAGGATGGACGTAGGCTAGAATCTTCCCGGTAAGCGCACCTTGGGGTGCTACACACAGATGATTAGAAATGGGCTAGTCCAGGTGTGAGAGTTAGCCGAGAAAAGGGCTAGAGCTAAAGAGCCAAGCAGTGCTTAAATGAATACAGTGTCCGTGTAATTATCTCGGGTAAAGCTAACTGGGTGGCGGGACACAGCCCACGGCACCAATTACTACAATAACTCACTAAATTAATTTTCTCTGCACTACATGCTCATCCGTCTCTCACCGCTGCCGCTCCCCGTGGGACCCACTGCACTGCCTACCCCACCTGCCTGGGACCTACAGAGGCCTTGGTAGTGGGACTGGCCGCCCCTCGGGGCCTCTGCTGCCCCTAGGGAACACCATAGCTTTTATCTAAACCCTTAAACCCACAATCCCAGGAGTATTCTCCTTTGTGGCCTCTGGGTGTAATATTTTACAGAGTCCCCCTGGAAGACAGGTTGAGTCTCAGTCGTTAGATTAACTCTAAGTTCCCCAGTTTCTGTTTTACATTTTTATACCCAGGGTCTTGGTTTATGGGGTTTATGAGCCTTTTCTATGTGGAGACAAAGAAGGCAAAACAGGACAACCATAGTCACAGGGCCCATGTCAGTCAGTCTCAGCCTTGTCTTGATTTTCTGTAGCCTCCTTTAGCTAGACATGGAGGGTTCATGGGGTGACACTGTATAGGGGTGCTGGGGACCACAGGGTATGAGCTTTTCCATAATGGCTCCAGGCTGCGGGTCAGGATTCTCTTTACCCACACAGGGTTGTAAAACTGGAACTTGTGGGCATGCTCAGACATGGATAAGGGCATGGTGCCTTGAATCGTCTGATGAATAGCCCGCCAGGCTTGTTGCAGGACCTGTAAGGACTTGAGGGAACAGTTAGTAATTTCTGCCTCATGAACATATTTTAGCTTGTTGCAGGGGAAGGGGGGGCTCCCAAACATAATTTTAAATGGGGTGAAACCCTCACAACATGGAGTATAGCTGGGCCCTAGAAGTGTAAATGGTAGGAGGTTGGCCCAATTTTTTGTGGTCTTAAAGACACGCTTCGTTAATTTTTTTAAGGTTTATTTATCTTTTTTATGTCCTGAGCTCTGCCATCTATGGGCACAATGTAGTTTTCTTTTTTTTTAAATATTTATTTATTTATTATGTATACAATATTCTGTCTGTGTGTATGTCTGCAGGCCGGAAGAGGGCACCAGACCTCATTACAGATGGTTGTGAGCCACCATGTGGTTGCGGGGAATTGAACTCAGGACCTTTGGAAGAGCAGGCAACGCTCTTAACCACTGAGCCATCTCTCCAGCCCCCCACAATGTAGTTTTCAATGAGTATTTAGGACCTTTGGGAAACTGGCCAAAGGCCAGGTCAGTGACAGACCCCAGGGAGAGAGGTGACTCAAATCTGGGAATTAACTCTTGGAGGACTTTCTTGTTATTACTCAGGCTGTCCCCGTTTGGATGGGATAGGCTTCTGTAAAGCACAATGTCGGTCCTACCCTGTACTGTAGTACGCCTGTAATGCCCGTGCCCCCACAAGACAGTACACACCAAGACGGTACACAAGCCGGGAACTAAGCTGGAGACTTAAAAACACAGGCACACACAGACAGACACGGGCACAGGTCATCCTTGATACAAAGAATGCCAAGTTTATTGTGCTCAGGGGAAGCCACGCCCCAGCTCTCAGGATCTTTCAGCTGCAGACTCATCAGAACCCACTCTGGCGGGGCAGTGGTGGGGAACGCCTTTAATCCCAACACTCAGGAGGCAAAGGCAGGCAGATCTCTGTGAGTGCAAGGTCAGCCTGGTCTATAAGAGCTAGTCCCAGGACAGGCTCCAAAGCTACAGAGAAACCCTATCTCAAAAATAAAAAATAAAAATAAAAAACCACTCTGCCATCAGGGTCTCTTGCTCAGAGCAGCTGCACGCTGCTCAGAGCAGGGGAAAACAAGTTGTTTACAAGAAATTCAGGGTCTGGGGGTTCACAGCCCCCAACAGCTCCCAACAGGCTTCCACCCATCCAGAGACGATCTCTATGAAAATTAACTGTAGTAGGAGAGTCGCTTGTTTGTTCCTGGCTGCTCAGCCCCAAAATAACCACACAGAAACTGCATTAATCAAATCATTGCTTGGCCATTATCTCTAGCTTCTTATTGGCTAACTCTTACATCTTAATTTAACCAATTTCTATTAATCTGTGTATCGCCATGAGGCTGTGGCTTACTGGGTAAAGTTTCTGCATCTGTCTCCGTAGGGGCTATATGGCTTCTCCCTGACTCCGCCTTCTTTCTCCCAGCATTCAGTTTGGTCCCCCCATACACCTAGCTCTGTTCTACCTTGCTCTGCTATAGGCTCAAAGCAGTTTCTTTATTAACCAGTGATATTCCCAGCATACAGAGGGGAATCTCACAACAACTAACAGATACTTACACCCAAGAGCTGTGGGTTTTATTTCTGTAGAGTGCACTTCTCACTGTTTTCTCAGGGGCAGGTTCCCTTGGCGGCTTTTTCTTTCCCTTGGGGTTTACATGTGTGCAAGTAGCACATCTGGACACAATGTCTTTGGCGAGATTGGGGAATGTAACATCTGGGCCTGAGAAACAGCAGTGTGGATGTCCCCAGGTGGATGGTCTAATAGAGTTTGGGACTGTTCATCTTCTAGACATAGCAGGGAGTATGAATCTCCCATCTGGCAAGAGCCCCCCATTTGTGTCCTGTTTGACATCTTCCATTTTGTCCATTGGTTTCTCTCTCGCCGTTTTGGCATTGGGGCAGTTCAGGTTTGGGAAGGATAACCAAGATCTGGAGAGGCCCCACGGTTCTAGGATTGCCTTCTGGGTGGCCAAGTCTGCTGCCCTCCTCTTTTGGGCCTCAGGGAAAACCCCTTTTGATGCCCTTTGCAATGGACAATGGCAGCCGTATGGCCCCTCGTCAGGCTAGGATTTGTGTTTTGCTTTTTTAATTTTCTTTTCAGCTGAGGTGAGGAGAGGGCCCTTTGGATATGGACTGTGGCAAATGCATACTGGCTGTGTACACAGCGATGGTTTTGTCTTTCCCCCAGTGAAGACCTGACTTAGCACCGAGAGGTCAGCCCCCTTCATGCTGACATTCCTTGGCTGAGGGAGTGGGACCACACTGTCCCATCCAAGGTGATAACTCTGGCCCCAGCATGCCCAATTCCGTTCCCATCAGTCCACAGTACCCCTCCTGCTTCTTGTAGCCAGACATCCATTAGATCAGGTCTGATAGGTTGGATCTCAGCAGTCACCTCAGGCAATCATGGAGAGACTCGGTTGGGTAATCTTCTGGCGGCAGGCTGACTGGGTCCATGACTGAAGTTTTACAAAATCAGATATGGAGATAGTTTAGGAGAAGTGTTTGATAGTGGGTTATTTGAGCATTGGACATTTGCCTTTCTGGGGTACCCCCCCCCCGGAGGACCTCTACAGAGAGCAGGGTGGCTAGGAACAGTTTTCTGACCCGTAATCCATTTGACAGCTTTTTTATTTTTCAAGACAGGATTTCTCTGTAGCTTTGGAGCTCTTGTAGACCAGACTGGCCTCGAACTCACAAAGATCCGCCTGCCTCTGACTCCCAAGGGCTGGGATTAAAAGTGTGCGCCCCTGCCACCCAGCTTTGTCAGTTTTTTTTATTATTATTACTAACATGGCTATAGTGGCAACTGCCCAAAAATAAGGTAGCCAACCAGCAGAAAGAGGATTTGGTCTTTTGGATTATTATGCCAGTGGCCTGTTCCAGGGTTCCACTATCTGATCAAAGACCCAGTTGTGATACTGCAGACCTCACTAGTAGAGGCATCTTGGAGGGCTGGGGCTGGGGCAGAGATGGAGACCTCCTTCAAGGCCTCTAAGCTATCTGGAGTCAGTCCCCTGTAGTCCTCTGTAGTCGCCTGTGGTCCCCTGTGGTGGCTGGGTGCTGCCAGTACTAGTACATAATGGCTTAGCCAGCTCCGGAAACCCATATGTGCACAAGCAGCTATACTCAAATGCCTCCAGGAATTCTGTGTCTTTGTCTTGGACATGGAGATCCATTTGATGACTGAGATTTGGCTCTGGAAAAGCATTCTCTTGCCTTCTTCCAAGTTGTGCCCTAGGAAGGTAACACAGGATACATAGAGTTGGGCCTTCTTGGCTGAGACCCGTTATCCTAAGCCCTGGATAGTCCCTAGCAAACCCTCAGTGGCCTTCTTACGCTCCTCCTCAGTTTCTGAAGCCATGGGAGGTTTTCCACATCCTGTAACAGGGTGCTTTCTGGATACTTTTGCCAGAAAGTCAGGAGGTCAACACCCAAGGCCTCATCAAGGAATGTGGGAGAGTTTTCGAACCCTTGTGGCAACGTACTCCAAGTCAGGGGTTCTTTAAATCCTTGCTCAAGATTCTCCATTCAAAGGCAAAAGTGGGTTGACTTATTGGTGTCAATGGGAGGCCCCTCAGATCGGTATGACCCCAGTGGCAGCATGCCCCCCACGCCCTGCCGCAATCCAGTATGGTCCAAAGAGGTGGACCAGACCATGGCCATCCATATGGGACAGACCCCAGCTGCAGGAGAGCCATGGACCTAGACATGGTCCTGGCAGCAGCACAGGCCTGGACATCACATGACCTCAGGTGGCTGTGTAGGCCATGCACATCGGTCTCTCGGCTGTTGTACCCCCAGTTTGGCTTCTCTCCAGAGTCCCTGAACTGCCCCCCTCCTCATTCTCGCCAGGCTTACTTGCCCATCGTAGAGACACCCAGAGGCGGGCCAGGCCTGTGGCCTCCAGCTGGATGTCTTCCTTGTTTTTGCTTTTAATCAGAAAAGAACACGAACGTTTTCACATGCATTTTCAGGCAGGCCCCATAGAGGTAATCATACCAAATTCTCTCAAATATAATTTCTTTCATTTTCCCCAAGGTACAAAGACGACAATTATCACCTTAATTAAAATAAAATTCCTTGCTCCTCACCACACTTCCTCTGTTTTATTTTCCTCACTCACGATTATCAGCGTCTGATACTAATGAGAGTTCTCAAGGTTTCTGGTTTGTTTAGTCCTGAGGTTTTATTTTTGTTGTTGTTCTTTTTTTTTTTTAACCACTGTATCCGTGATGACTAACGCATCCCTTATATTTTATTTAGACACTTTGGCACCCTTTCCGTAGGAGACTGGGTTACTGTCTTTGTTTTACCAGCTCTTCTCTGGAGCCTGCAATAGTGGAGGGAGAAGGCCATGTTCAAAGCCGGCAAAGTGAGTTCTAAGGCCTGGAGTTCTATCTGTAATTTGAGCTTTTATATCCCAGTGAGAGTGAGTGCTAATTGTCACCCGGACAGAATCCAGACTCATCTGGAAATGGGCCTCTGCGCATGACTGTAGGAAGTGTCTTGCTTGCATTAACTGAGGCGAGAAGAACCCACCGCTAAGAAAGGGAGCTAAGCCGCAAAGCAAGCCTTTGTCTCTGTTCCTGGATGCCCTGTGACCCTTGAAGTGCTGCTACTGCGACTTCCCCTCAGTGATAGACCTGGAACTGTAAGTCCAAATAGATCCCTTCTCCCTCAACTTGCTTTTGTTAGGCATTTTAAAAAGTTTGTTGTTGTTGTTGTTGTTGTTTTATGTTTATGGGGTATTTTCACATCTGGGTGCAGTACCGGAAGAGGCCAGAAGAGGGCGTGTAGACCCTAGAACTGGTGTTAGATTGCGAACTACCAAGGTCAGGTGGGGTGGACTTGGGTACGCTGCAAGAGCAGCTGGTACTCTTAAGTGCTGAGTCATCTCTCCAGCCCCTTGTTAAGGCATCAAATCACAGTAACAGGAAAAGAAATTAAGACACTCATCCATTCCTCAGAGAGGAAATAGACTTCAGGAGGAAACTGTTTCCCAAAAGATCAAAAGTCTTCTGTCTCTGCAGGATGGCGTCTCTCTGTGTAGTTTGCTGTTGTTATTGTTGTTTGGGAGGGGAGTCGTTTGTTCTGTTGTTCTGTACAGATCCTTGTATAACTTGAATTCTCTCCTTTCAGGAACACATCAGGAGGCAGTCAGGAGGAATCTGCGTATGTCCTTTCTCCAGCTTTTCCAAAAGATTTTAGTTGCACATTTTGGTAGAGTGCTGCTTAGCCAGCAGCATTCCCTTTCTCACCGAATGCCCACTTCCTTTGTCCATCCATCCCCCACCAAGTTCCGCAGTTCAGATCATTACCTCCTTCCTCATCGAGTTATGAGTAGACTCTATGGGTTTGTTCTCTTATTGATCTTAGGAGATCTTGAGACTACAGAGGGTTAATCTTGTTCCTCCATAAACCAGGAATACTCCACAGCATTATGGGAGCCTATACAGTCCCTTGAATGGAGCACTGTGAGACTCCGTCCACCCAAGTTCAACAGCAAGCGATTTGCTTCTGTGCCTGCACAGTATGGGCCTTTCTGTTACTGCAATAAAATGCCTCAGACAATCAACGTGAAAAGAGAAATGGTTTATTCTGAGAGGTTTCAGTCTGCGGTCAGCTGGTCCCATTGTTTTGGGCTCTGGAGTGAGATACTAGAGGATGGGTGCACAAGAGGGTGGGCGCACCTCCTGGGACAAGATGGGTGCCCCGAGAAGTAAACCGCAGACCTCAACGAACCCATGCAAGAGTTTATTAAGGAAGGTCAGGGATAAGGGGAAAGGAATGCGGTGGACCAGCAGTCACAGAGACTCCACTCCTGCCCCGGGGCTGGGCATTGGCTAGGGTCACCTTCTGAGAGCGTAGGCCTTCTTCTTAGATGTGTGGGCAGATCCAGAGGGGCAGCGACAGTTCACCACCTGATCTACTTCCGGGAACAGTGCGCAGAGTTTCCCAGGGCACAGGGCAGCGGCTGCAGAACTGGGTTGCCAGTGTATGTCTTCTGTGCCACTGGTGCGCGTCTGGCCCTGACACCAGTGGCCCATCTCACCACTGTGCCACCAGTGTGTGTCT
>NC_022013.1:57836961-57845277 GCF_000317375.1 Microtus ochrogaster
ACGAGAAGAGGGCACCAGGCCCCATTACAGATGGTTGTGAGCCACCATGTGGTTGCTGGGAATTGAACTCAGGACCATTGGAAGAGCAGGCAATGCTCTTAACCTCTGAGCCATCTCTCCAGCCCCCCAAATATTTTTTTGAAAAGCCCTAACATTCTCTTTCGGGCAGGTTTCTCATCACAGCATGCCTGAGTAAGAATTCCAAAAGCCCTTGTTATCCATCAGCTTAGTGGAACCCTTTTCCTCTAACCAGACTGAGTTTAGGCGAGAAACTCACGTGCTGGTGTTTGACATCTGTCATATACCTCTGGATTTGACAGCAGGATGCTGGTACCAGAAATAGGAAGCAGCAGGCAGCGCCCTCTAGAGGTGTCAAGCAGGCCTTGCATGGTGGGATCCCTACTTCTGTGTTACTGCTCAAGTACAAGACTAGAACCGGATTCCTTCACCCTTGGCAGAAGCAGGCAATGCAGGATTTCTTGGCCTTTGGCCACTGTTATAGCTCCCAGTCCTTGAAAGACTGAGGCCCTTTGCCCTACAGATCTCCTCCTTCCTCGGGATTGTTGGCCACCGGTTCATGAGGGTGGAGGGAAGAGAAGCTGGAAACAGCAGCTGTGGATACTGAAATGAATTAATAAAAATGCTGCAGGATCCACGGCGGCGGCAGGCAGCAGAAACGCTGCAGGTCCCCAAGCAGTGGCAGCAGGCCATGTGGCTGCAAGCAGCAGGCCCTGAGAGCAGCCAGTCCCGGGTAAGGATGGTTGCAGGTCCCAGAGCAGTGGATGGTCCAGGGCAGGGAGACACGCGGTGGCAGGCAAGAGACAGAGACGTGGATAGGCATGCCATGTGGAGTGAGGTTGGATATTTATTTATTGGTTATGGAAGGGAGGGGAGACGAGGAGAAGAACAGAGAGGGAGCAAGGGAGGGGGGAGAAAAGAGAGACAAAAGCTGCCTCTCAGAGAGGGAGACAGAAAAGAGAGAGAATCCAGGCTGGAAGCTGAAGATCAGCCTGTCTCAGCAGGTGGGGGAGGGAGTGGGCGTGGCTAGTCTCTTAAAGAGATAGAACAATCATTACAGATACAATGGAGATAACTGTTAGGAATATTGCCTAACGCAAGCTCTCCGCAATGCAAATTCCCAATCAAGCCAAATCGAAACAAGCCAGATTAAAAGATATCGAGGTTTAATGGAGTTCTGCACTCTGGGGTGGCCCCATGGGAAGCCTCGCAAACCTAAAGTGACCACCTGAAGGAAGAAAAGGAGACCATGTGTTCCTCTTTTGGGAGTTCATTTAAATACCCTGGGGGTCAGGACCTAGCCTGCTGGGATTTGGAGTCCAGAGGGCTAACTCTCAGGGTCAGAGGGCTAGGATAGATTCTAGGGGCTGGGGCCTAAGCTCCCAACTTAGCAATAACCCCCAGGACATGGCTTCAGTGAGACAACTAGACTTTATTCCAGAGAGTGTGTGTGTGTGTGTGTGTGCGTATGGTTTGGGGGTGGTAACTGGGGAATCACCTAATTTGCATTAAAGTCTTAGCTACCATAAGTGCAGCAGGGAGAAAGCATCGAGTAGGAAACTATGCCAAGGGTCACGCTAGAGATAAATCAGGCTTCTAGGCCTAGAGACAGCCTCCAGATAAGGACAGGTAGAGAGCAGGAAGTCCTGGCTTGGGAGGGAGTCTCTTCTGTTGCACAGCTTGGAGGAGGCTGCCGGGCCGTGGCAGACAGCAATCTCTGACCAACATGACCAACAGGGCCTCCTCACGTTGCCCTGAAGCTTCCAAAGTTCAGGGCCTACAGTTTCTCTTTTCTGGCTCTTTACATCCATCCATCGATCGATCTTCAGCCTCAGTTCTGGATAATTTCTTTGTCATCCCCGTGTTCCTGCCCTAGCCATTCTCTTAAACCGTCCAGCTACCTCTTCTTCAGCTTTCAAGCAGTGGCCTGCCTTGCTGCTCTTGCGGCTTGGCTGGCCAACTGCTCAGCTGTTTCTGCTTCTGCTGTTTCACGGCCAACTCTGCATTGTGCCACACTGTTCGTTCTTTCCTGTTACTGTCTCAATCCACACTTCTACAAGTGGCCAAGAAAGGACCACTCAAGAGAAGGCCTTTATTTTAGCCCTAAAGTCACACCACCAGGAAAGGCCCCGTGGCGGGGAGGGAGGCTCTCTCTCTTCTGACTCACCAAGTAAACTCAAGAGCCTGTTTATTTACACAGTTGGAGAAGTGGTTGTTTTCACCAATCAGAACAAAGTTCACAAGC
Source organism: Microtus ochrogaster (assembly GCF_000317375.1). NCBI lineage: Eukaryota > Metazoa > Chordata > Mammalia > Rodentia > Cricetidae > Microtus > Microtus ochrogaster. Next base: position 57,839,225 of record NC_022013.1, read on the forward strand.
AAATGAAGGTTACTTTTGTACCAATCAGCTCAGCCCCTTCCTTGAGTAGCACTGTTAGCAGCGCCTCTGCTGGTCAACCAGGGGAAGTGTTTCACCTCTCGTGGGTTGGGGCTGGTTGTAGGGCCTTTTAGAGCTCACTGAGGCTTGTCTTTGCAAAACTTGGCATAGGGGGAATCAGTAGTGACTGGGGCAGCATCTCCAGGAGCCAAAGCAACCAACTACAACTGTTGCATATTTTTCTCCAAGGGATCTGAGAATTCAGGATGACCGGCAGCTTCAGGGCAACTGGGCCAGCTGTTTGGCAGTTCTTTGACTCAGGGACAGCCAAGGTAACAAGAGAGATCCCAAAAGCTGCCAACTAGGGAGCTAAAGTAACCCATTCTCCAGTGTCTTTGCTTATTTCCAGGAAAATAAGCATCAGGAATGCTTAAAATCTAAGCACGAAGAAATTACCATTGACATGGTGATTTGAGCAGATTTTACCAGTGCTCTGAGGGTGTCTAACACACAGAGGTGGGCCCACAGCTTCTCAGCCCCACCTTCACAGTTTGTCCTGAGAAAGTCTCTTGACTCACAGCTCACAGCGAACAAACACAGCTTGACATGACTCACACAATAAGCAACAAACCAGCAGGCAGAAGTAGGAAGAATGGGTTTTGTGAACGGGCTGGAGAGAAGCAAAACAGAAAAACTGGCTGCCTCTTGAGTTAGTTTGTCTAAGTAACAAATGCTTTTTGAATTTGTGCCACGTGCAAACGACCCTTCAGCCACAAACTGACCCTCCTCTTCATATGGACTTAAGTTTCCTATTGCACTTGCCTCAGCCCCTCCTCCTCTCCTCTGTGGGCTTCTTCTAACTCAGAAGTGCAGGAAAACACGTGGATTCAATCAATCATGTTGTCTGTAAATCTATCTAGCTTGGCATCTGTCTGGCTCACTGATAGCCGTGTGACAAAGCCCACCAAGGCTTGGTGGCTTAAAAACAATAATCCTTTTGTCACTCGTGATTCTGTGGGTCAACGATCTGGGTGGGTGGGGCTCAGTGGGCATGGGTTGTCCTACATGTCAGCTCATCTAGATTATTGGCTCAATAAGGCCTGCTGGATCCAACAGGCCTCCCTCCCTCCCTATGTGGGCCCCATAACGCCTGTTGTCTACCCATTACACCTCAGCTTTCTGATGGAAGAGGAAAGATGATTCCAACCTGGTATGCGTGTTGTATGCATATACACATGTATGTATATATACATGTGTGTTCTGTGTACATGTATGTGTATATATCTATATGTGTACGTGTATGTGTGTTGTATGTGTATTGCATGTATGTGTATGTACATGTATGTGTATATTGTGTGTATATGTGTGTGTATGTTGAAGGAGAAGAACAAACTCCATTTTGAGAAAGAGCTCCTCTATTTTAGACAGGACCTAACTAAGGGAGGGAGGTGAATACAGCCCAGCAAAAATCATAACATTCTCAAGAAACTGTACCAGGCTTGGTCAAAGTGACCCCACCAGGGCATCCAAGCAACATCTGCTCGCTTCAAACGTCCCTGTAGGTATCTGATTAGCTGCTGTTTTGAATTTTTTATCTGCTGACAGTCACTGTTTTGAAATTCCCTTATACCCCAATCAGCAAATTCAAAAGTTGTATACTTTCACCCAATCCCCAAACGCCAAGGCCTGTGCCACCCTGCTTGCCGTTTTCCCTTGAAAATCCCCTTACCCTGAAGCCTTGGGGTCGTTCTCCCACACCTGGTGTATCAGAGGCACGGATTATAGTCCGAGTTAGCTAACTTGTGGTCAATAACCCCCAGTGTGTTAGCATCGGGTGCCGGCTCTGTGGTGGTCTTGTTTGGGGGTCCTGTGACGGACGCTTGCACAACAATGTGTGTATATGTATGTGAGTGTATGCATGTGTGTATGTATGTATATGTATTTACACTGGAGATAAAGCCCAGACTTTGGGCCTATCAAGCACATACTCTGAGTTATGTCTGCAGCCTGGGACCTCATTAGAACACTGCCAGCTCACTAGGGTTGGTTTAGTACATTCTTTCTTTTCTCATTGAGTGCTTATAAGGCTTTTAGATAGTGGCTGCCTGTGCCATGATATTTTGTTTGTGATCTAACAAATAAAGTTTGCCTGAAGATCAAAGAGCAGAACTAAGCCACTAGTTAGTCATAGAAGCCGAGCAGTGGTAGCGCACACCTTTAATCCTAGAACTCAGGAGGCCGAGGCAGACAATCTCTGTGAGTCCAAGGTCACCCTGGGCTACACTATATTGATCCAGTCTCAAAGAGAAAAACAGAGCCAGGTGGTGGTGGTTCACACCTTTAATCCCAGAACGTGGGAGTCACAGGCCTTTAATCCCGCAGCACTAAGGAGGTGGAGACAGGAAGGGAGTCTGAGATGCATGCAGTCTGCGGATTCAGAGACAGGATCGCCCCTTCAGTCTGAGAATTCGGTAGAGGTAAAAGGTCTCTCTAGTGGCTGCTTCTCTGATCTTCAACATTAACCCCTATATCTGACTCTGGGTTTTTATTATTAAGAACATTGAGAATACGTGCTGCATGCCTGGGCCCCTCAAGCAACTCATTTGCTAACAAGGTGCGGGGCTTTGCACCAAAATCAGGGTCCTCTTTGTCCGCAAAGTGATCCTTAAGAAAATGAAAGGGTATTTTGTTCATGTTTTGGTCAGGGGACTAAATTGATCTAAAAACAGTTGATTTTTTTTTTTTTCTAGTAAGAAAAAAGACTATGGCTCAGAAGCACAGTGTATGCTTAGAACTGTAAGGTTCAGGGTTCCGTCCCTGAAGGGAAGGGTAGATGAGGGAGGGAACAGAGAGCAGGGGAAGATAGGTGAGAGGAGGGGGGAGTTACTGAGCGGGAGGTGTACTTCACCTTGGGAAACCCCACAGAAGACAAATAAATCAGGTTGCTTTTCTTGACTCGTTCCTCCCCCTCTGCTAGCATCTTCCCGGGTTTTCTGTTTATCCGTCACCAGCCGTCACCAAGACTTCTACACAAACACAGGTGAAGCCGAACAGAAATGAAAGGGCACCTGCAGGGCACGTCAGTCTCTGCGTTGACTGGTTATCTTGGAAATACCCACAATGCTCAGCGGGGCATCCTGTGTGCCTTAGAGTTGGCAGCTGACAGACACAAGGAGCAAGCATGGTTACAGCCCAGGCTTGGAGGACTGGGGATGACAGTGAAGCCTCCATTAGCAATTGTCTGCAAGCTGTGACCCTTGACCTCTCCAGGTTTCCAGTCCCACAGCTGCAGAAGAGGGACACACTCGCAGGTACAGGGCAGGATGGGAGTGGCCTGACCCCACAGGTTGTCAATCGCTGCCCCCCTTTCATCAGCTGAACCAAGCTCTTCTGGACTGCCCTCTCCTAGAGTTGCCCTCGGGAGACCCCGCACCCGTCACTCACCTCAAGCCAGTGGCATCACTAATGAGTCCTTTTGTCAGGAGCACAGAGAGCACCAGCATTAACGACATCACATTTATCTATTGTGCTGAGAGGCCAATGGGCTACAGTACAGCTCTAAATTCCGCAGCGGCCCGTAGTAAGCCCGTGTGCTTTTACTCTGTGTTGCCTTGAAAACGCAGGTAAGCCGTGGCTCGTTCACACGTTATGGACTCTCGGGCATAGATCTGGATCCCTAGAACTGATGCTCAAGCACTTCTGCAAGGACCTAAAAGCCAAACCCTGTACCAGGCTCGGTGGCGTGAATCTGTAATCCCAGCACTTGGGATATTCAGGCTGCAAGACCGTGACTTCAGAGTCAACCTAATCTCCATAGAGAGTTCAAGGCCAACCTGGGCTGTAGTGAAGGCTGCGCCAGGTACATTACAAGAGCCAATGTAGTGTTAGCAATCTACTTGGAACTCTCCCCTGAAATGTGAGCCAAGGATGAGATACAGCGTCACGTAGTAGTGAGGTTGGAAAATAGCCGGGGCTTCGCTGGGAGCCTTGGGCTCCTCCGTTCTAGTTTTCCTTCTGCGCAGTTTCATTGTGTCACCCATAAACACCTAAAAATAAACGGCTTTACTATGAATCTGGGTGTGCTATTTCTGTCTGGACATGCGGTAGCTCATGCTTGCCATTCGAGCGCTGTTCAGTGAGCCGAAGACTACGTGCAGGATGTGGTTTGACCAAGTTGTGTATATATAGCAAGTGATCAGGACAAGTGAGCTATTTTTATGAAAGCTGCTTAGGTTTTCATCCCAGGTGACAGCCTTGTACGAGCAGAAGAAGCTGGAGAAGTAGTGTGCACTCCTGCAGGATTCAGTTCAAGCTGCTGCATTTTCTGCAGGATGCCACGCAAGGCTGACAGCTGTACCCTCGCAAGTTTATCTTCTGCTATCTCAGTTTAATCACCAAGTACTGTCTGAAGCCTCACGTGGCCAGTCATGCAAAAGTCCACGCTCAAATAGTTCAGAAACCCTTTCATGGTCTAAAGGTTCAACTCAGGATGTGGGTTCCACCCCAAAGCGGCAGCCGTCTAAACCTAACCTTCAGAGAGGGTTTTTTTTTTTTTAATTGTGATTGTTCATTTAGATGGTGGTGCTACAATACCAGGATGGACCCCAGGACTTCACGCGTGTTAGGCAAACTTTCTACCACTGACAAATAGTCCCATCTACCCTTTGACTTTCTTTCTTTTTTTTCTTTTAGTTTTGAGACAGTCTTAATAAGACTTGCCTAGGTTGGTCTTGAACTTACTCTCTAGTATAAACAAGCTCTGAGCTTGCCTCGGCCTCCTGGGGAGCTAGGATCACAGTTTCACATCACCAGGCATGGCTAGGAACTTCAGTTTTGTGTGTGTCAAAGGAACATATGTGTCAGGGCTACTGCCACAAGTGTAGAATGAGCCCCAGCACCAGAAGACGAAGGTGGGAAGATCATGAGTTTTAGGCTAGCCTGGACTACATAGTAAGACTCTGTCTCAAAAAAACAATTGTTTACCTTCAAAAGCCAAAAGTTTGACAATGAAAAGACAGGCACAGTGGTGCGCGTTTGTAATCCCAGCACTTGGAAAGTGAAAAAGGAGAGTCAGGAGTTCAAGGTCAGCCTCTGCTATATAATAAGTTGGAGGCCAACCCAATGCTCCTGAGCCCTCTGTCAAGAAAAGAAGGGGGAAAAAAGGAAGAAGATTTTCAATGAAAAGAAAAAGTCTGCAGCAGTGCCCACCTGGGTCTTACCGCTCTCTCGTCTATATTTCTAAATACTATGCTTGCCCTGATTTTCCTAGGTTTTCCACCGTCCATCTTAGAAGATTATTTTCATGGCGCCATTGTTCAGCATTCACTCTTTCAGCTGTGTAAACATTACCCGATAAGTCACATCGATTTTTCTTGTGCAATTTTTTACCTATAAGTTAATAATTTGCTTGGTTTTCTATCTCTAGCTCACCATGAAGGTCAGCCTGACTTGCAAATTGCTTCTCAGTCACTCACACCCGTGGGGTACCCTTTCAGGTTTCATTTTCCTTGACTACAATCTTTCTAGAGTGCTAGTGCTTCAAACTGCTACTTCCTTGGGATTTCACTTTATGTACGTATGTATGTATGTATGTATGTATGTATGTATGTATGTATGTATGTCAGGGTTTCACCAGTTTGTCCAGTTTGGCCTTAAATTCACAATCCTCCTGAATCAGTCTCCCAAGTGCTGACATTCTAGGTCTGCATCATTACACCCAGCTCCCTAGAACCTTCCAAGAACTTTTCCTTGTTAAGACGAAGTAGAATTTATTTTAGCATCTGGTCAAATAAAGAAAAAGCTATTTTAAGCTATTCTCGGAGGATGTTGAGTATTAAACATGAACAAAACGGTCTCCTGCTTTCGACAAACTCTGGCGGGGGCAACCCACGACACAAGAAGAAGTGAATACTGTAAGAAGAGGATGACTTGGGGTGCTGGAACCCCAGCTGGACTGGGCACCAGACAGTTATGGATTTGATCCTGGTTCTTTCTGCCCCTGTGTGACTCTAACTGGGCTCATCCAATCTTTTTTTTTTTTTTTTTTTTTTTTTTTT
>NC_022013.1:57845472-57848855 GCF_000317375.1 Microtus ochrogaster
TACTTGCAGCAGCAGAGGACCTCATAGGGCTCATTTCCAAGTCAGCATCTCCCCCAACAGATGGTGCAGAAGACCAGGTTGGGTGGAGAATTCACATTATTATGGTATTATAATGATCTAAATTGCTTAGGGCTTCTTAAGCTTTCTCTGATCATGACTTCTTTACCCCCGAGAATCTTTTTTACTACCTTTATTTATTATGTATGTGCATATGTATGCACAGGGCTTGGCATGCATGTCGAGGTCCCATGACAAGTTGAGGGTATCAGTCTCTCCTCCCACCTTAGGGTCAGAAATAGAGCTCAGTTTATCAAGCCTGACCACAGGCACTTTACCCTCTGAACCATCTCACCAGGCCAACACATCTGAGTCTCGGTTTTATTTGACGCTGGATGAACAGTCATATAAAAACGGTGTACCAATCATTTGCTGGTAATACCTCATGATTTTTTTTTCTTTTAATTCCATGGTACATGTATAACTTTACCATTTAGTAAAGGCAAAAGAGAATTGTATCAAATGAGGTTCATGTGCTTATTTTTATATAAAGAATTTACGCTGAAGGATGCAGATCATCTATAGACTCCAATTTTTATTTTACCATCATCTGTGCTGATGTCACTTTATATAAAATGGCAGAAGTGTGTTCACAGCCATTTCAGAAATTGTTGGAAATTCTCTAATCCTAATCACAAACCAAACTTCATTGAACAGTTTGCGCGGGGGAGTCGGGGTGATGGTACAGGTGTGCCTCAGAGGTCAGAAAGCAGCTTTTAGTAGTCAGTTCTCTGCTTCCACCTTTACTTGGGTTCCAAAAAGCAAACTCAAGTTGTCAAACTAGTTGTCTTGCTGGTCTCCCCTTGAAAAAATGTTTAATGAAATTCAAATCAGCCACTCAAGAAGTAGGGAGTTTTTGTTGTTTGGGCTTTGTTATTGTTTTGGTTGGTTTTGAGACGGTGTCTCCTAAAACCTAGACCAACCTTCAGTTCTTTTATTTTTTTTAAAGATTTATTTATTTATTTATTTATTGTGTATACAACATTCTGCCTCCATGTATGCCCAAACGCCAGAAGAGGGAGCCAGATCTCATTACAGATGGTTGTGAGCCACCATGTGGTTGCTGGGAATTGAACTCATGACCTCTGGAAGAGCAGTTAGTGCTCTTAAACACTGAGCCATCTCTCCAGCCCTCCAACCTTAAACTTCTTATCCTTCTACCTCTACCTCCCAAGTGCTAGCTAACTAGGATTATAGGTGTAAATATATCACCATGCTCAATTTTATGTGGTGCTGGGATTGAACCCAGGCCATTCTTGCTAGGCAAACACTCTCCTGAGCCACATCCTCAGCCCTCAAACTGCAATTTTTAAAACCGAGCATTCTGACATATCACAATTCAATGATATACTAATTTGATGATGTGCTGAAAATGATGGAAAATAGGGAAAGCATTTGTTTATGCATTGTTTCAATAAGAGTAGAAAACATTATATAATACAAGCGCTGCGATTCATATCCTACAAAACACTCCAATATGAGCTGAGGTGTTTCAGGCAGGTGTTTCGTTTTGTTTGGTTCTGCGGTGTTTTTTGTTGTTGTTGTTTGTTTGTTTTTGGCATTGCATTCATGAAGCATGACCTATGCACAGTGTGCGTGTTGTATAATCAAAACCAAGACTGCAGTAAAGTCAACAGATAGGACACAGGCTAGTCAGAAACACCTAATTTGACAGAGTGGCAGGAATGGTCAGGTCCCAGTGTCCCGGGGAAACTCCCTTTGGAAGAATGTGTCCTCCCTTTCCTTACCACCGTCCACCTGTAACTTTTGGTCCGTGGGAAGAGGTGGGAAGGCTATGTATGGTACCAGCACTGTCAGGAGCCTGTCTCTGAAACAACCATTCAAGGGAAATCCCCTATTTACCAGCTTCTCTGTATACATGGTAGGTGTGCGCATGTGTGAAATTATGGAATGTATAACCCAAGCCAGAGCAGATCATCCAAAGTGATGTAACAATCTAATTGTCAGTCAGGGTAAGAACCCGCCCAGTTCTTGATCCTTGTATCAGCTCCACCCCCATACCTCAACTCCTAAGAAACACCCTGAAAGGATGTTAGCAGTCATTAAAGCGGAAGGGCATCAGCTCCTTCCCCGTAAGCACCCATGCTCAACCCTGAGGTCCTGCTGGCAACGAGCAGCCTCAAGCAGCAGCCCTGTCCCTCCTTCCCAGATGTTTGCTGGAGAAGAAGAGAGCACCAGGCACATTGTCAAGCACTTGGTGTCCCTCCAAATCCAACAGTTGAGTTCAAGTCAGGCATTTATGCTCGGGGATATTTACATTCATAAGTTCACCACATCCTAGAAGAAACTAGGAAGCAAACCAGTAAAGGAAAATGATTTTTTTTTTTTTTTTTTTTTTTTTTAGTTTGACCAAAGTGAGGAGACATAGACTCCCTGGTTGTACCCACTTCCTTAGCAGGGTTACAGTCTCATGGACAGGCTGGGTTTACACGCATGTTAAATTGTCAGAACTGTCAATTCTGTCAGCCAGGAGGAAGGGCTCTTTTCTGGCTTCTCTGATGGGATTAGCCTTTTTCTTCTAGTATGAGAACCGAGTTTCCTGTATGGAAAGGCAGGGTAGAGAATACTGAGCATGTCTTAAACATTCTACCAGGCTGAATGACTAGAATGCCCATGATTGTGAAGGGGTGGGATGTTATAGGCTGGAGTCAAACTATCTTGAGATATCTTAATTCCCCAAATAGCCATTTAAATCCTACGAGTGTGCTCGTGTGTGCATGCGTGTGACCTAATGTCCTTATGACCAGTAGGTAAATTCTTGTGCAATGGAAGACCCCTAGCTTCCACCAACTCAAATGATAAGAATGTCTTAACACCTGAGACCTACAGACTTCCCCCATTTTGCTGTACCCGCCCACCTACCTCATGTGTTTCCACCAGTCTATGTTTACCATGTCTTGATGGCCAACAAGATGGCCCAGGGAGTAAAGGTGCCTGCCGCTCAAGCCTTACAACTGACGTTAGCTGCCTTGAGCCCATGTAAAGAAGTCAGATGCACACATCTATAACCCAGCACTCCTGTGATATGGGAGGCAAAAACAGGAGACTCACAGCTAGCCCAAAGCTCGGTGCAGCAAAACAAATGGAGGGGCACTTAGTATGAAGTGATCTTAGGTTCTAATTTTGAAATCAATTTTTGTTAGATACTAGAGCATATGCTTAGAATATCTTTGTCTATCTTTTTATTCTGAAGTTACAGCTGTCTCTGAAGGTCAGGTGCATTTCTTGGGACTAAAAACAGATGAATCCTGTTTAATTCAATCTAGCATTCCTTCCTCCTCCTCCTCCTCCTCCTCCTCCTCCTC
>NC_022013.1:57849020-57850744 GCF_000317375.1 Microtus ochrogaster
TGGAACTAGCTCTTGTAGACCAGGCTGGTCTCGAACTCACAGAGATCCGCCTGCCTCTGCCTCCCAAGTGCTGGGATTAAAGACGTGCGCCACCACCGCCCGGCTTCCAGCTTTTGTCATTGTTAATTTTTTACATATGTTATTTTCATATCCTCACTTGCTTAACTATTATTCATGCATTTTACTTTTTTTCCTCAGTGATATGTTTATCTTTCTCTTCAGTCTGAAGGATTACTGCAAGTATCTTCTGTATTACTTCTGCTTAGTGATTATGAATTCCTTCAGTCTACTTTTATCATAAAAAGCTTTTCTTCTGGGGGCTAGAGAGATGACTCAGCGGTTAAGAGCACTGGCTGCTCTCCCAGAGCACCAGGGTTCAATTCCCAGCACCCACATGGCAGCTCACAACTGTCTGAAGATCTAGTTCCAGGGGACCTGACACCTTCACACCAATGCACATAAAATAAAGTTAAACAAATTTTTTTTTTTTAAAAAAAAAAGCTTTTCTTCTTCAGTTATGATAGTTTTGCTGGGTATAGCAGTGTGGGTTGCCAGACACATGCTCTAGAGCTTGAAATACATCATTCCAAGCCCTCCTGGCTTTCCAATTTTCTCGAGAGGTCAGGTGTTATTCTCATGGGTCTACCTTTACATTTGACTTGGTGCTTTTCTAAGGTTTCAATACTTTGTGTACTTAGTGTTTTCACTATGACATGGAAGGATGGTGTTATAAATGCTTCCTATACATTAACAGGCCTCTCTTTTAGACTTGAGAAAAGCTTCAATAAAATTCTATTATTGAAAATGTTTTCCATGCCTTCAGCTTTAAATTCTCATTTTTCTAGGCCCAGAATTTTTAGATTTGGTCTTTTTAGAGTGTCTTACATATCTTGCTGCACTTTACCTTAGTCTGAACGTTTCATCTACCTTGAATTCTATCCCCAACATCCGGTCCTACTTTTGGTCCATTCTATTGGTGACTTTCTGAACCCTTTCGGCTCAGCACTTTCCAGTTCCAGTTTCTTAGTCTTGCTAGCTCTACACTGACTTACTTTGTGATGCCTATCAACTTATTTCAGTCAGTCAATTGTATTCTTCCAGTTATTTGTTGTAGAATATTATTTTAAGGTGTGTTACTTTTGTTTATACTGCATCTGTTTAACTCAGTAAAGCGGTGTTACTCTGCCTGTCTAAAACACCTGATGGTCGTCTAATAAAGAGCGAAACATGCAATATTGAGATTGGAGAGAGGAATAGGAGGGGCTGGAAGGCAGAGAGGATAAATATGAGAAATCTGGGAGAAAAGACAGGGAAACCAGAAAGGAAGGGGGGGAGCTCCAAGGGCCTGCCACCCAACTAGACAGCCAGACATTGAGTAAGAAGAAAAATAAAGGTCTACAGAGACAGATAAGTCCCAAGGTCACAGATTCAACGCAATGCCCATTAAAATCCCAGCAAAACTCTTCACAGACTTTGAAAGAATGATACTCAACTCCATATGGAAAAACAAAAAACCCAGGATAGCCAAAACAATCCTGTACAATAAAAGAACTTCTGGAGGCATCACAATCCCTGACTTCAAACTCTACTACAGAGCTACAGTACTGAAAACAGGCTGGTACTGGCATAAGAACAAACAGGAGAACCAATGGAAATGAATAGAAGACCCAGATATCAATGCACACATCTTCGAACACCCGATTTTTGAAAAAAGAAACAAAAAA
>NC_022013.1:57851699-57897044 GCF_000317375.1 Microtus ochrogaster
CAGAGAACTCTCAACAGAGGAATCTAAAATGGCTGAAAGACACTTAAGGAAATGTTCAACATCTTAGTCATCAGAGAAATGCAAATCAAATTTTTCAGCAGAAGAGCTGAAGAGAAGATAAAGGGTGTTGGAGGTGCCTGTGTTCTGGTGGCTTGAAGCCACTCAGGGAGGCCAATTAAATGCTAACACTTTCTCAACAACTCTGAGATTCCATCTTACACCTGTAAGAATGGCCAAAATCAAAAACACTGATGACAACTTATGCTGGAGAGGTTGTGGGGTAAAGGGAACATTTCTGCATTGCTGGTGGGAATGCAAGCTGGTAGAGCTCCTTTGGATGTCAGTGTGGTGATTTCTCAGAAAACTGGGAAACAACCTCCCTCAAGATCTATATATCCAAAGGATGCTCAATCGTGACACAAGGATATGTGCTCAACTATGTTCACAGCAGCATTGTTTGTCATAGCCAGAACCTGGAAACAACCTAAATGCTCCTTGACCAAAGAATGGATAAGGAAAATGTGGTCCATTTACACAATGGAGTACTACACAGCAGAAAAAAAAAACATTTTGAATTTTGCAGGAAAATGGATGGAGCTAGAAAACATTATTTTGAGTGAGGTAACCCAGACACAGAAAGACAATTATCACATGTATTCACTCATAGGTGGTTTTTTAAATATAAAGCAAAGAAAACCAGCCTACAAAACACAATCCCAGAGAATTTAGACAATAATGCAGACACTAAGGGAGACTTACATAGATCTAATCTACATGGGAAGTAGAAAAAGACAAGATCTCCTAAGTAAATTGGGAGCATGGGAACCTTGGGGGAGGGTTGAAGGGGGAGTGAAGAGGCAGGGAGGGAGCAGAAAAAAATGTAGAGCTCAATAAAAATCAATTTAAAAAAAAAGTCCCAAGGCCAAAGATAGATGGGATAATTTAAGAAAATTTTGACAAGAAACAAGCCAAGTTAAGGCTGGGTGTTTATAAGCAGTAATAAACTGTGTGATTTGGGAGGCAGGTGGTGCACACCCCCAAAAAAAGCCTAAAGAGTAATCAACCAATTTGTGCACCTTCTTTTGACTTCATTAAATATACTTATAATCATTCTAATTCTTTGTCTAGGATTTCTTCTCTCACTGGATGACATTTCTGTGGAACTATTAACTTTTGGGTTATGTGTTGCCTTGGTGTTTTCATGTTTGCTTCTGTCATAATGCATACAAACGCACCTTTTTGACAGGGTCACATACAGCCATCTTGCTAAACACCTCTGACACTTGTCTTTTCTGCCTCCATCTCTCAAATGCTGTGGTTATACATGTATACCATGAACCCTGGCCTCATCTTGTCAGTTTTAAATATAAAGTTTATCGCTATCATTTTAACATTTTATTCTTTTGAATATCCATAGACCCTATGTTTCGTCTTCCATTCCTGATATATGGTAGGTTTTTGTTTAGTCCTGAGAACTTAACTTCAAGACAAAACGAAAAACTGGGTTTAAAAAATTTTATATTTTTATTATACTAACTTCTGATTTTTTTCTTAAAACTTAGTGTTTTAATTATTTCATCTTTTTCATTTCAGGTTTATTAGATGACAGCCTTTAACCACTGCTTTAAATGTGGGGGGAAAGATCTCTGATATTTTTACTGGCCAGATCTTTTTTCACTATGATTTTGCACTGTCTGACCCACGTCACACTGAAATGTATTGATATCTGAATATTGGTTTTAAGTTTTTTTTTTTCTTTTTTTCTTTTTTGGATTTTCGAGACAGGGTTTATCCGTAGCTTTTGGTTCCTGACCTGGAACTAGCTCTTGTAGACCAGGCTGGCCTCGAACTCACAGAGATCCACCTGCCTCTGCCTCTCGAGTGCTGGGATTAAAGGCGTGCGCCACCACCGCCCGGCCTGGTTTTAAGTTTTTGACTACAGATTTACAGGGATATTCGCTAAGATTTCAGTCATCTGAAATACATCAAAACCTGTTTCATGAGCCCTCAGACTATCTTGGCGAAATCTCATGTGCAATAGAAAAATCATGTCCAATGTAATGTTGCATGAATATTAGAATAAGGTAATTCATTCCACTCAGACTTCCTGTAGCTTCATACTTAATTACATACTTATTGAGACATGTAATTGTCCAAGCAGGCCTTTTAATCTCCACAGCCTGAATATCTAGGGTTCTAATTATGTATCGCAGCAACCAGCTTATATTTAAAAGCAAACAAAATAAAAACATTCTGGCTGGAGAAATAGCTCAGCAGTTAAGAGCTCTAGCTGCTCTTTCAGTGGTCTTGGGTTCCACTCCCAGCAATCACATGGTGAGTCACAGCCATCTGAAACAGGATCTAATACTCTTCTGGCATGCAGGCAAGTGTATATAAAATATATAATCTAAAAAATCTATTAATTGCTGAAGCTGTATTAGAATTTGAAACTATGGTTATGACCTCACCTACCCATGTTTCCATTAACATACTTATAAAGGTTCTGTAGTATTAGAGGTACATTGTTTTCTTTTGATTAGGTGCCATGTCTCATGATTACAATATGCTCTTGGAGCAATAAAACACCATCTGCCTTAAAGTATACCTTATATCCATACTTCATTAACATTTCACAGTGTATCTCTTTTTAAAACCCACGTTGTATTTAAATTCACTCTTGGTTGTCCAGTTTCACCGTCTCTACCTTGAACTAGAGTTTTGTGTACCTTCAGTTAATACAATTAATGATAAACGTTTTTTGGACATCACTGGCATATTCCTCTTGTACAGAGGAACCATTTGCTATTTGTTTTTGTTATTGTATGTCTTATTTTTCATTTACTTGTGAGCCAGAGGATAATTGACTAGCCAATTCACTTCTTCCACCAAGTGTTTCCTAGAGACTGAACTGTCTAAAGCACCTTTACCTAGTGAGCCACCTCATGGTCTTGTTTTGTATTTCTTGCTGTTTTTCCTTCTCTGCTTTCTGTTGTACCACTTTGATTACACTATAAACTCAAACTGTACCTGCAGGTTTGCTGGTTGCTCTAAGGATTGTGATGAGCATCTTCACCAGACTACTTTAGCATTCTAAACCAACAAATCCTGCAGTGCTGTTCCACCTACTATCTCTTTGTTGTTCAAATCTCTGCCTTTAACTGAGTGTTTACAGTGTTAGGAGGCAGGTACTTCCACTTTTCAATTACAGAAACTGAATAAATGACAGCTTCAAAACTTGCTCAAAGTTAGCAGCAAGTACCAGAGTTGGGAATCAAATTCCAGAACCTGCAGAGACCACTCTTATACATCGTTGTATGTGTGTGTTTGTGTGTGTGTGTAAATGGGGAGAGTGCATGGGAAATTCAGAATAAATCTTGAAATCTTTTGTAACTGAAACAAGCAAGGAAAGGTTGAGGAATCTAGTTTTACACATGAAAATATTAAGGGAAGAAAAGAAAAATTAAAAAGCTAAAAAATGACTATAAAAATCTCAAAAGCAAAGAAATTTGCAGTCATGCTAAAAAAAAAAACTGAAAGATTTAAAGCACTATAATAGGTATGCTAAGGATTTAACTATACACTCAGAAAACCACCACCCCTAAACAACCCAAAGTACTAAGTGTCTTACATCCATTCGTATCAGTACTTAGAAGTATGTAATAAAATAAGAAAAACTGGACACTTATGTTCAACTGACAGTGTAGGCCTTATCAAGTTTCTGCAACTTCTTCCTCCAAAACAGGTCAATAGACTTATGTTAAAGACAACATGTGTATTTAAAGTAGCAATTTTATTTGAGTTAAAATTATTTACAAAAACCCAAAGACATACTTCATGAAACTGGTACAAACTATTTTTTTCCTGCCGTTGGCTTTTGCTCCAAAGATCACAGCTGAGAAATACTGTATAAAATAAAAATAGGATTGGATTCAGAAAAGTATCCTACTGTTCTAATATCCAACTGGTAGTATTTACAGAAATATTTACAATGGAAAAAAGGTTACCTTAAAACTTTAGTTAATTTGCAAGTCAGCCTCAAGTTCCCTAAAATGAGAGTTCTCTGAGGGTTAAAGACACACAAATGCACTGCAGGTGAAGGTGGTTATCTTCCTCACAACCCACCCCACCAGGACCTGCATCTCTATCAGTGCTTGACAATTAGTTAATATTTTTAAAACAAAACAAACAAAAAAAACCTGTTAAACACTGAGGTAAATCAATTATCACATGATTACCAGTGTAACAGAAAAAAAATGTAATTCGCCCTGATTGATCTCACCCAAGTGTTTACTGTTCCTTACCATCTGCCACAATCAAAAATCTGTTCCCCAAATACAATGCTTAATAAATATCAATGTATTTTAAAATAATCAAAAAATATCTAATAAATTTGTGGACATCATTTAGCAGTATGCTTCTTTAAAAAAAAGTTTGCTAAATTAGTTTGGTATTCAGGGCAAATACAGTCTCAATCTTTCCCACATTATTACACTGGCATACTGTGTTCTTAAACGGTGATGGGTAGGGGTTCGGGTGGGCAGAAGGAAAACAATTTGCCTAGAGTCAGTTACTTCCTTATAGATTTCCCAACAATCTGCATTATCAAAAATAGGAAGACAATAGAAGGCAGCCACTGCATTTAAAAAACATTACAGCTGGCACTGATACAAGAGCCCCAGTTTGTTACTTTATACAAGGAAATAACAAAGTCTAAAATGAGTCAAAATTAGACTTTTAGCTATTTTCCCCAATACACACCAAACTAATATTTTTATGGCTTCAAGTTTTACAAATCCAATGAAGAAACATGATGTAACTATATGAAAGGTAATTGAAAGTATTAATGAAACATCTCTGGAAAGCCTGTGCTCAGGCTAATCAATGAAAAAGGGGAAAAAACCATTAGTAGTGGTCTGAACAAAACAAAACAAAACCCTATGAAATTAAACCTATAAACCATGTTCTGTGTGTTCCACAACTGTTTTTAAACAACTGTTCTATGAACAAAGAATCTGAATAAAAAAAAGGTCTTCTCTACACCAGCAATTTTAAGGCTTTGCGCTTATGCAATTGATCCTGTCACTCTATAGAAGAATATACACGCTATCTGGAAAAACGAATTCCACATTGGTGTTTTAGCTTCCTTATATTTACTGTACTGAACATTAGAAAATATATCTAGAGAACTTCCCTCAAAACGTAACAATGTTTCAAGAGTCTCTCTAGCATTAAGTGTAAACTACCCTGGGTTTGTCTATTTTTGCTTAATCCTGTAACAGGGTACATTATCTTATATAATATAATATTCCCTCAAACTGCTACTTGTTTTCTTGTGCCTATAGCTATGACACATTATGGTATGATATTGAATATGGTCATGGTCTCAGAAGTGAAAAATAGTTCAACACCCAAACCTAATCAAGAATAAAAAAATATACTATTAATCCCTTGTGTCTTTGGATTCCATCTAATTTTAAATATAGACAGTAGTTCAGGGAACAACAACAAAAAAAATTCACAAAATTATTAAAAGCTTTATTTACGATTGGAATCATTCAACAAAAAGCAAAAGCAAATGAGCCTGAAAAAGGAACTAAGCTGTTGTCTAGAATGTCCTCAGAACATTCAATACCTCAGTAGCTAAGCTGCCTTTGCACCTGACTGGCATGACAACAGTGGCTCAACATACACAGCAGTTGCACTAACAGCAGCACAAATTTTCCCCTTTAAACCTTGCCCCAAATAAAGCAAGGCAACTAGGGAGGTGTAGACTCTGCCAAGGAAGTGTATTTAAATACTGCATGGGACTGTTAACAGCCTGAACCTTTTCCCTCATTTTTGATAGCTGCAGATTGATGTAGTAACTGTCATTTAGCAAATGCAGAATGCATGATGAAGAAATCGGGTGGTCATAAAAATCCAAACACGAATGATACTGATGAATGTTCTTGGTTTATCTTCAAGGACTTCTTTCATGACTTTTCTTTGTCTAAGGATAGCTCCAGCATTACCAAGCACCTGAAGCAAAGGTAAAGCAGCTAGCAATGTTCCAAATACTCGATCACTCTAGAGATAGACTTCTGGCCTGTTGTTCCAACAGCACACTAAAGGAGAAGGAAGAAAATGGTGGTTATAATAACATACATTAGATTAGCCAGGTCCCACTATTAACACCTATTAATTTTAGTACTTGAAAGGCTGAAGCAGGAGGATTGCCAGCTGGAGATACAGTGTGAGATTTTGTCTGAAAAATAATAATTAGAAAACTCATATAAACTGCAATATGCAATAGAAGTTACTTACAGTAAGATTCATGAAGCTTAAGAATTTTTTAAGCATCTCTGTCATTATGGAGAAATCTCCGTCAGGAAGGTATTCCCGCACTGTAGTTACATTGATCTGAGGAAACAGATAAAAAACAGTCAGTTGGCAGAAATATATACTATAACCCACTCAATGCTGTTGGCCTGCTATATATCTTGTGGTAAACATCGACAAGAACCTGAGAACTCCTGGGTTACTCCATTCCACACTCAATTAACTATGTGCAAGAATGCTTGGGCTCATCTCCCTACTCTACACCACCCTACCCACACGAACAAAGGGTAAAGGGCAAACTAACAAAAGCTACAAAGGAATATCTGTGAATATTTATTTTTTGGAAATGCAAAGAGAAATATCTGAAATAAACTTAACTGTCAAATGTGTAAACAGACTATAGCCACAGAGCTGTTTATAAAACAGATCAAAAAATTCTCCATGCTACAAAGGTAAATTAGAAGAATTAACTATTCTTTATATATATCGTTTGTGATAAATTATGGGCCAGCTCCCACAGAGGTGTTTCCCTTGATTATTAGCAAAAAGCTAAAAAATATAAACAATCCTGTAAGAGGAAACTATTACATATTCTAATTTAAAACTTCAATTTCATTATGTTTAAAAATGCTTAATTTAGCTCAGCAGTGGTAGTGCACGCCTTTAACCCCAGTACTCAGGAGGGAGAGGCAGGCAGATCTGAGTTTAAATTCTTGAACAGGGACTACAGAGAAGGCTCAGCAGTTAAAAACACTGTTTTTTTTTTTTTCCAAAAAACCTGGGCTTCATTCCCAGAACCCATACAATGGCTCATAACTGTCTCTAACTCCAGTTCCACAGGCACATATATGATGCATAGACACATATGTAGACTGTGCTGGTTAGTTTTCTGTCAACTTGCCACAAACTAGAGTCATCTTAGAAGAGAACACAGGAATTGAGAACTGCTCCCAGCAGACTGCCCCGTAGACAAGTCTATGGGGTATTTTCTTGACTGATGACTGATAGGGCAGGGCCCAACCCAAGCATGGGCAGCATCACCCCTAGTCAGGTGGTCTTGAGTTGTGTAAGAAAGAAAACTGAGCAAGCCAGTAAGCAGCATTCCTTTATGGCTTCTGCCGACTTCCCTTCGTGGAGAACTGTAAGCTGTAAGATGAAATAAACCCTTTCATCCCCAAGTTATTTTGGTCATGGTGTTTTACAATAGAAAGAAAACTACAATACAGGTGAAATATTCATCCACAAAAAAAATATTTTAAAGTAAAAAACACAAATAGTATCAATCACTACATTTAAACAGCCTCCAAAATGGTTGTAACTCTGAAGGACTGTTCAATAAAAAGTATACCTCTAAAATAATAAATAAATAGCTCCCATGATGGGGATGAAAGCCCTTCATTAGTTCAAATCCTTCTTTACCAACACACTACAGAACTAAACATTTATAGTGGCTATGGGAAGGATAGTCACAACATTTATAGTACTAGAAGTACAAAAGGAACATAGCATGGACTATTTGAAAAACTTAATAGGTGGGGGCTGGAGAGGTGGCTCAGAGCCTAAGAGCACTGGCAGCTCTTCCAGAGGTCCTGAATTCAATTCCCAGCAACCAAGTAGTGGCTCACAACCATCTGTCATGAGATCTGGTGCCCTCTTCTGGCATGGAGGTGTACGCGCAGGAGGAGCATTATATGCTTAAGAAATAAATAAATCTAAAAGAAAAAAAAAACAAACTTAATAACTATGCAAGACAGAGGCGGGGTTTGGTAACCCAAGAGCCAGGTTTAAAAAGTAGTGGGCTTTTAAAGGAATAAGTAAATCCATCATTCCATTGCTGTTGACAAGCCAAAGAGAGAGAAGATACATGATTAGCAAGAGCTCTGAAAAAAGCTAGATCTTGTGGCACTGTGTGAGAGTCAAAGAATGGAAAGGGGCAAGAACCTCCAAGAGCAGTGAGGAGACTCACCACTGCCAAATACCAGGTGCAAACCGGTAGAGTGGTTAACAGAAAATGAGACCAGACTTTATTGGGCTTCCTAAGCATGGGGCCACAGAACACAGGCAGTTCTTACTGTACATGACTACATGCTTGCTTTATCTCTTCTCCTTGCACAATGGGAAAAGCCAATTCACTTCAGATTTGTGGTAGCATCTTGTTTTCTAATTATAAAGATCACCGAGGAAATATATATACATATACAATCACATCTGTGGTTCTAAGAATCCAAAATATTGTCCACAAATTCAGAACCTTCTTTTTAGGAACAAGAAAGCTATTGACACCCATAATGATGGTCACATATCAGACTAACAGAACTTCAAGATCCACTGTTGAATACAGTTATACAGTACTGTCCTAATATATTTTATCATGGCAACTGAGAAAGAAATTAAGGTAACTATGAGCTTTCACTTTATGCACCTGTGCCACATATTTCAAAGGGAACACTCACAATTGACTCCAAGATCCAACTGACAAGGTATTTTTACTGTTCATATTTCTTTTTCCAATGGCAACAAACTATCCAATAACTATAACCTCCACTTCCGTGAAATAGTCTAATTATATAGACACTTGTATTTCTCATAGATCCACTAATAGTAATCCCATTTTCCTAGCCTGAAATTGGTTCAGAGGAAAGCATGTGGTCCAATGTTCAACCAGACAGATGCTATGAAGTCTAAGAATGCTCTCTTAAAAAGAAAATGAGGAGGAGGAGGTTTTGTTAGACATTATTACACTAAATGGGACCTTTGGTATGGTCATCTTCCCGTTCCCCCACCCCCCAAAATAGGGTTTCTCTGTAACTTTGGAACCTGTTCTGGAACTCGCTTTATAGACCAGGCTAGCCTTGAACTCAGAGAGATCCGCCTGCTTCTGCCTCCTGAGTGCTGGGATTAATGGTGTGTGCCACCACTGTCCAGCTAGGAATGGTCATCTTATAGCCATGGCAAGTGCTTTCTACACACTTAAAAATATTTTATTTTAGCCAGGGAGTGGTGGCTGGCATACACCTTTAATTACAGTACCCAAGTTGCAGAAGTAGATGGATTTCTGTGAGGCCAGTCTGGTCTACAGAGCGAGTGAGTACTAGGACACCTAAGGCTGTTTCATTGAGAAACCCTGTTTCGAAAAATAAAATTTATTTTGATGATTTTTAATTAGGTATATATATGTTCATGTGGGTTTGTGCATAGAGTACAGGTGCTAGAGGAGGTCAGAGGCATTAGAGACCTTGGAGCTGGACTGCTGAGACACGGGTGCCAAGAACTAAGTTTCCAGTCCTCAGAAAAGCAGCAAGTGCTCTTAACACCTGAGCCTTCTCTTTTAACTAAGGAAAAGGACAACAAAACATGTCTGGGAGAAGTTACCCCTCCTGAGTCACTGAAATGGTCCAAATCTGACTTGGCCAGCTGAGGCCAGGTTTTACACTAGTTCTTTTACTTCAACTACAGCAGGGACTCAATTATCCATACCCAGAACTCTGTTATATCTAATGCATTCTTAGTTTAGAATGTAAGCTTCAACAAATATCTTAAAGCCTTTAACAGCCCATATAATTTTAACTTCTAGTATGTAAACCTTCCTTTTTTATGACATTAAGAGCATTCCCATTAGGTTTTTTTTGGTCTGTTTTGAGGTTCTAAGCCCAGGCTGGCCTCAAACTCAATAGTTAGGATGACCTTTATTTTACCTTCTTGATCCTCCTGCCTTCATCTCCCAAGTACTGGGATTCCAGGCATTCACTGCCATGACCAGTTTAGGTAGCACTAGGAACTACATCAGGGCTTCATGTATACTAAGCAAGCACTTTAGTAACTGAGCTTCTCAAATCTCAAATCTTACTATGAAAGCCTGTATTAAAAATCATTGTATTAAAAATAATTTAAGGAAAACCACTACAAAGTTAGACATATCCTTGGCATTTTCTTTCACAGGGAATTAAATAAAATTGCTTAAATAAACTTATGATCAGTCAAAAGATCTTCTGAAATAAAAAGTATGTATGAATGGGGAAATTTTTTTAAAGTAAATAAATGCATCAGTAATGGCATGAAGCTGTTAAAAACAATCTTTTAGAGATACCTAAAACATTTCTGAACTATTTACTTACAGGACTTTCCTGGCAGAGACACCCAAGAAGCAGGGCTGTGTAGGAGGCCACGATGCAATCCTCCATGTGTTTGCCAGCATGTTGAAGGGCTGAGAACAGTTGAACAAGGAGTTTTAACCACTGTACCAACTTCAACTATCATTATCATTTTAAAAGCTACTATATGAACAACTCGGTACCCCAAATTAATAAAAACTAACTCAAAATGAATAGGGACCCAAATACAAGAACTAAACTCTAACAAACTTAAGGACAACACTAACAAAGTGGAAGTATGCAATCATTTATCTCATAAGATGTTCAGGATATATAAAGAATTCTTTCAATTTTATAGCAACAAGACCTGACTAAAAACTAGGCAAGAGAACTAATACACTATTTCTTCAAAGACACAAAAAGGCCATAAACATTCCAAATGTCTTTAGAGAGCTGCAAATGAATCAAAAACTTTTCCATCAACCAAAGTAGCTAAGGTAATCTTGAAGGTATAAATAACCTTGAACCCTCATAAAATGCCCCCCAATACATCTAATTGAAATAAGTTTCTTAAAGTAAAAAAAAAAATTGTCTGATTCTTTTTACATGAAATGCCTGAAATAGGTAAATCATTGGAGAAACTAAGTAGATCGACTGTTACCAGTGGCTAGGGGAGGAGGAAATGGAGAAGCTAACTGCCAACTGATATACAGTTACCTTAGGGCTAAAGAAAACATGTTCAACATTACATAATTGGAATGAATATACAATTCTGTGAACATACTAAGCTATTGCATTACTCACTTTAAAAGTGAGTAATATTATACATGAATTATATCTCAATAAGTAGTTCTTTTTTAACAAGACCCTAAAACAAAGCTATTATCATAATATGCACAAAACTATCAAGACTTATCTGGATTGACCCGCAGGCCTCCAAGTAAGAGACAAATCCTAGTAGCTAAGTTTCTTGGAAGCAAAATTTTAAGTATCAAAAAGTAAAATTTTAAGTATCAGAACTTAGGGGAGGAGTAGCCTAACAGAAAGAGAAGAGGCTCAGCATAAGTCTCCTAAGTAGAAAAGGTTGGACATACTACTCAAAACCTTAGCTGGGAGGTAGTGGTGCATGCCTTTAATTCCAGTGTGCAGAAGGCTGAGGAAGGGTAATCTCTAAGGTCATCCTAATCTACCGACAGTCCCAGGACAGCCAGGGTTACACAGAAAAACCCTGTCTGGAAAACCAAAACAACAACAAAAAACAAAACCTTAGGGGCACAGTTACAAATAGCTATTTTGCAGAATTTGTATATAAAGCAAGTATCATAATTCCTGCAAATAGTAGATAGTCAATAAATAATTCATTAGTAAAAACAGTGCCTCTAGCTTGGTGTATATTCCTCTTCTTTACCTAATAAGTTCTGAGAACTTTGTAAATTTCGACAAAATACCTCAGTTTAGGTGAGGCTGAAAAGAGAAATCTGAGAAATCCATCCCCTCCCTCTTAGTTATACGGTCTCAAATAACCAATGCTGGTCTGCAGCTCATGTTCCTTTGGCTCAGCCTATTAAGGGCTGGAATTACAGATGTGCACTATCATGGCCAGTTCGGCTGCTACTCTTTAAAGAGTGAAGGAGGGAAGGATCAAGAAAGGTGACCAACCAACCTCTCAATGACAACACCATGCTCACTGATAGGAAGAACAAAATTCTCACTGTGAAAATACTACTACTCAAGATAAACATGCCTTTATTGAGGTCAAGTTCTTCGTCATCCTCCTCCTTCTTGTGTTTCTCCTCTGTACCATCCGTCTTTTCAGTTGACACCCACTGTATTTCTCCACTTGTTTCTTGCCATTCCCCACTCTTATCATGCTGAGTGGTGGGAGCATCTTTGATCAACTCATCTGTTTTACTCTCTGCCAACTGAGCTGCCCGCTCTCGTTCAAGAAATAGCTGATAAAAGTTATTTTTGAAAATCATTAAAAAGACATCAGTAAGTTAGTCAATCCTAAAGTCAGCACTAAATACATATGAGCAATACTAAGTGATTTCAAATGATTGTATTTATAATCACACACACACACACACACCAATTATAAAAAATTATAAAAAAGTGGGAAGGACCTGGAAGGCTCTGGAGGAAGAAGAGGGATGGAAATTCTAAAAAAAAAATTAATCAAGTATCAACATGTACATATTCTAACATTTTTCTCTAAATAAGAATATCTTATTTTTAAAAAAAGGTTGTTCTATATTTTACCAAAAGACAAAACTAAAGTATAAATGCTGCTGAAATTTAAGTAATTTAGTTTATCTACTGTTTCCAATAATGAAAGACTCAATAATTGTCCTTAACCCAGGGAATTCTACCTAAAAAATTTTTTTAAAACTACCATTTTTTAAAATTAAAAGAAAAGAAAAATCAACAAACCTATGCATATTAGATAAATTAGCCAGTAGGAAAGACAATAATTAAATACACTAGGAAAAGCAACATGACTTCTTTAAAAGAAATTAAAGACATAAACAATTAGAAAATATAAACGGTCCCAGGAAGAACTAGATCTTAAACATTATTGGCATTTTTATTATTGAAAGTACGTAAGGGAGACTATTAGTAGAGTTTACTATTTATTATGTATCCCATACAGTCAAGAGAAGCCACCAAATTCCTTGTCTTTAATTAGTTTACTTTCCTTTTGTTGTTATTGCATAAAACACAAAAAGCACTTAATATACCCATTCACACCATTTGAGAAATGCAGCAAGTTACTAATGAGAATTACCTAAATATCAAATACTAAACAGACCTTAAAAGATGTGTTAAATAAACAGACTCTGAATACAGCATGTGTAAGATAATAACCTAGAAAAACCAAAGAGCAATTCTCAAAACCAGTCCAAGAATCCAAGAGGTCCTAGGGACCATGCCAGGGAATCTGGAAGCTGAAGACTGAAGAAGTCAGTTGACTTTTCATTTTATGAGTGGACAGCATTTACCTAATACGCAATTGTGTTGTCACTGCTTCTCACCTGTACTAATGCCTGAACAGCATGAACTTGTCCAGCTAGCCTTAAACTCTGATCTCCTTCTCCACTAGAGAAGGAGGAATCGAAAGAACATGATGTTTCCATGTTGACAAGGCAGTGTCGATTCCGGGCACTATACTCCACCAAATTTATCAGTAGACCCAATCCCTATAATATATTAAAAAATAAAATTATTACAAACAAGAACTTAATGAATTATATATATGAACTTTTTTTGTCAAATAAAATGTTAAACAAAATTCTTCCATTTGCAAACCTGTTAAAAAACACTGTGTAAGACACTGCTCTTTTCAAAGAAAGATTCTTTCACCTGTTTGGGTGGGCAGCACAGGAACTGTTTAATGCTTTCTATAGTCTAGGCTGGCCTTGACTCAGCCATCCTCTTACTCCACCATCCAAAGTGCTAGGGTTATGGACACCAGCCATACTTAGCTCCTCAGTTATTAACCACCCATCTTCAGTTTAAACCTTTATTTTTATGAAGGAGGTTTCATTTATTTATTAAGAATAGTATTCTGCCTGCATGTACACCTACAGGCCAGAAGAAGACACCAAATCTCATCATATGTTGTGAGCAACCATGTGATTGCTGGGAATTGAACTCAGGACCTCTGGAAGAGAAGTCAGTATTCTTAACCTATAAGCCATCTCTCTCCAGCCCTATGAAGGAGGTTTTGTAAGACAGAAATATATGGAGAAGTATGTTCATGAGGACCCATCAAAAAAAAAAAAAAAAAAAAACCAGAATCTAAGAACCTCTGGAAGAGTAGTCAGTGCTCTGAGTCATCTCTCTAACCCAGCCCAGAATATATTAAAAAACTGATTTCCCTTTTTTTTTTTTTTGAGACAAGGTTTCCCTGTAGCTTTGGAGCCTGTCCTAGAACTAGACCACGCTGTTTTCGAACTCACATAGATCAACCTACCTCTGCCTCCTGAGTGCTGGAATTAAAGGTGTGTACCAACACCGCCTGGCTAAACAAACGATTCTTAAATCCAAACTAAAACAAAGGTTCATCATCTAAAGATAAGATAAAATACCAAGTGGCACTTCAACTCACCAGCACCCGAATGTCAAATCTCTGCTCCTGAGGTAGGTACTTTGGAACCTGAAGGACACAATTCATTGCTGTGCCTATGAGTCCATCTTGTTCTCCTGTCTTCGTGCTGCCCCATTCTGAAATAAATATAGAAACAAAAATCTTCCTTATGACACCAATAACCACATTTTAAATGATTTTCTTTGTTGGTTTTTGTTTTCTTTTCCCAAGTCCTGGTTTTACTCTGTAATACTGACTGATCTGCTAAGCAGCCCAAGCTGGCCTCTATCTCATGGCACACCTCTTGCCTTAGCCTCCCCAAAAGCTAGGATTATAGGTATGCACACCATACCCAGTTATTAAAATAAGTATTAATTTTTGCCAGGCAGTGGTGATGCATACCTTTAATCCCAGCACTTGGGAGGCAGAGGCAGGCAGATCTCTGTGAGTTTGAGGCCAGCCTGGTCTACAGGAGAGATTCTAAAACTACAGTGAAACTCTGTCTCAAAAAATTTTAAAAACAAAGTATTAATTTTAAATTGTATTTCACTCCTTTACTGAAATATGTGGTTTTGATATTTCAAGGCTTATTTACTAGGCAGTTCTAAAAGAAACAATTCCTAAAATTAGCTTATGACTATGGAAGTCAGTCAATTATGTAATGGAATATTGTAAATTATTACATCAAATATAGAATAGCTTATTTCTATGTGCAATATATAATTTTTCAATAAGAAAATATTACTTACCATTATCATTAGTTAAATTGAGCAATACCCCAATGATAGCCCTCATGCAGTCCTCCACTGCTTTGCCCACATGGTTAGTTACATTCTGGTAAGGCAGAGGTTTACTATCTGCTATGCATATGCTGTTCTCAGCGCGGTTATACTGCTGGATCAGTTCTTCACAATGCTGTAATGCTCTTAAGAGAAAATAAAATGCATACTATAAACAGTCAAGGTTCTTGGTTTTGTTGTTTTTCTAATTTGGAAGTTATGTTTAATGTCTAATACTGTACCATATGCCTGATAATCTCACTAGTTGTTAAATTTTGATAAACTCTTTCTAAAGAAAATTCAAAGTTCATTCCATGATGAGCATGATGGTTCGGGTCTATAGTCCCCATACAGAGGAGGCTGACGCAGAAGGACTGCTTTAGCCCAGGAGTGAGATCCCATTTCAAATCAAACAACTACCACCACCACCACAACAAAATCTCACAAGAAAAAATTCCTGTTACTTTCAAGAGCTGTGGTATTTTATTCCTACCTCAAACACAAAAAACATCACAAGGCATGCCCACCCCACCCCCACAAAAGCCTTTAAGGAACAATGACAGGTCTGTCTCAGTTTTACTTAGCTATTTTTCATTTAGCAAATAATGAAAAGAATGTTTTACAAGTAAAGATGGGTATTATTAAATGCTTGGTATACATTAAGGCAAATCATTAGTTTTAATTGTAGATGATTCAAATTAACAGGTCTCCTGGAAGTTATACCCAGTAAGTCCCAAGACTGGACACATACTAACAAGGACACATAATATGTATACAGCCTATTTCTAAAGACTATCTGTAGTTTGTATTTGTTTATTATTATTATGTGTGTATGATGTGTATGGCGGTGAAGGTACCACATCACTCATGTGGTCAACTTTGTGAAGTCCATGTGCTCCTTCCAGCTCTGCATGGGTTCTGCGCATTAAACAAAGGCTAAGTTTATACTCCCAAGTACCTTTATCTCATCCACTCCAGCCCCCCAAGGCCTCTTTAAACCATCAAATCCATTAGCTGTTTCCCTCCAAGTCTGACATGTATCAAGTAAGCTGATTTTGTCAATTTAATTTTTCAAGAATTGTATACCATACAAAACCCTTAAAGAAAACTGTAGCATATTTAATCTATTCCTGGTTTCTTCTTAATACATGATGAGGAAATTCTATATATAAAATTTCTAATATTCTACAATTCTTGGTTAGGAAGATGTTCTTATCAGGCCAAACCCAAATAACTTGTTCTTCTGATGTTTGAGGATATTGACAGAATTTCCCTGTTGTCATTAGTAGCTAAAATGTCTGTCTTAAGTATTACTGCGTATCTATGATGGTTTCCAGGTGAGTGCTACTTCCCATTCAATTCTGACTTTTATCATCACTTCTAAAGATGAAAATCCTACACAAGAGATGAAATCTGTCATACTAAAGATTTCTTTACAAAGGCAATTCTAAGAGATTAGTCCCTTTTTGGGGGGCGGGGAGTTCGAGACAGGGTTTCTCTGTAGCTTTGGAGTCTGTCCTGGAACTCCCTCTGTAGACTAGGCGGGCCTCACAGTCACAGAGATCTCTGCCTGTCTCTGCCTCCCAAGTGCTGGGATTAAAGGCATGCACCACCACTATCCAGCAGAAAGGACTTTTAAAATCAGAAATATAATTTTTGTTAATCAAAATAATAAAAAAATAAAAACAAAACAGCGACTTGGACTGAATGATAAGAGTATTTGCCTGGTATATGTGAAAGTATAGGTTCAACCTCTGATATTACACAACAATAAACCCATCAACCACCCACAACAAAAGGATAACTACTACCCACCAAATAAAATGAAATCAGAAAAAGATTTAACTTTCAAGAAAAGTCCTTGGTAAGAAAGAATTACATGCATTAATGATAATAATGTCCTATAAAACTCACAAAAGCAACACAAAACAGGATATGGAAATGATACAAGATAGTATTCAAACTAAGGTTATCACACCATTCTGTCTACATTTCTTTCCAATTAAGAGGTTAAACAGTTACACTGGATCACTTGCATTGAAACATTTGTTTCTTTCATAAGGAAATTTACAAAGAAAATAGAGGTTCATATAGAATTGCAATTTAAGATTAATTTTTCAAAGCAGAGACCCAGAGAAAGTTAAATCCCAGTGGCATAATGCTTCCTAAGATCAAGGCCAGAGAACTAGGGCAGAGATAGCAAAAACTAGGACAGCGATACCAAGAAGCTGCTGTATTAAGACAGAACCAGGACTGGAGACACAAAAACACTGAGGTGACAGCACTAGCCTAATTGTGATGAAGGCTAGACAAGGAGAGATGATACACAAAGATCTGGAAAATGAAATATAAATAAAAGGCAGAAATGGAGTTACAATCCACTTCGAACAAAAGGACTAATATATTTAATTATCATTCACTATATGCTAAGCAATGTTCTAGAAGGCCTTACAAATAGAAAAACTTGACTCATTAACATATATTGTACATACACCTTTAAATGTCTTATCAAACACTTGTTACCTAGACATATATTATATACCTTAGGAAAGTATATCTATGATATATGTTAAGATATATTTACCTGATTATGAAAACTACACTAGTAGCTAGGTACAATTCTTCCTTCCCCATAAGAACTTGCAACAACACAGTGACTTGTCCAGGATTATAGCTAACATGAAAGAGCTGAAGTTCTCACCAAAACTCAAGAATCTGTACTCCTAACTTTTGCTCAACAATGTGTTTATTCACAAACCTAACAGATAACACATTTTAAGGAGGAATAGAATACAACTTTAATTCCTTTGTTAATAAGAGCATTTATAAAAACTTACTTAGCTGATGAAATAATGAGTTGTGAATCTTTATATGCGATCAAGTAGCTTTGATTCTCTGGATTATGCACTGTTACCTAAAATGAAAGGATATAAAATGGCTGTGACAATCCACAATTTTCATTTACATAAATAATACCACACTTTACCTGATGCCTTAAAATATAAAGATGAAACCGATTTTGCCATCTAAGCATGCAACTACTCTAGTTGTGACCCACAGAGTTGTAATTAAAGGTGGGGCTGCAAAACCAACATAGAAATTTCTCAATGTACCAACAACCAAAAACTAATTAAAAGTCAAATGCAGAATAAATCCAAAGTGTTTCTAGAAATGCTCACCCATGGCTCATTTCATGAATTCACTTGGCTTTAACACAGAACATGAGCATTTTGCATCATGCCTATTGTCATGCCACAAACCAACAAATGTTTCTCAAACAGTTAAGAAACAATTATGTTTTATGCTACAAGTTACAATATACACAAAAATTTCTGGCCTTATACAGAGTCATTTGCTTAAACATAACAAAAACTTTTAATGGTTTCCTTGGTGTATATCAAACTAGTATACCTTTGAATTGTACATTTGTTAGAATGACTGACTTTAAAAATTGCTATGTAATTGCTGGGCACAGTGATACACACCTTTAATCCTAGCATTTCTGAGGCAGAGGCAGGAGGATCTCTGTAAGTTTGAGGCCAGCCCTGTCTATGACACAAGTTCTAGGGCAGTCTCAAAAAAACAAAAGCGAAAATAAACTGTTGTTTAAGATTCTGCCTTCATTTTAATTTTAAAACCTTTTGCACTATGTACCTATTTAATATGGCAAATATATTGAGGGTCACATTAAAATTTACTGGGCAAAACCGGGTGCTGAGTGGCAAAGTTTATGAAGCCCTAACAGGGAATTATCTCTACAACCTGTGGGTGCAACCTATAAGATCAGTATTTAAAATAAGAAAACTGCTACCCATAATAGAGCACACATCTTTGATTTCAGCATTCAGGAGACAGAGGAAGGCTTGTCTTTGAGTACAAGACAATCCTGGTCTACACAGTGATCATCCAGGTCAACTAAAGTTACATAGTGAGATCCCAACTAAAAACATTGATTTATCATAAAATTAAGACACCACTGTCATAATTACTAATAATTAATGTAGTCATTACAATTCATTTGCTACAATTAACTGCCAAATACTTTGAAATGCAGACATAAAAATCTCCAACATACAAACTTGATACTTTAAAACTCATAAATATATTTTAAATATACTTTTAAATTTCATGTCTTTATGTTTAGTATATATGTATATATGCTTACAGTTATATATTTATGTGTGTGTGCGAGGGGGGGGGCAGACAGAGTCTCTACACTGCCCTGGCCATCCTAGAACTCACTATGAAGCTCAGACTGGCCTTGAACTCATAGAAATCTGCCTGTCTCTGCCCAAGTGCTGGGATTAAAGGTATACACCACCATACTCAGCCATTTAAAAAATTTTAAATAAAGAAATAACATGTTATCTAGTAAGCAACACCCTAGAAGGAGGAACAATTTCAATTTTATGAATGCCAAAAGCTCCTCCGTGTTTTTAAAAGTGCCTAGTCAATCCATTTCATCAGCAATTATACATCCTAAAATTTACTAGCAGTAAAATTGTAGCCTACACTGAACTAGGTTAAGTCATTCATAACCAAAGAAAAAAATACAGTAACTACCGCCCAGCAGTATTATTTTCCAAAGTCAAATGTTTAGCTATGTTTGCTGACTCATAATCTAAACAAACAAAAGCAAACTAACTAAAGAAAGAAAAAAAAAGACTGTATCTTCTGTTTTCTACAAAACAAGTGAGTATTTTTACCAGAAACAGAATTCTGTAATAAGAAAACTATATTTAGTTTATATACATATAAACAAACCTGTGTGCACCTTTCATTTGAAGCAATAATACACAAATAGCGGCTTTTTGTTTTGAGACAGGTTTTTATGTAGCTAATGCTAGGCTCTAACTCATAACCATTCCTCCTTAAGTCTCCCAAAATTTTAGGATCCCAGCATCTATCATCATGTCCAGCAACCCAACACATTCTGAAAATGTAAGATGCTCACTTACTGACAATTGGTTGTGAAAAGAGCCCTTGCAACTTTAATTCAGAGAAACGGGTACAACTCCAGGGTATATAAAGTATCAGGTGGTTATACATATAATCACAATTATAAATAATTCCCTCATGCAGTTGTCCATACTTACACTCTCTAAAACTCGTAAACATCTCTCTGCTCCCCATAAAGAGGCTACTAGTTTCTCTTCATCCTCATCTCTACTTAAATGATCCACACACTCTTTTACTAGGCAAAAAGAAATGGACAAGTTAGTATATAAAACTTCAATAATTATTCCTTTGCTAACATCAAAATTCACCCACACACATGCAATGAATATGCTGGAATGTAAACATCATTTATGCTTGATACTAAGTGTTGTGGTTTGAATGACAATGGCTCTCACAGCCTACAATATTTGGATGTTTGGTCTTTAGGAAGAATTAGGAGGTCTGGGCTTGTCAGAGAAGGCCTATGCTAAGGATGGGCTTTGAGGTTTCAAAAAACCTCAGGCCACTCCCAGCTAGTTCCTCTCTCCCTCCCCTTCTCTACTCAGTACTTAGATATATCAAGACGTGAACTCTAGCTACTGCTCCAGCCCCACATCTGTCTGCTTTCACGCTCCCTGCCATGATGGTCATGGACTTACCCTCTTAAACTGTAAGTCCTCAATTAACTCCTTTTATAAACTGCCTTGGTTACGGTGTCTTCTCTTTGTTGTTGTTTTCGTGAGATTTAGGTTTCTCCTGTGTAGACCTGGCTATCCTAGAACTGGCTATGTAGAACAGACTAGTCTTAAACTCAAGAGATCCACCTGCCTCTGCCACCCAAATGTTGGTACTTAACACGTGTGCCACTGTGTATGTGTGTGTCTCTGTATTGTATACAGACCTTTATCTACAATATGATCCAGACCACCCAGAAGCCGGAGCTCTTCTTTAAACCAATCTCCTGCTCGCTTGGAAGTGAGGGACAGCAAAGTCTCCATAGCTAAATGACCAGTCTTTAAAAAAAAAAAAAAAAGAATACTTAATTAATGAATACTGAGGTGATGAATATTTTTTTTTTCTCTTAAAACAGGGCTTCATGCCAAGCAGTGGTGGTGCACACCTTTAATCCCAGTACTTGGGAGGCAGAGGCAGGCGGATCTCTGTGAGTTCAAGACTAGTCTGGTCTACAAGAACTAGTTTCAGGATAGGCTCCAAAGCTACAGAAAAACCCAGTCTCGAAAAACCAACACAGGGTTTCTTCTCTGTGTAACTCTGGCTGTCCCAGAACTCAGAGAGATCCACCTGACTCTGCCTTCTCAGTGCTGGGATTAAAGGTGTGTACTGCCACCTCCCAGCTAGAATAATTCTCAAGGATTAATTTTAGAAATATTTTTATTAAAATGTATTTAAGTCAAAAACAGTACAATAAATGTTTTCACAGGTGAATTAACTTCCAATTTTATCAGAATAGTCCATACTGAAGAATCTGTGCCTCAACTATATTGCTTGCTTTTAAGGAAAAAATTAAAAAGTTCTTGTTAGTTTCAATAATATACAATGTCAGAATAGAGGCTCAAATGTGGCATTCTGAATCAAATCATCTATCCTTTACTATAAATAAATATATTGGATTAACCAAAAAGAATGTAGTTATACATATTTCAGGAAAGCAAGTATGGGAATGTTGGTGACCCTAAATGTTCAAATTCAACGGTCACTAATTTCAACAGCCTAAAGGTACAAAGGGGTAACAAACAATTTTGGTTTATACTTTTTCTGATTACAGTAAACATGAGCATTTTTCCACGTATTTAACAGTGAACCATTTTATTTTTCAAGTTCTCTGCTCACCATTTTTTTATTTTCCTACAAAGTCTTATCATACTATGTCTTTAACTGTATTCTTTAGGATTATTTGGCAGCTAGAAAATTCCATGTAGTCACAACGCTATATATTCAAAACCACCACTACATGGTGCACAAATAAGAATCACATTTACAACTAGGTTAGCATTTTTCTTTGTGAATCTATGGTTTTAAAGCCTAAAATAAAGAGACCTTCCAACAGAGTAGTCTAGTTCTTGGTGTAATAAAAGAAGTTTAGCCTAAAAGAAGAAGTAATCAGCGGATGGGAGGCAGCGATCTAGTTACTGTTCAGCATGCTAACCCCTGGTAACATACCAATGAACTACTCATTTAAAAAAAATAAATAAAGAGTGTGGGAACAATTAGCAAAGACCAGAAAGACTTCTTTGTACAAATACCTACCTGAACCTGAACTTATATACTTCAAAAGGGAAAACTTTTCACTTTGGCATGTATATTTAAAACTGAATATATACATTATGTACAAAATAAAACAAGACTCATCAATGAGAATCTTAGTATTACCAATTTAGAAGGAGCTAAATACTTTTTAAAATTTCTTCAGAAAGAAAATTTATACTAGAGTAAGTACAGAATTGGAATCCAATACAACAAAAGCATTGAATTGGGTTCAATTCTCATTCTAGGTTCTCCAAGAAATAATTTAATGACCAAATTTATTAGTTCATGAGTCTTAACAATGATGCTAAGACCTAATGCAACAATCTTTAAGTAAAGTATAAAAAAAATTGTATTAGTAAAAACTATATATTTTAAGTTATTATGTAGCACATGATAAGCTCCATTCAAGAATAGCCTATAATTTTAAGCATTTTTATTTGAAAACTAAAATAATCATCTAAAGCAAAATTACTAATAAGACTTCTGTTAACTATTAGCACTTAGTTATCTACTGTTTATATCTCTATTACTATTATCTTATGCCTTATCAACAAAACAAATATATATAAAAGAAGATAAATTATTTTTTAATTTTATGACCTCTTTTTCTTTGGGGGAGGGAAGACAGGGCTTCAAACTGGCTTTGAACTCAGAGATCCACCTGCCTCTGCCTCCTAGGTGCCGGGATTAAAAGTGTGCATCATCATACCTGACTATAAATTTTATTATTTAAAAAAATTAATTAAAAAAAACTTTAAAATTAGTCAGGCAATGGTGGTGCATGCCATTAATCCCAGCACTCGGGAGGCAGAGGCAGATGAATCTCTGTGAGTTCAAGGCCAATCTGGTCTACAAAGGGAGTTCCAGGACAGAGTGGTGGTTACACACAGAAATCCTGTCTCAAAACAGAAACAAAAAAACAAACCCCACTTTAAAATATAAAAAACATCACACAAGAAAATTAATCCAGACCCAAACAATTAATATAAAAAAACCCGTGTGAGCAACTATTCTTTAAATAATTAAAGCAACTTTTTTGTTTTGGTTTGGTTTTTCAAGACAGTTTCTCTGTAGCTTTGGGGGCTGTCCTGGAACTAGCTCTTGTAGACTAGGCTGGCCTAGAACTCACAGAGATCCACCTGTGAGTGCTGGGATTCTCTGCCACTGCCCGGCTTTAAACAAAGCAACTTTTAAGCCTAGTGTACAATTTAAAAACAACTACATTTAAGAACAGTTGACACTGAGTTGAAAGAGCAAAGGCACCCTAACATAGTCCAGTTTTCTTGTTTCAACTATGTAAATTAGTTAAAATATTGTGAGCATTTTTCATGCTGACACTTACTTACCCTAACAAACCAAACAAATATTTCAAACTAAAATGCTGAATGGATGACAAAAAAGATCAGAAAACAAAAATTATAGGTTCAATTTAAATTAATTTTTCCTCGCTTGCTTTGGCAGCACATATACTAAAACTGGAACAATACAGAGAAGATTAGCATGGCCCTTGTGCAAGGATGACATGCAAATTCATGAAGCGTTCCATATTTTTTTATTCAAACAATTAAAATGAGAAGGAATAATAAAATTTTTTCTTTTATGGATAAGTAAAATTCCACATCTATATATAGCCCACATCTTTATTCATCTGTTCTTGGAGATCTAGGCTAGGTCTATTTCTTGGCTATCAACAGTGCAGCAGTAAAAAGACACGCAAGTATTTCTGTGGTTGACTGAGAGTTTTAACTCTCAGTGTTGAGAACACTGGGAAAGATGTTCCATTAAAACAAAGAATAGAAGAAAATACCATGATGAAGCCTATACTTTGAATGTAAATTTAATAATTGATGTGGGAATGATTTCTTATTAATAAAGAAACTGCCTAGGCCCATTTCATAGGCCAACCCTTAGGTAGGCGGAGAAAACAGAACAGGATGCTGGGAGAAAGAAGCTGAGTCAGAGAGTCGCCATGGTTCCCGCACTCCAAGCAGATGCAGGTTAAGATCATTCCTGGTAAGCCAGCTTGTGGCCTACACAGAATAATAGAAATGGGTTAGATCAATATGTAAGAGCTAGCCAATAAGAGGCTGAAACTAATGGGTCAGGCAGTGTTTAAAAGAATACAGTTTCCGTGTAATTATTTCGGGGCATAAGCTAAGCTAGCCATGCGGGCGGCCGGGTGCTGGGGACGCAGGGGGACGCAGCCCCGCCGCTCGTATTTCAACAAATAATTATTCTAAAAATTGGATGTAAAACTGTGGAGTGAATAAAAATTACTGGTTTTAAATGTATAATACTGTCCTACTTCCAAACCAAACTATAGGCAATACACAAACTGCAGTGATTTTCCGCTTCTAGAAAGCGGAACACATCTGAGTTTTGAACCTAACCTGTGTTTAAAATTGGCTGGCTTTCCTATTTGCTATCTTTTTCAGAACCCATGAATCCCTTAGTGAGTCTAGTATAATTAAACGGACTGACAGTCTTCGGTTACTGAGACTAGCATTAGAGTCTAAACTTTTGCGGCAAATGTTGCAGTCCTTTCAGTTAAGTACACAATAGAAAAAAGTTTTATCTTATAAAATCAAGTTATACAACAGTTATCTTTTCTCCTCTCTTTAAAACCATAGGTCAATTATCTTACTGGTCTTGTACCCATTAGACTATCATCATCTATTGAGGAATTGTGCTCAGAATAAAGATTAAAAACTGTCCATAATCCTACAGTGAGTAGGGACATTGCTCCATAAAGGGCACGTGACTAGGGAATTTCCCCTATTACCTTCTAGAAACCCTGAGATAGTCTAGCATAAGCAAATGTTTGCTTACAAATACTTTACAAATCCTCCTAATTCTGATTTCGGAAATGGAGAAAATAAAAATTCCAGTTACAAATTAACAGCTTAAATGCAGAGGGAAGGAAAAGAAAAAGATTAGGCAAAATGTAACAAGAAAAACAGTTACAATTTACTAGCAAAATCAAAACCAAGAAAGGCTCAAATATAGATAAACTAGTTTAGTGAGTCCAGGAGCATGCTGGCTAATATAATATCAACTTGACACAAGCTACAGCTATCTGAGAGGGAACTTCAATTAAGAAAGTTGCCTCCATAAGATCTGGCTGTAGGGCATTTTCTTAATTAGTGACTGATGGGGGGAGGCCCAATCCACTGTGACAGTCCTGGGCTATATAAGAAATCAGGCCTAGGAAGCCAGTAAGCAGCATCCCTCCATGGCCTCTGCAGCAGCTCCTACCTCCAGGTTCCTGCTGTGACTTCCCTCAGTGATGCACCTGTAAGTGTAAGCTGAAATAAACCTTTCCTCCCCAATTTGCTTTGGTGTTTCATCACAGCAATAACCCTAATTAGCACAGAAAATGATGTTCAGAGCTAAACCTTAATAGCCACTGTGACTAATCAGACTTTCGGAGCATAATCTTTATTTGTTATAGAAAGAAACA
Source organism: Microtus ochrogaster (assembly GCF_000317375.1). Classification (NCBI taxonomy): domain Eukaryota; kingdom Metazoa; phylum Chordata; class Mammalia; order Rodentia; family Cricetidae; genus Microtus; species Microtus ochrogaster. The sequence goes on from NC_022013.1 coordinate 57,877,641, forward strand.
ACCTACCGTTATATTTTCTAGATCAAGATGCTTATTGTGCACAGTTTCACAGAGTCTTCGGATTTTTTCTTTGATCTTGTTCATGTCTTTTTCATTCAGTAGCTTAGCTGAAGAAGCATCTTGTTCCAGTTCCAAGAGTCGAATCATGAGATCTAGGCTGGCCCTATCAAGATCCATGTTCAAACGATCTCTACTCAATATGTACATGAGAGCAGCTGTACAGAGGGACAAATTCTTCAAAAGATCCCAAAAGAGAAATAATCATGAAAGCAATTACTAACAATTTTAGAAACCAAGGATATTACTAACATTTATAAGTTAAAATGTCTAAAATTCCTACTCTTTGATTCAGTGTTCTTCCAAACTATCCTAGGAAAATAAATCTATTTGATAAATAGAACCCTGATTAAAAACTGTTTTCTCCAGCCGGGCAGTGGTGTTGGCAGATGCCTTTAATCCTAGCACTCAGGAAGCAGAGGCACGTGGATCTCTGGGAGTTCAAGGCCAGCCTGGTCTACAGATTGAATTCTAGGACAGTTAGGACTGGAACATAGAGAAACCCTGTCTCAACCCCTCCCCCAAAAAAGTGTGGGGGGGATGGTGTTTTATTTTTCTCTCTCCATCATCCTTCTCTAATGAATGTTCAACTAGAATATAAAGTCAACTACCCATTTCTTTGAGGAGCTTATAGAACATTTTTATGTATTATACAACATATAAATAATTCCTTTTACAATATACCTTTAATGTTCTTTGCAACATAAAGACATGCCAATTTTTGGATCAAATATAGTAACAAATGTGTTTATAATTCATATCAAAACAAATTTTTCCCTCTGTAGAATACAGCCAACTGAGCTTACAACAACATACAGGGGACTGAAATAAATTTAATTAGGGGGGGCTGAAGAGATGACTCAACAGTTAAGGGCAAGCACTAACTGTTCTCCCAAGGTACCTGAGCTCTATTCCCAGCACACATACGGTAGTGGTAGCTCATCTACTATGGTATGTAACTTTAGTTCTAGGGAATCCAATGCTATCTTCTGGCCTCTGCAAGCACCAGGCATACACATACAAGCAAGGAAATAATTTTTTAAAGGAAACAAATGTAACTGGACTAATTTCTTTCCTAAATATTTTATTCCAGTAACTTATTTTTTTAGATACAGTCATTATATAGCTCTAATTGGTCTGGAACTCACTATAGACACTGGAGACCCACTTGCCTTTGCCGCCTGAGTACTTGGTTTATGCAGTGCTAGGGGTCAAACAAAGGGCCTCAGGTTTCCTAAGCAAGCAACTGAGCTACATACCTAGCACCTAGTAACTGTTTCTAATAAAGCATCAACAAAATGTGTTCTTCAAATATTCAAGGTGGTATGTTTTAGATCAACATTAATAGAGTCAGTCTTTGGTAGACAAATGCCCTAAGAATACATGGATAGAAACCAAATTCAGGTCCTTTACCGCTGAACCACCTCTTCAGGTCCCTTGATTAAATGTTTACAAAGCATTTTTTGAAATTTGGATGCCAGAGTAAAGACCTGAGGGACTCATGAAGAAAAGAATGTCTTATGGCTATGCCTAACTGGATAATAAAGCAAACTATGCATTTCTTGTCTTTCTGTCCTCATTATTCTGTGTCCAGTACAACATGGGTACAGAGGAATATTCACACACTTTAATTAATTATATTACTTTTGGTTTTAGAAAAACCACTATTAATTTTGTGTCACTCAATTTGTATTTCTAAAGTAATTTTCTTTCATACAAGGCTACCTGTTAAGTTTGGTAATGACGATTTTGATGACACTGGAACTAACTTTGGTTAGGTAACCTTTATTATTTATTCCCTTTCACAACACAGCTATTCTCCAGATCCAACAATAAGCCAAATATTTTTAAAATCATGGCCATATTTCAAAACCCCTTTTCATACCATTAATATCAAACAGTATTAAAAGATTCTTCTGAATAGAGGAAATAGGTTTTATAGCATAAAATATACAGCATAGTATGTTAACAGATGAGTGAGATTTTAATAATATAAACCATTATATTACAAATATGACAAAAACTTTTTTAAGAAAAATATCTCCAGAAAATGTGATTTATGAAGCAAAAACATATGGCTATCATCTCTACTTATCAAGCAAATAAATTCAATTTTTAATTCACTTATATGGATATCCAGTGAAGGTATTTTCTGATATATTGAAAGACTATAATTTTTTACTAATATCTCTCAACCTCAAATACTTAAAAAATACCTGATGGTGCTGGGAATCATCCAAGGTTTTAAAGACCATCGCAACCATCCCATGTGCTCTCAGGTGCATTCGGAAACTGGGCATGGCACATTTAGTAGCTAAGCTAATAACACTAGAAGGAAACAGACTATGTTAGAACAGCTAAAAATTGCTAGGACATTAGCTGTAGTTTGCATAATTCCAAACAAGCAAATGAGAAGGAAGCAGGTTTAAAGTACAGACAACACAAAATATAAAAAAACATGAAAAACCAAAATTTTAAAATATGTTCCAAGGTTTAGAGTGTAATAGAGCATACTACCTTTATAAAAAATAAACAGCATGATATCTGTAGTGTATTCCTCAAGTCACTACAACCATTAAAATTGTAAAATTCTAGTTATCTTTAATAATACCACTGTTATATGAAAACTAGAAGTGGTTACATTTGATTAGATATATTCCAACTGACTATAGAAATTCAAATCAAGTCAAGGTGTACAATCTATTATCATACATAAAAGATGACCCAAATCCCTGCTCAAATCAATCTATCACTTGAAGTCTGAAACTCTGAGATAATTTAAAAAAACAAAACCTCAGATTTCTTAGTATACTTTTATTCTTTTAGCATCTGGAAACTGAAGCCTATACTATATTTAAAAAGGGAACATTTAACACATCACTGATTATCAACACACAATTTTTTAAATGCCTAGCTTTACTAACAAATCTAAAGCCACATAGGTGAAAAAAATTAATGACATGGCATACACAACATTATAATGTAAAATTAAGATCTTACCTAAGGCAACGTGTGTTTAGAGGCTGAGTACTCTTTAAGCCACTTAACAAGTATTCAATGTCATCAGTGAACTCTTGATTTTCACCAAATTCCACCACATCATTGAAGTGCTTCACGTGCTGAACAACAGTATATAACTGCCAAGAAAAAAATAAGTCCACCTCTTTTTTAACTATAAACTAGAATATTTAAATCTATAGGCTTACTGTACTTAATTTTTAAAAAAAAGCCTATACAATCATTCATTTGATGTCCACAAAAATGTTTTTAAATCATCAGTACTAGTAGGTCAAGGTACGTTTGTGGTTCAAAACTCTGACTATCAGTGTAGTGATATTTGTTTAAGACAAAAGGCTATATGTTACACATAGAAATCTATCCACGTGCAGTAAAACTGTATACGGCCGCTTACTTCTTTGTCTTCTTTTCTGCATTTCAGTGCAGTAACTATATCTTGGTAGGGCTGAGTAGGTATTGTCACAGTTTTTATCACTTTGAGTGGTGGTGCAGGAGCCTTAAAAACTCCATCATCTTTTTGATTTGGTTCCTTTGAAGACAGCCTCACCTATTGATAAAGGTATTAAATTAGTTGTTCTAAGCAAGTATTTTAAAAGGTAACATCTTGTCTATGTGACAAATTTAGCTTTTAAAAAGTAAATGAAATTTTTTTTCTTTTTCTTTTCCAAAGGGAGAAGAGGGAGGCTGCTGAAAGGCCCTAAAAGGTAATTTAAATTCCATGCAATACTAAGACCTAAATTCTTCACACACAAAAGAACCACTTGAGAAATACTTCTAGCTTTTTTAAACTTCGCATTTCACATCATCTGTTGCTTCCAGGACTGTTAAAAAAATAAAGAACCACAATTGCATGCATAAGTAGCATTGATAAGCAGTTAGACAGAGCTTCAGAAAAACTATGGCAAAAGAATCATAAAAGCAAAGGAAACTAAAAGCAATATAAATCCAAAATACTGTTTGATGGTGACATCATAATCAATTTAAGGAAAAGAAGTATTTCTGTTCTTGGAACTGAGAATGAATGTTTGTGTATGCATAAGGGCCTTATTTAAAACTCTATCCCCAAATTTCTGTTATGTTGTAATTCATTCCTTTGATAACTCCAGATGATGAAGGCTTCACTATTAAGCTAAGAGTTTTAATGTATAATACTACAAATCCCTTTATTGAAAATATATTTTTTTCAAGGAGTGAGGGGTCCTCACTATGTATATGTAGACCTTCAATTTGAGATCTGAGCCTCCTGGTTGCCTTTTGGGTATGTCACTATACCTACGCAATAATATTTTACAAAAATTTTGATTTGGAAAGTATTAATGCAATGTAATATCATCTCTACGAAAAGCAAATTAAGAAATGAAAGTCACTCAAAGATATAGAAAGATTCAGGTAAAACACATAAAGATAAAATAATTATTAAAAAAAGAGGCACCAAACTTTCTTTTAAAAATCCACTTTTTGTAGCTTTTGGGAAAGGAGTTAGACTGGGTCTTGCTATGTAGCTCTCATTGGCAATGAACTGCTGATGATTCTCCTACCTTCTTTCAACTGCTGGGATTACAGGTCTGGACTATAATGCCTAGCTTTAAGTTCTGAGGATCAAGAGGCTGGGGACAATGCTCATTTGGTAAAGTGCTTACCATGCAAGCATAAAGACCTGAGTTTGGATCCTTGGTCCATATGCATAAAAATAAATAAATAAATAACTAATACAGCAGCAAAGCAGAAACACCACCGCAGCAGTTTAGGGTGAAGATCAGTGGATCCTTGAAGCTCACTAGTCTAGCGGTACTAGTCAAATTCAATGAGACCCTTTCTCAAAAAATTAGGGAGAGGGCCAGTGAGATTACTTAGCAGGTTAAAGGTATTTAACAAGCAAGTCTGACAACCTGAGCTTAATTCCCAGAATCCACATGACAGAGGACTCTTACAAGTTGTACACACACCTGTACACACATCCACACAAATAAATGCATAATACCACACACACAAAAGATCAATACTAATACTTTATATAAGGAATAATTTTTCTTAAACCCTAAAAACTATAAATTCTATGAAACATCAGTCATGATTAAATGCTTTGCTTTAGTTTTTTCTTGTTGTTTTGTTTCTGAAATAGGGTCTCAGTATGAAGCCTAGCTTGGCCCTGAACTCTTCCTACAAAGTTTTAATTTGTAAGGCTTTCCAATTATAACCTTGAAAGAACAAAAATTAAGATAGTAACTATCTAGATTAACTTATAAATTGTTTTAAGAGAGAAAAATAAAAAGCTTTACTTACTGTGACACTCTGAGGTTTTACTACCGGTGGTCCAGGCAGTTCTTCTGAGTCTGGATGATTCCAATGCCTGGCATTATATACAGCTTTTGTAGGTGACTAGTGAAATGAGAAAAAGATCAACTGCTTCCATCTCACTTTGTATCCCTTACAAAAAGGTGTCAATTTATACAGAATAACTGAAATGCATAAACAAACATCTTAGACCAAAAAAGATGTTTTTGTCAGTCTATGTCAGACATAATCACTTTGGTATTTAGCATAGAATTGGCAATTGCTCTTCTGTGCAACCAATCAACCATAAGAAGAAAGCATGTGAAACTCTAACAAGCACATAGAGTATACAGTGGTTGTCTAAGAAGAATATAAAGCACAGAGAGCTAGTTTGTGCTTCATCTACTCTGTGCACATGGATCAGGTCATTGTGTGAGTTCATTAGAAATAATAAGAAATGAATTATCACTTAATGCAAATCGACTTCCTAAAAGTAATAGGAATAGGAAATATTGGCAACGTACTCTATTAGGGATGAAGAAATAGCTCACAAGTTCTAGCAGTGCCAGAATGACAGCTGGAGTTAAGTCTACGGAACCCACATAAAAAGCTGCATGTGGGAAGCATGCATCTGGAGTCCTAGCACTTTTATGATGAGACAGAATTGCCCAGAAGCTTTGGAATCAGCTAGCCTAGAGCATGTGGCATTGCAGTAGCAGGAAGAAGACCTGTTTCAACAAGGTAGAAGGCAAGAACCAACTCATAAAAGTTGTCCCCATGACATCCACAAATGCACCTTGGTATGTATGTGCCTACACTTACACACATTAACACACAGAAAAGATAGATAAATGAATGTTTTTTAAAGTAAATGTTTTGAAAGTCTAGTATTTAATATATTTAACTCAGGAGAAGCCCAAGGACAATGGCACTGGGTTTTGATCCTACTGCATGTACTGGCTTTGTGGGAGCCTAACCAGTCTGGATGCTCACCTTCCTAGATCTGGATGGAGGGGAGAGGACCTTGGACTTCCCACAGGGCAGGGACCCCTGACAGCTCTTTGGACTGGACGGGGAGGCGGAGAGAAGTGGGGAGAGGGGGAGAGGAGTTGGGGGAGGGAATTTTTTTCAATAAAAAAAATAAAAAAGAAAAAAATTATATATATTTAACTCAATGATAATTAGCAAAACTTTATTCCTCATACTAGTCATTCTTGCTTCCTAATTTTCTAACAATAGACATTGAGCAGTTTGTGACAGGCAGAAAGAAGTTCCATACTCATTTCAGTAAAACCACTAGAGCCAAATGTACACCATAACATTGAAAACGAATCAGATTTTATAAAGGGAACTGTGTACTGCCTCAAAGATACAATAGAGTCTAAAGAAGTTCAGGGAATTAACAATTGTGAATTCTGTAGCAAAAATATACAAAATATTGAATGTTTCATAAAGATATGAACTGTCCTGAATAACGAAACCAGTAAATTCAAACCCATAAGATTAAATCTGTATTCGTACAGAAGGAACAAAACCTTTACTTTCAATGGAAAAACTGATTAAACAAAGAATGACAAGACAGAACATACCATTTTACATTCAATCTGACACCAATTTTTGTCATTTCAAACCTCAAATTTCTGATCTGACTAGTGATTTTGTTTATGACTGCAATCTATGTTTTAGTGTAATACACACAAAATTTGTATTTGTACAAAAACCTACTTCAAGAATGGCCAAATATTCCTGTTCCCTTTACTCTTATGAACTAGATTTTCATAAAGTAATGATTCATAATGATATCTAAAGAAGTTATGAACTCATGCAATGACTTGATCAGGTTTTCTGGGTCACATGTGCAAAAAGTGGATTTAATATCAATTCTAAAAACTAGTCCTCTGTTCATGTTCATCTTAGACAACCACTGTACAATCTGTGTACCTGTTAATTATTAAATAGTAGATTTGAGCAACCTCTAAAGTACCTCAAGTACACTCAAGACCTAAGCTATGATTACAGGCTTTGGTGTAAGCCTGTGTCTTGGGTTGGAAGGGTGGCTGGCAGAGCACCTGCCCAGCATGCACAAGGCCCCTTGTTCCATATCTAGCATTGTAATAAAGTTAAAAACCTAGAAAAGTGTTTCAAAACACAAACATTCTACTGATTTTGATTTGTTTTTAAATTCTTTATGAGTATTGGTGTTTTGCCTGCTTATAGTATCACAATTATGAGTTACAGAGAGTTGTGAGCTGCCTTCTGGGTGCTGGGAATTGAACCCGGGTTTTTTGAGGAGCAATTAGTGTTCTTAACCACTAAGCCATCGTTCCAGGCCTGAATTCTATTTCTTTTAAAAATGCACTGACTCTAGCTAATAATCTTAGGGGTAAGAAAAGGGCTAATTCTCCACAGAACAAAACAGGGTAATACAAGGTTCTTAACTAAAACACTGTAAGAGCAGGCAAAACACTAATTACTATGTTAAGTACTAAATATTATCGATAGATATTTAATGTTGGCCTATACTAGCACCTTCAAATAAACAAACAAACAAATAGAAGAAGGGAGGGAAGGGGGAGAGTAGTTTATCAACTATACAGGGACTCAATCAACAAAAGGAAGCTGGCATTGAAACATTCTATAATAAGTTTGGAGGAACCAGACAGTGGTAGTAGCACACACCTTTAATTCCAGCACTAGAGGCAGGCAGATCGCTGAGTTTGAGACCAGCCTGGTCTATAGAATCAGTTCCAGAGCAGCCAAAGTTGTTATACAGAGAAACCCTGTCTTGAGAAACCAGATTATTTATATATAGATAAATGTGATTGCTGCTATTATCAACTTGGAAAGATCTATAATCAGCAGGGAAACAAGCCTCTACGCATGCCTATCTATGGGGGATTATCCAATTAGAGGTGAATTATGAGCAGCACAATTCCAAGGGTCGAGGATTGCATAAAAAGGAGAGGGTGAGTTGAGCACTGGCACCTAATCATCTCTGTTTCCTGAATGGGTATGCAGTGTGGCCAGCTGCCTGCTGCTAGGACTTCCCCATCATGATGGATTGATTGATTATACCTTCAAAGTTGCTTCTTGTTGGGGATTTTCTCACAATAAGAAAAGTCACTCATACACTATATTTAGGATGCAATTTGATGAGTCTATAATTTTAAAGATTTTGATGTTTACCACTTTAATGTAAAGTAGTATAAAGAAAAATCTTATCAGAACTTTCCCCTGACATTTACAAATCTTACAGTTATAAGGCTGTGCAATTTTTAGATTTATGTGTATTAATGTTTTGTCTAGTGCCCAAGGAGGGCAGAAGAGGGCAACACATGTCCTGAAATTGGATGGCTGTGAGCCACCATGAAACTACTAAGCCATCATCTCTCTGAAGAGTTACAGGGCTTATTACAGGGGAAGACAGCTACTAAAATTACATCTACTTAAATAACATATAGGTGATAGGGAAGGAGAAAGAACACTAAATTGATCCTGAGCTCAAAAGGGCATTCTAAAAATGATACAAGAAAAGCTGGGTGATAGTGGCACACGCCTTTAAACCCAGCACTCGGGAGGCAGAGGCAGATGGATCTCTGTGAGTTCGAGGCCAGCCTGGGCTACAAGAGCTAGTTCCAGGACAGGATCCAAAAGCTACAGAGAAACCCTGTCTCAAAAACAGGAAGGAAAAAAAAAAAAGATGAAAGAATTCTACTTGCTCAAATGTGAATGGTGTATATAAACAACATATCATCTGATGTCACATTCTAATTTTACATAATAAAAGTGACTTGCAGGCCGGGCGGTGGTGGCGCACACCTTTAATCCCAGCACTCAGGAGGCAGAGGCAGGCGGATCTCTGTGAGTTCAAGACCACCCTGGTCTACAGAGCTAGTTCCAGGACAGGCTCCAAAGCCACAGAGAAACCCTGTCTCAAAAAACCAAAAAAAAAAAAGTGACTTACAGAATAACTAAAAATGGGTTTTAAAAAGAACAGCTACAGAGCAATCAGCTTTTCATGAAAAATAAAAATCACGAATATCACGTAAAAATATAACTAAATCTTAATTAATTAGATCATTCATACTGTACAACCAGGGTTATTGTTAATCTCTTTTCTTTTTTTCAAATTCTAAAAGCGGATACACAGCACATTTATCAAATTTATTTTTTTTAATTACTGTTTTTATTAAGCTATATTTTTCCTTTACTGCCTTCTCTCATGATCCCCATGCTCCAAATTTACTCAGGAGATCTTGCTTTTTTCTACTTCCCATGTAGATTAGATCCATGTATGTCTCTTTTAGGGTCCTCTTTGTTATGTAAATTCTCTGGGATTGTGAATTGTAGGCTGGGTTTTTCTTGCTTTATGTCTAAAAGCCACTTATGAGTGAGAACACATTATTAGATTTCATAACTTTACTCTTTGTCAGACAATTTATGGCTTCTGTTTGCTCTACAATCTAAAGAAAAGAAAACTTAGAACAAATAGCAAAGAGTTTTCATGAATATGCTAACGTTCTAAAGATTTGGAACCAGGTAGTCATGTTTCAGACAGTCATCTTACAACATTCTATATTCGTTCTTATTTAGTTCTCCAGGAGTATATGTAACAAGTTTTACATGTAATAATTAACTACACTTAAGGAAAAACTAACCCATTTATTATACATTAATAACAGTTTCAATGAAAACATAAATAAAACTTTTTATGATGACAATGTCAAGAGTGTGATTTAACACATGGTTTCACTGAGTTACAATTATAAATTATAAGAAAGTAAAGTTGAGGGGTTGGAGAGATGCCTCAGCAGTTAAGAGAATTGGCTGTTCTTCCAAAGGACCTGAGTTTAATTCCCAACACCCACATGGCAGCTCACAACTGTCTGTTATTCCAGTTCCAAGGGATCCAACACACAATTACACACATGAAGGCAAAACATCAATGCACATAAAATCAAATCGTTTACAAAAGAAGAAAGTAGAGTTCCTTCCTGAAGAGCAAAGAATAAGAGTATTTTGCTATTTTCTATTGAGTTGACTTCTAAAAGTGTTGGGGGGGGTCACCGTTTTTATAGCATGACTTTTATTTTTTTATTTTATTTTATTTTTTTTGGTTTTTCGAAACAGGGTTTCTCTGTGGCTTTGGAGCCTGTCCTGGAACTAGCTCTGTAGACCAGGCTGGTCTCGAACTCACAGAGATCCGCCTGCCTCTGCCTCCCGAGTGCTAGGATGACTTTTATTTTAACAAGACTAAATTCATGAGTTCTAAATAATTCTATAGTAAAGACAAAAGCAGAAGCCATACTTCACCCAGACTTATCTACCAAGATTTTATGAACACAGCAATATATTCCCACCAGTAATTCAATCAGCATAAGTCCATTTAATAAATGTTCAAAGTGCTGAAATATATAACTGTGTCTGTCTGGGTATGATGCCTTAGTAGCAAAGAAAAAAGAAAGAAAAAAAAGAAGAAAAACAAAGCCAACACATTAGGGGATGTCTACATAAACAGAAACTAGGGAAACAAAGAAAATCTTGTGGGGGGGGGCGGGCTGAAGAGATGGCTCAAGGGTAAATAAAGATCTTACTGGCTTCTCTTCCTAAAAACCCAGGTTTGATTCCTAGCACCCACACAACAGATCCCAGCAGTCTGCCAACTCCAATTGTAGGAGATCAAGGCCCTCTTCTAGCCTCAATAGGAACCAAGCTTGCACACAGTGCACAGAATTAGAATTACATACAGGCAAAACAACCATACACATAAAATACAAATTTCAAAAAATGTTTTAAAAGTAGTTTAAATATAAATGCTTGGCATATGAAAGAATGCAACTAAAGTAAAAAAGCAATCTGAAGCCAAGTTCTTACATTATTGTTATTTGGAAGAATTAGCAAATGCTAAATGATTTCCAAAAGAGTTTACTAAGCAAAATAAGCAAAGTACAAAAGAATCTCTCTTATAACCCAGGCATGGTGACACCCACCCTTTACCTAGCACTCTGAGGCCGAGGCTGGCAGATCTCCAATGTGGGATGCTGTGAATATGTCTTATTACCATTGGTAAATAAAGAAGCTGATTTGGCTAATAGCCAGGCAGGAAATCCAAGAAAAAAAAATAAAGGGAGAAAGAAAGCAGAGTTAGGGAAATGCCAGCAGTTGCTGGGGAAGCAAGATGTGAGTGAGGTAACAAGCCATGACTCTTGCAGTAAAATATGGAATAGAAATAAGTTTTTTAAATATTTATTAATTATGCATACAATATTCTGTCTGTATGTTTGCAGGCCAGAAGAGGGCACCAGACCTCATTACAGATGGTTGTGAGCCACCATGTGGTTGCCGGGAATTGAACTCAGGACCTTTGGAAGAGCAGGCAATGCTCTTAGCCACTGAGCCATCTCTCCAGCCCCAGAAATAAGTTTAATTTAAGTTGTAAGAGCTAGTTAATAATAAGCATGAGCTAGTAGGCCAAACAGTTTGTAATAAATATTAAGCCTTGGAGCAGTTATTCAGGAACTAGCAGGCAAGAGAGGAGAAACCTTCAGTTAAGTTACAAATGGCACCCAATGCAGGGCTCTCAAATTTCCATAGGGCCAGAGAAAGTTTAAAAACAAAAAGTTCTGAATGCACAGAAATGGACCTTCACTGAGCTTCCTAGTCTCACAGTCTCATGTCAGCAACAGTACAGAGATGCATCTCCCAACGGCTGACTGCAAGATGGAGCTGGATGCCAGCCACCATGAGCTAAACAGTGTGACAGGTTTCCACAGTCTCACACAGGCCTCTGGTTAGAGAGAGGCACACTGTGTGGCAGATTTAGCTGCTGCTACCAGGGATGCTACACAGAGAAACCGATATCGAAAAACAAAACAAAAATACTTCTCCACAGACAGCAGGAAGCAGTTTGGAGAAAACAATGTCCACATTCCCAAGAGTTTTAGATGCTTTTTGGTAGGTTATGAATGTTTATTATATTTAGGGTAATATAGGATAAAAAGACAACTATTAATCGCAGATATTTAGCTTTGATACAGATTTTGGTGTAGTGATACAAAATTTAAGGTTAATTTTGTTACACTATATATTTTTCTATTCTTTTCTTTCTCTCTCTCTTTTATTTTTTTTTATTTTTTTATTTTTCGAGACAGGGTTTCCCTGTGTAACAGTCCTAGCTGTCCTGGAACTCTTATAGACAGGCTGGCCTTGAACTCACAGGGATTCACCTGCGTCTGCCTCCCGTGCTGGGATCAAAGGAGTGTGCCGCCACCACCACCCGGCATTTTTCTATTCTTGTTTAAAGGATTTTTGTATACTGATACAAATTTAAGGTCAATTTTATGATGCTACATGTATATTTCTAGTCTTGCTTAAGGTATAATGTTTATACAGCTCATTTAAAAATATAATGTATTGTTAAGAAATACAAATTAATAGTCATCTATAATAGTCAAACTTATAGTCATGTTAGTTTTCTAGATATGCAGGCATATTTCAGATGGATAGGTCATCTTCAAACACTTCAAAGACCTACAGAATATGGCATCTAAAATGTTTTAAGAACTTAGACTTTTCTCAACAGTGAGACACTTCTGCTTCTGGAAGCACTAATTATTTCAAAAGGCCGATGGGCACTGAAGAAGCTCCTTATGAAGTTTGCTTTCAATGTGGGAAGGCTAGTCATTTGGGTAAGAAACTGTTCTGCCTGGACTGCTTGACTGCATGCTGTATGAAATGGACATGCATGACCCACAAAACAGTCCTTCGGGGTTCCTGCTTCATGAGTCTGCCAGACATTCAGCAGGATACAGAGGAAAGTGACAGACAAATTTTGCCAAAATAAACAGGCTAGTCCTTCAAATTTTCTGCTTCACTGAGAAATCTGCCAGATACTCTAGGCCTGTAGGCTGAATATGGATGCCCCAAGATTACAGAAGAATTTTGGGTGACTGTCCAGGCAGCCAGATGTCTCTGTCATTTCTAGTTTTGAAAGTAACTTACAAAATACTTCCTATTTACTTAGGTAATATTATATCCTTCTGGGATCTTTGATGGAGTTGAAGATTAGTTATGATTATAGTTTCCCTTAGTTATAATAAAAGATAAATTAGATATAAAACTTTAGACTCACAAAGATAGGATAGATGAGACTATTTTAATTTTGCCAAATACAAACAGACAAAACATTATAACTGCGATTCTTGCTTGATACCTGTTTTGTTATATGTAATTTTACTATATTCAAGTTAAAACATTTCTTTTTAATTAGACAGAAAAGGGGAGATGATGTGGGATACCTCTCTGTATTCTGTGAATGTTTTATCATTGTTGGTTAATAAAGAATCTTCTTTGGCCTGTGGCAAGGTAGAATATAGCTAGGCAGGAAACCCAAGCAGAGACAGAGGGAGAAAGAAGGCAGAGTCAGAGAGATGCCAGCAGCTGCCAGGGAAACAAGATGTAAGATAACAAGCCATGAGCCTTGTGGTAAAATATAGAATAAAAATAGGTTAATTTAAGTTATAAGGGTTAGTTAATAATAAGCCGGAGGTAATAAGTCAAATAGTTTGTAATTAATATTAAACCTCTGATTATTCAAGAACTGACAGGTGGGAGAGAAACCTCTACTTAGAGATCTCTATAAGCTCAAAACCAGTATGGTCTAGATACCAAACTCTGGGGTAATCAAGGCTACCTAGGTAAGACCCTGTCTCAAAAACAAACCACCACCAATAAAAAGCCCATATAAGTAGGGTGTGGTAGCATGAGCCTATAAATGTGAGCTCTTGGGAGATTGAGGTAGGAGGATTTAGGGGATATATAAAGTTTCAGTTCAGCCTAGGACACAATCAGTAAGACCCTTTCTTAAAACAAATACAAACAAAAAACAAAACAAAAAAACTAAAACAAAAACTAACTTTTACTTTTTAGTAAAAAGTTAGTAAGAAAGCATATGATTGTTTTTATAAAAAGGAAAACAGAAAATAAAGCAGGGTCCCTACAAGTGCTGAGGAGGGTAGAACAAATCTCTAATGAAGTGACATGTTATAGAAGAATATTGTTTTAAGGTGTGTTGCTTTTGTTTATTCTCCATTTGTTTGACTCTTGTGAAGCTGTGATTCTTTGCCTGTCTAAAATACCTGACGGTCTAACAAAGAGCTGAACCACCAAGAGCAAAGCAAGAGAAAGGACAGGCGGGGCTGGCAGGCAGAGGGTTTAAACAGGAGAAATCTGAATGAAGAAAGGAAGGAGTAAGATAGAACAAGGAAGGGAGGAAGCAGGGGCCAGCCACCCACTGAGTAAGAGTGAAAGTAAGAATTACAAAAGAGAAAGGTAAAAGCCCAGAGGCAAAAGGTAGATAAGATAATTTAAGATAAGAAAAGCTGGCTAGAAAAGAGCCAAGCTAAGGGCCGGCATTTATAAGAAAGAATAAGCCTCAGTGTGTGATTTATTCGGGAGCTCAGCAGCAGGCCCCCCAAAAAAGCCAAAAGAATGAAACAACCAACTACAGTGACTCTTAACTAAACATATATTTATATATTTATTTTACTTTTGGAAAAATGTTAATGTTCTACATACCATTCAATAAGAATGGAAAGTGTGTAAAAGACTAAAATTTAAAGAAAACCAGAACCAAGAAACCTACTCATATTTCAAATAAATGAGGAAAGAAAGATAGACCAACTGACCAAGAGGCAAGTAGACAGAACTAACCTCAAGTAATATGTGAAAATGGCAAGGACTTTACACCTTTGATCTTAGTGGGCAAGGTAAACAAATTCTGAACAACTTGTGTCTGTAAGCCTGCAGAGAACACAAACCAATGTTTCTTTTTTTTTTTTTTTTTTTGGCTTTTTGAGACGGGGTTTCTCTGTGGCTTTGGAGCCTGTCCTGGAACTAGCTCTGTAGACCAGGCTGGTCTCAAACTCACAGAGATCCTCCTGCCTCTGCCTCCCTGGGATTAAATCTGCTGGGATTAAAGGCGTGCGCCACCAACGCCCGGCCCAAAGTTACTTTTTGAGACAGGATCTTTGACTGAACCTGGAGCTCACCAATTGACTAGACTGGATGGTAAATGAATTCCTGGGATCCACCCAACTCCTAACTCCACAATGCTAGGGTTATAGGCACTACCATGAAATGTTTGTTTTTTCTTTTTTTGTTTTTTTAACATGGGTCCTGGGAATCTAAAACCCCATTCTTATAGTTACCCAGAATGCATTTACCCACTGAGCCATCACCTCAATCCCAAACCCTGAGTATCTTAATGGCTTTACTGCAGTAAAATAAGCAAATAGCTTTTTTAGAACTGTTGTTACAAGTTGCTTATGCCAGATGATTTATTTTACAAGGTGCTAATGCTTGCTGACAACAAAAGGCATGAAAAAATCATGGGGATGGGTTGATACTGAAGATATCTGTGTGAACTCAAGACATGTATGAATCTACATGAGTGTCTATATGTTATTGTATGTAAGCGTGTTTCCTACCTATGTCAAAAGAGCCAAAAATTAATGAGAGCATACCTAGTGCACAAAATTTAGTCTCTGGGGGTCTCTTGAACTAATTTCCAGTACCAAACCTTAGCAGATAGTACAAGATGAAACTGTATTATTCAGAAAGTGAGAAATTTCTCCAGAAAGACAGAAACATGTCACAGGGACCAAACAACCAGCACCTGGTACCCTAGAAGCCATAAGAGGGTCGTGGAACTGGAGTCACAGGTAGCTGTGAGCTTCCATGTGGGTGTTGCAAAAGAAAACCAGGTCTTTTGAAAGAGCAGCCAGTGTTCTTCACTGCTGAGCCATCACTCTGGAGAGGCCTCATTTTTTTTTTTTTTAATTTTAAAAGAACTTGAACTAGGGCTGGAGAGATGCCCTAACAGTTGAAGTCACTGGCTGCAATTTCAAAAGACTTGTATTCCATTCCTAGCATCCACGTGGTGGCTCATAACCATCTACTATAACTCCAATTCCAGAGGCTCTAGCATTCTCTTTGGCTTCTGTAGGTATCAGGCATATACAAAATGCCTTTATATGCATGTAGGCAAAACACTCATATACACTTTTCTAAAACGGCACCCAAAGGAAGGAAAACTAAGAGTAGCAGTACTTTAGTAGCATTTAAAATAAAACGTTAAAGAAAAACGGGGTTATATAGAAAAAATTTTTCTTCATTATTTACATATTTTTATTTCATTTATATATTTTACTTCATTATTTACATAGATCAACAACTAAGAATGATTAGTTTGATATTCAAATGGTATTTCTATAAGAGAAAGATAATGATAAAACTATTTAAAATTCCAGTCTGGAAAAAACATTCCAGGAAACTTTAAAAGACATCCTTTTTATTTCTTCTGGCATCCCTGATCAGCTAGCACTGAGATCATACATTGAATAAAGAAACAAGGAAGAAAAGCCAAAAGAACTGACCTTCTTCCATGCTCAGAGTCAACCAGAACCCACTTGACTCTTATTAAACTACTCTGGACTGTCAAGCTACCAATTATAAATAGATGGCCATGACTTTTAATTTTTTTATTTTTTTGAGACGGGTTTCTCTGTGTAGTTCTGGCAGTCCTGGAACTCATTCTATGGACTGGCCAGTCTTGAATTCATAACTCTGCCTCCTGGGTGCAGGGATTAAAGGCATGTGCCTCCATACCTGGATGGCCTGTAACTTTATACTCTGCAAGCATTTCCCACCATCACACCAGTTCCAGTCTATCTTTAATTCAAGCTTCATATGCATTAATATCTCAGGTTTCTAATTTTTAGAAATCACCACCACCTACGTGTCTGAACCCTAAAATGGTAGGTAAATCCCAAATACAGGACAAAAGCAACACTCAGTAAATACACTGGACCAAAAAAAAAAAGGAAGGAAGGAAGGAAGGGGAAAAAAAAGCAGTTTTGGGAAAGTGAGTTCTAACTGCTAAAACCAGCACTGTGTGAAGAAACATTTGTTCTTGGGTGGGACGTGGGAGGAGTTGTCCTTTAAAATCTCTTCAGTTAACAATATTCTGTTTTTAAATTGAAAACTTATATAAATTAATTTCAGCAAACAAAAAAGAATCTATAAAACATAAAGCTATATACAACTCTAAAATTGCAGGCTCATACAATTGCAATTTTCTAATACAAATTAGTATGTACTCATGATTTATAACGAGAAGTAAATTTAAATCCAATTGCCCAGAAGCTTACTATCTAGTGTCATATTGAATGACAGAAGGAAAGAAAAATTTAAGTCCAAAATGTTCCTTAGAAAGTCAGACCAAAGATGGGGCCAGATGGGCCTGGTATTAAACTACAGAGAAACACTGAAAAGTAATGGTAGAAATATTTGAAAATTGAAACAACTAATCTTATATTAGTTTTAAAAATGCAGAAGCAGTTTTAATTATAAACAAGATGACCTCAACATCCCAGGAAAAATGCAACTTTCCAAGCACAAGGTGATTTCTAGCTAATTATAAAAACACTGCCCTAAAAGCGGACAGGAGTAAGGAAGAGTTGAATTTAAGTGGGCAGAGCAAGCAGAAGAAATGATCTCTGTGACAGCTGCAAGTAAGGGAGTTAGGGAAATGGTAGCCAGAAATCAGAAACTGGTTAACATTTCATGAACAAAAAGGACCAGAATTTCCAATGATCACCAATAAGACCTAACCAAGGTTAAATACAGTTATGTTCAAATTCAATTTCTAAAGCCCCTTTATTTTTCTAACTACAAATGACTGTTTTCTTTTTTGGCTTATTTTTTAACATGTGTATGAATGTTTTGCATCCATGTATGTATATATATCACATACATGTATGGAGCCTGCAGAGGTCAAAAGTTTCAGATGCTGAACTAATGGTATGAACTATCATGTGGGTGCTGGAGATCAAACGTGGATCCTCTGGAAGAGCAAGAATGCTCTTAACCACCAAGTCAATTCTCAAGTCCAGCAAATGACTTTTTAAAGCCATTACTTCAACCAGTTTTTTAACCAGTTTTCTTTACCCTTCTTGTTTTTCTGTAGCATGTAACCTCCCAAGCAACCCTCAATCCTAATATAACAAGTCCTTCCTACACTCCTGGTAAGGCAAAAACTGCAATAATGATGAACATAATAAAATTAATGTGGAGCTGGAGAAGATGGGTCAACAGTTGAGAGCGATTGTAGAGGACCTAGGTTTGGTTCCCAGCAACCACCACATGGTGGTTCATAGTCATCTATAACTTCAATACCAAGGAATCTGACAAACTCCTCTGACCTTAGAGAACCAGGCATACACATCGGTGCACATACATGCAATGCACACATACTTAAACACAAAATAGTAAGTATCTAAAAATGGTTCATTTTGTAAAGAAAGTTATTGTTTCTAATATGAGAAGGTGGAGAAAAGGAAAATCTTGGCTAGCTTATGTCTGTATCACTAATGTGAGGTGACTTGTGTGTACTGTTGACATTAGGACTGAATATATGGTTAAGCATACTAACAATCAGATCTCTCACTGTAAACAAAGAGAAGTAAAATACATAAGCATGAAGGGCAGAATAAACCTATAAACCTGGTGTTGGACCAGAAGTGAAAGTACCAGCATGAACTCTAGGTTCTACAAAACTAGGTATGCAATCATATGTAAAAATACAGCATGAGGGGTAGAGATACGTAAGTCAGAAGTAAAGATGGATTGTCTGGGATGTGCAAGGCCCTAAATATGAGGCATTATGTTTAAGACCATAGTCTTTTACAACAAAAAGTGTACGTTTTTTACATGTTTCATAGCTCTGTGTACTTAACAGGGTTTCAAAGCAATGAGAACACAGTATCTTCTCTGGCATTCCTACCAAAAACATGGCAACTAAAATGAATCAGAGGAAGCACTAGACAATGCAAGTTGAAGCCATTCTACAACTGCTGAGAACATTTCCCACATCCACTCACACCCCCTTCTCTCTATAGTATCTGAAAGATAATCTACATAAAATTTACTTGAAAAATTTAGTTTTCTATTAATCCTAATTCCTCATACAAAAGGAGGAAGTATTTCTTTTCTTTT
>NC_022013.1:57897144-57907390 GCF_000317375.1 Microtus ochrogaster
CTTGAAACTAGCTCTTGTAGACCAGGCTGGTCTCGAACTCACATAGATCCGCCTGCCTCTGCCTCCCGAGTGCTGGGATTAAAGGAGTGTGCCACCACTGCCCGGCAAGGAAGTATTTCTTTAAATTCTTCAGGGAATAAAATATTAGAAATACTATGTTACAACAAGGTTTTCTTTCAAGTGTGATGAATCACATACTCTTTCTTTCTTTTTCTTTCTTTCTTTCTTTCTTTCTTTCTTTCTTTCTTTCTTTCTTTCTTTCTTTTTTTGGTTTTTCAAGACAGGGTTTCTCTTTGTAGACCACACTGGCCTTGAACTCACAGAGATCCACCTACCTCTGCCTCCCAAGTGCTGGGATTAAGGGCTTCCATCAACACACACCTTTCAATCCCATAGCTTCTTAAATTAAAAAAAAATATATCAGCAGTAATTTCCTTAATTTTTCTGACACTATAATATTGTGTCCATACAGCTGCAAATAGGTCTGCTACCGACTTGTTTTCCATGACCTGATTTACTTTAGGCCAGATAAATTAATCCAAAATCAGGTCAAGTGCATGTACACTATTAACTTTTTAAGTTGTGTGAATAGTAAAGCAAAATCTCTCAATATTAAATTTAAAACTAAATTTAAAAATTGAACACAAGGATGCAGTGTATAGTGCCTGCCTAAAATGTATGAAGCCTTGAGTTAGATCACTAACAAAAGGAAAACAATACCAAAAATTAAATATAAATAAGAGAAAAAAAAGGAGAGGGAAATTCCAATTATATGGTCCCGACTGGCCTAGAACTCTCTTTGGAGACCGAGTGGCCTTGAGCAAACAGAGATCCACCCGCCTGTCTCTGCTGGAATTAAAGGTCTGTGGCACTCTGCCTGGCTTTTAAAAAGATTTCAGACGGTCTCTGCTATGTAGCCCTGGCTGGCTTCAAACTCCCCACAAGTTTCCTGTCTCGGCTCCCCGAGTGTTAATTATTACAGGTGTGTGCTGCCATACCCAGCTTCTGACCAGTCACCCTCAGTAAAATACTAAGGGCAAAAAGAACTGCAAAGTTTAAAAATCACTACTTACTGTTCCCAGTAATTATCATTAGTAACAGTTTAATATGGTCATTATGTGTACACAGGATGCTATAACAAGCCAAATACAAAATTCTGTCACATCAGGGTTCCCAAAGTGACTCAGCGGGTAAAAGTATTTACTGTGCACATCTGATAACCTGAGTTCAATCCCTAGATCACATAATAGGAGAACTGACTCTAGAAGTTTGCTCTCTGACCTCCATACAAGTACTATGGCATGTAAGTGGCCTCTCCCCCAACCTACTAATAATAATAAAAACTAATTTTTAAATTATGTTTTGCTAAATTTAAAGTAAAGTTATCCATATAAACTTATAAATTATTTTCCTGGCTGTGCAATGACAGTGCCCATCAGCAATGAACATAGTTAACACTCAGAAAGTCTAAGTATTTATGTTGTATTAAAAAAACTAAGTTGGGGCTGGAGAGATGGTTCAGCGGTTAAGAGCACTGCCTGCTCTTCCAAAGGTCCTGAGTTCAATTCCCGGCAACCACATGGTGGTTCACAACCATCTGTAATGAGGTCTGGTGCCCTCTTCTGGCCTGCAGGCATACAGGCAAAACAGAATATTGTATACATAATAAATAAATATTTTTAAAAAAAACTAAGAGTCTTATGAGAAATGAATTATTTAACTTAATTTAGTTTAATTCTTTAAAGTACACAATGAATCTCAGTCACTTTCCTGTGCAGAAAAAAAAGTGCTCAAAGATGTTGGGTTTACAT
This sequence comes from Microtus ochrogaster, assembly GCF_000317375.1. Classification (NCBI taxonomy): domain Eukaryota; kingdom Metazoa; phylum Chordata; class Mammalia; order Rodentia; family Cricetidae; genus Microtus; species Microtus ochrogaster. The sequence goes on from NC_022013.1 coordinate 57,898,956, forward strand.
AAGAGGAACAAAAGAGCTAGATAGAAACAGTTCCCAATAGTCAAATCTAAAATAACTAGGGCATACAAAGAAAAGTCAAAACCTATCATACTACATTTAACAAGTTTTTAAAAAAGTTTATTATACATATTTAAGGAATACAAAATGTTTTGATAAACAAATTAATTTATTCATACCTTCCATAATTATTTTTTGCAGCGTGGTTAAGAGGGCCTAAAATCTACTCATTTAGCAAATTTCCAATATACAATATTAACTATATTTCTGTTATATATTGACTTAAGATTTACTAATTCTACTTCACTGTACCTTTTACACCAACATCTCCATTTCCTTTGCCTCTGTGCCATTACCTATTTCTTGACATTTTGCTTCTTTTAGATTTGTCAGAAAAGTGGTGTCATACATGACTTACTTTACTATGAACAATACTAGTAAGTAATAATTATTTAATGCATCAATGAGGAGAGACTATTATACTATTCCATTTACTAAGTGTAGATGAAACAATTTGAAATTTTTCTCCAGTCAGCAACTGTTAGTGTAACAAAAGATGGTGATAGGGTTTGTGATGGTTTAAGAATGGTATCAACAGCTTCATATGCTTGGACATGTGAGTCACCAGGAACAGAATGGTTTAGGAAGAATTAGGAAGAATGGCCTTGTTGGAGTAGGTATGACCTTAGAAAAGGTGCATGACTAGGAGTGAGCTTTGAAGATTCAAGTTTGTGTGTGTCTCCCTTTCTTCCCCTCCCCCTTTTTAAGCCTGCAACTTGTGGATCAGATATGAGATCTTAGCTTCCACACATCATTCCCACCCACCTGCTGCCATCCTCCCAGTCACAATGATAAGGAACTAACCCTTGAAACTGTAAGCTAGTTCCCAGTTCAATACTTCCTTCTGTAAGTTGTCTTAGTCAAGGTATCTCTTCACAGCAATAAACCGTAACTAAGACAACGTTCAATACTAGATGCAAACAAGTTAAAAGATACAAAGCAGAATAAGATATTCACAAAGTGTCAGAAAAGACCTAATTAGATTATAAAAGGAAAAAAATGTGTTTTTGTTTTGAACAAAGCTCATGATCCTAACTTTTGTTAGTTGTTTAAACAATATTAAAGGCCAAGAATGCATATACAGGGCCCTAGATTCAATCCCCCATACTATGGAAAAGTAGGTGGAGGTATAAATGAAAATACATTAAAAGTGGAATAACCAGAAAATATACAGCTTCAAATGCAAACAAAGACAATTATCATCAAGCAAGGTCTGCAAAATGAAAAAAAAGTTTAACCTAAATCTAATCCAGAATATAGATTTATTAATTTACAGACTCCTAAGCCAATAGTGAAGCAAATTAAATATCAAGGAGATTATAGAGAACTTCTAAATGTAGAACAGCCCTAAAGACAAATAACACAGTCACCTAATAAGTGAAAGGGATTATTTTAAATAAGAATCTATTTAAATAAGGTATACTTAAGAACTAAATATACCAAGATGATAAAAGGCTATAGTTGGAAGGTGTGGGGAAAGGAATTAAAAGACATTTTGAAAACTTCTGATAAAAACAGAATATGAATTAGACATTTACATGAGACTGTTATGACCTCAGCTAATATTACACATTCTAATCTAAGTCCATCCATTTTTCCTGCAAATTTTTATTACGTTTTCCTTTATAGCTGAATAGTATTCCACTTTATACACACACACACACCCCAAACACCCATTCATCTTTTGATGGACAACCAGGCTTATTCCAAACCCTTTGCTACAGTAAATACAGCAGGCTATGGGGCACAAATATCTGCATAGCAGGGAGTACTTTGTGTATGTGCAAGAGTGAGACAAGTAGGTCATACAGTGGTTCTACTTTTAATTTTTTGAGAAATCTACTGAACTACAACTAAACATTAAAAAAAATTACCCTCAATTTTAAAAAAAGGACACAAGACTCAATTAGACATTTCTCAAAACATAGACAAGTGGAGCTAGGGAAATAGCCATATGAGTGTAACCACCTAAGATCAATTCCAGCATCTACATAAAAGCTGACAGGTAATACATGCTTGGAATCCTAGCACTGGAAAAGTAGAGAAGGAGGATTCCTGGGCCTTGCTGGCCAGTAGAAGTTTAGCTGGATCTGAGAACTCTAGTTTGAGTGAGCTACAGTCTCAAAAAAAAAAAAACAAAAAAACAAGGTAGGGAACAACAGAGAAGATACCTAATACAATCTTCAGGCATCCATAAGTACATGCATACATACCCACATGAAAACAAACACATGATACACACAACTAGTAAGCAAACGCAGAGTTTTCTAATTCAGTAGTCATTATAGAAATGAAGATAAAAGCATAACTATTTCATAGCTATTATGGTAACTTTTTTTTGAAACAGGATCTCACTATGTATCCTCGACTGGCCTTCAACTCACTTTGTAGACTATGTAGACCAGGCTGACCTCAAATTCAGAGATTTGCCAGCCTCTGCCTCTCAACTTCTGGGATTAAAAGTATGCGCCAACACACCTAGCCTACAGAAGCTTCTGTCTAATTAGTAAATGGGGGAAATTGATACAGCCTGCACTGCTGCTAAGAATCTAAAATGGAATGCAAAATAGTTTGCTATTACTGAAAAAGCTGGACAATGATCTGACTCTAAGTAAGAACTGGGGAAAAAAGAGAAAGAGATTCAAAAAGACAGGCTCACAGAAGAATCCCTGACTTTAAAATGTTCAATCTGAGGATGCCATGAAAGCAACTGGAACTTAGTATTTTACATGTTGGTCTTTATCTGGGCTAGCAATATGTGGCAGAAGACTATTATAAGGCAGAATAGCAACAAGTCTCAGCTCGCAAACAACCTCTTGATTGTAAGTTTGAACAACCAATATTCTAGAGCATAGAAAAGTGATTTTTAATTATATATATATATATAGATAGCTATACATACTTTTCTTAAGATGGTATATTTAAAAAAAAATTTACAGGTATCATGTGAGAAATACTACCACGATGGCTTGCTGATAACTTCTCAATAAAAAAATTAAAGATTGAGTGGTGATTTGAAGGAAAAAAAAAAAGGGTCCCAAAAGTGGCTCTCCTACACACACCGCTCCGTGACAACATTTCTTTGTATGTAGCCCTGGCTGTCCTGAAACTTGCTCCATAGACTAGGGCTGGTCTTAAACTCAAGAGATCCACCTGCCTCTGTGTCCCACCTACCACTTTAGGCTTTAGGAGGTGTGGTTTTGCTGGAGCAGGTATGGCCCAGGTGGATGAAGTGTGTCACTGTGGGGGTGGGTTTTGAACATCTCTCATATATGTTCAAGCCAAGTGCAGTGTCTTAGACCATTTCTTGTTACCTGCACAAGATGTATTAACCCTCAGCTACCTCAGCAGCACCATTTCTGCCTGTACACTACCATGACTCTCTATGATGACAACTGACTGAACCTCTGAACTGTAAGTTAGCCCCAATTAAATGTTGTCATGGTGTCTCTTCATAGCAACAGAAACCCTAAGACATGAGCCCTCTAATGACAAACGAATGATAAAATAATCACCAATAGTAGAGCTTTACTTACCCGTTTGGGGCCACTAAAAATCTTTCTGGTATTTTCCTTGGATTTATCTCCTTGTTTATTTATGGGCTTCTTCACACTCTCAGGCACACCAGGCAAGTCCTCTGTAAAATCCAAGTTTTCTGAAATGGTAATCAAAACTAGCTAGCTTTCCAGTATTTCAAGTTATCAGAAAACTTAAGGCCATTTTTTAAACATATTGGGGGTAGGGGTGTGAATGAAAGATTAAAAGGAATAATGGAAAACCTACCTGTTACACATGTATTCTAGTTTTATTTTGTGTTAAAAGAAAAGTCAAATATTTTCTCTTTCACTAAGAATGGTCCTTTGTAGCTAGCCCAGGCTGGTCTGGAATTCACTATACATCCCAAACTGGCCTCAAATTCACGGCAATATCCCTGCTGCATTCAGACTCCCAAATACTGAAATTACAGTCATGCAACACCATGCCTGGCTTAAAACTTTTTCCAAAATAACTGCATGATATATACAGATGCTAGATATATAATTTATACAAACTCATATAAATATCAAATATTATCTAAGTTTTACATTTTTCTATATTTTAAGTTCATGAAATTATATTGCCTTAAAACAATACTTGCTGGAAGCCAATTAGGTGGATGTAAAAGAGCCAGAATCCAAATCCAGGTGGTCTGCCCTCAACGCTGCATGCTTCCAATACCCACGGTAATAGTTCCAGTGCCCATTTGTAATAGTTGGGGGTATAAAGTGCTTTGATGAAAGATAAGTAACTTTTGGTGTGGCTCTAAAAAGTCAAAGACATTGTTCAAGCTGTGTAAGAGGCTGCTGACTTCTACAAAGATAACCATTTTTTAATTTTTTAGATTAATTTTATGCATTTCAGTGTTTTACATACATGCATGGATGTGAACCACATGCTTGCCTGGGAGCCTGCAGAAATGAAAAGGCATCAGATTCCCCTGTGAACCACAAAATGGGTGCTAGGAATTGAAACCAGGCCCTCTGCAAGAACAAACTTAACTATTAAGCCATCTCTCTAGTCCCATAAAGGAATAAATTTTAAAATGCAAAATCTTTGGGTGTGGTGCAACAGGCCTATAATCCCAGCACTTGGAGGGTTGAGTCAGGAGGAAAATAAAATAACAAAGATCCCTGGCTAGTACAATGCAATTCAATGACTTAAGAGTCTTCACATGAAACTACTAAAGAATTAGATTACTTCCTCAAAGGTTACAAACATTTTCTTCTAACAAAGAAAAAGAAAGTGAAGACATTTCTCCACCTCAACTTTCTTTTTTAAATATTTATTTATTAATCATGTATACAGCATTCTGTTTGCATGTACGCTGCAGGCCAGAAGAGGGCACCAGATCTCATTATAGATGGTTGTGAGCCACCATGTGGTTACTGGGAATTGAACTCAGGACCTCAGGAAGGGCAGTCAGTGTTCTTAACCTCTGAGCTATCTCTCTCTCCAGCCCCTCCACCTCAACTTTTAAAATTGATTACTGGTTTACACATTATATCAAGATTCAATTGCAACTTGGTATTTCTCATCCAAGTGGTCTCTAGTTTTAAAACATTCAATGCCAACTTCATTTCTCAAAGTAAGCCTATTTTTCACATTTAAGAATTAAAGTTGTATTATTCCAAGATGTAAAAACAGATTCTAAACTGCAAATAAGAAAAATTACTTCCTATATAACTGAGCCTAAATGCCAAATAAACTGCAGCAGGACATGAGTGCAGGTACTGCACAGCATTATGTCTCCGATCTAGTAAAGCTGCTGCAAACTGTGATCTTCTCAAGAAGCTGATGACAACACTGGATAAACGTTGACTATACTTCTTTGGAGAGTAAAGAGGCTCTCGAAGCTCCTGCTTTAATTCCAGTTTAAAACAAAGGGTGAATCTCATCTGAGCTGAGGACGTAACTCAGTGGTAGAGCCTATCTCTCCTGTACAAATCACCCCCAACAACAGAAATAGTAATTCTAATCAAGCAAACTATTTCTAGGTCGAAAAAGAGCTAAGTAGCAGGTAATGTCAAATATGATATACTGTATTTAAGAATTTAAACTCACAAATACAATGGAAATTCTAATTCACCACAATTACAAACTTAGCAGGACAAAGATTTTTTTTTAAACAATTGAACCAATATAGAAAAGATTTGATTGAAAAGACCAGTAGCTTTCAGAAGTTCTTCCTCACTAAATAGTGAATCCTCTACACACAGCCCTTGTCAAATAAAGGCTTAATTATAGCAGAGCTACCTAGTGTATTTGTATCTATCTCTCACTAGAGATTCAACTCCTCAGAGAACCTTATCATTGGGCCTACAATCTATAGAGACAAATTTTTATTATTAAAAGAAAATATTTACCTTGTACTTTTCAATCTTCTGTTTTATTTTTTCCAGACAAGATTCCTATGTAGCCCTAGCTGTCCTGGAACTCACTCTGTACACCAGGCTGGCCTCCAACTCACAGAGAGTCGCCTGCCCAGCGTACTTCTCAATCTTATGAAATCACAATTTAAGAGTTTGAGAATGTTTCCAAAAAAAAAAAAAAAATTTTTTTTTTAGTTTTGTGCTACTTACAAAGGGTTTAATTAATTTCTTTTGAGTACTTTCCTTATTAAAACCATCTGTTACCACTACAGTTCTAAATGTCCAAAATCTATCCGTATGCCTCCACTACATTTGGATTTTCAAACCTAAACCAAGAAGTTTGATATCTCTGTCCCAAAGACTGAACAGTTTAAAATTCTCACATAAATTTACAGGTGCAGGCCCAGGGTTATATTTCAGTGGGAGAACTTGCCTATTATGTGTGAGGCCCTAGTTTGGAAACCAATCTGAAATCAAAAGCCTTAAATGCTAGTCACTGATGTAAAACATGTAAGACTCCCAGTCTACCATAATTTAAGATCTAAAAATTTACATGTAAAATACTATAGCTTTGCATAATGCAATGTACAGGTTCTAAAAAGATACTTCTACTAAAGTGTAATATAACACTAAGGCTAGAGAGATGGCTCAGTGATAAGAGAATTTGCAGCTCTCCCAAAGGATCTGAGTTCGGTTTTTGGCATCAAGGTCAGACAGCTTACATCCCTAACTCCAGCTCTAGGGTACCCGTGTCTCTCTGGTCTCAGAGGGTATTTGCATTCACATGCATATACACACATGTAGGCATATGCCTACATATAATTAAAAATAAATCTCTCTCTCTCTCTCTCTCTCTCTCTCTCTCTATATATATATATATATATATATATATATCAAACTAATACTAAGAATCTAGGGAAGAATTAGACTTTGATTAAAGCCTGAAAAGAAATCATCTATTAAATACATATTATCCTATTATATACACATCTTACAGTTCTTACCTGCATTATTAGTACTAGGCTGACTATCCTGGGAATTATCGCTGCTTTCAGGGGGAGGCTGCAGGGAAAGTGACGGAGTTGTTTTAGTTCTTTTTTTGTCTTTCTTTCTTTCCATTTGACAGTCGTCGTCATCATCTTCTTCACTTTCACTGAGATCGTCAAAGCCAAAATATTTAATTTTGTAATTAGAACTTCCAGAACCACCTTCATCACCTCCTGTCTCATCATGATCTTCAAAACCAAAAAATTCAAGTTTAACATCCTTTTTGGATTTAGTATTACTAGGTCGAAATCTAGTAGTGGTCTTGGAAGTCGCAATGTCTGCCTTTTTCCTGAGCCGGCCAGCCTCTCCTAAGTCTGCAGGAGTGGCTGTCGTGAACTCATCCATACTCCGTTCCATTGTATCCTGGATGGTAACATTACAAACTGACAAGCAAGATGGATGTAAAACAGTGTAATCTCTAGTCCGTCCGACTGTTCCTCTAAAACTGGTCCCACAACTTACACCGCCTTTCTTTGCCTGATTCAGGCCATCTTTACTCGATTCACTGTTTGCTTTGGCTAAGGCCTGACTGGTGCCATCCATTAGCTTATCGAAATTTGATGCTCCCTGTGAGGATTTCGCTTTATTGGCCCTACAGTACGTCCTACAGTTGCTTGGCCTAAGAACACTTTGTATGATATCTTCTTCAATGGCTTCATTTATATTTTCTAATCGGTTTTTTAAATCCTCATCCTTCACCTCCAAAAGAGAATCACTATCCAAATTCATAATACAGTCTTCTGATCTGGTATCTTCAAAATCATTATCCCACTCATATAAACCAGTTCTTAAAGGTCCTTTGACTGGGCAACTTTCAGTCGGAGACTCTGATCTTTTCCCAGACTGGACATTCCAAGTATCATTTGTTTCCTTAATTTCATCAGCTTTATATTCAGAAGCCACTGCTGTTTCTGCGTTGGGTTTCTTAGTACTATCTTCAGCATTTTTATGAAAATGGTGACTATTTTTTTCATGTTCTTCACTAAAATTCTCCACTTTATCTATAAAAATAAAAAATATGACAGGTTAAAAACATAAATGTCATCAGTTATGCAAACTAACAAGGCTCTCTGAACAATCTTGAAATAGCTGCAACAATTTCAAATAGTAAAAAAAAGAAAAAAGGTTTACACACATGACATTTGCTCTCCTACTGTCAATATATTATTAGCCTGTCCCAAAACACCCAAGCCACTTAAAACGGTCATGCTGAATTGAGAAGAAATCCTAGCATTATTAAGAAGCTGAATCAAGGCCAAGCAGTGGTGGCACAAGCTTTTAATCCCAGCACTTGGGAAGCAGAGCAGGCAGATCTTGCAGTTCAAGGTCAGCCTGGTTTACAGAATTCCAGGAAAGCCAATGCTATACTGAAAAACCCTGACACAAGAAAAAGGGGGAGAGGGGGAGAGAGGGAGAGAGAGA
>NC_022013.1:57907525-57917527 GCF_000317375.1 Microtus ochrogaster
GAAGAAGGAAAAACAAACTAAATCATGTGAGGATGACATAAGAAGGCATTTAAGCTTTCAAGTAACCATGTTTAACTTATAAAGTGTTTAGTAGAACCTAAAATTCATGTAACAATGAATGAAGACTTTTCAGGGGCATTTGCTTACCTGGAATAGGAATATATAACAGTATTTTTGCCTAGAAACCTGCTTGCAGGAAGCTTCTGTTTCTTTATTTCTTCTAATCCTACAGTCACATAACAATATGTCTATTTTTAACAGTGGCTCTGGTATTTATGACCCTATAGTACCTATTTATGCATATCAGCCAGCACTGCAAACTCAACATGACTATTTTTTAAGGTTTACTTACTTCTTTTATGTATGAGTACTCTATCTGCATGTAAACCTGCACACCAGAAGATGGCATCAGATCCCACTATAGTCGGCTATGAGCGACCTTTTGGGTGCTGGGAATTGAACTCAGGACCTCTGGGAGAGCAGCCAGTGCTCTTAACTGCTTAGCCTTTAACATGACTATTTTATATGTGGGAATTAATTTTTATCAGAACTATTTTTTTAAGCTTCCAAGTAAAAGATGGCAATGTGATTCAAATTAATATGATGAATCCTTAAGCATTTATCAACAGGTAAACACTGGCAAATATTTATTCTATGCCAAACAATAAAACTGCCGCATAAAAAATACATCTACATTTAAGAAAAACTATTTACAAATCTTTTGTTTTGTTTTGCTTCACCAAGGTCTCACTATGTAGCTCTGACTATCCTGGAACTCATGAGGTAGACAAAGCAGTTCTCAAACCCAGAGCACAGAGCACCGCCTCTGCCTCACAAGTACAGGGATTAAAGGCATGCACCAGGATTTTTACATTATATTTACAAATTTAAGTAAATACACTTTCAAAAACAGTCAAAAGGAATGTTTTACATGGATGAATTCACTATGTATTTTTGATGCTACTTAATGAGTTTAAATATAATTTAACTGTGTCACAGGCCTTTAATCCTAGCAAGAGTATTCCAAGTTCATGGCAAGCCTGGGAAACTTAAGACACTGGTTCAAAAATATAATAGAGTACTGATTTAACTCAGTGGTAGAGTACCTAACATGCATGAGGCCCTAAGTTCAAACACTAACAATCAATTAATCATTTAGCTAAGATCTGTATTTGCTTACCTTTAGGACACATCTAATAAATAAGGTACTTGTTTTATTTTTATATACTTTCCTCACTAGGGACAATAAACTATAGTTTTCTTACAATTCCAAAATAACAATCAGTAGTCCTAAAAAAAAAAAAAAGAAAAGAAAAAAGCTAAAAACCAAAAGCTGGTAGCACTTTGGGAGATCATTATAAGTAAAGTCAAGCCTAAGGTAACTGAAAAGAGCACTGGTAACTGAGTCTATGGGAGTGACACCAAGATTAAGCTGATCCGACAGATCTCCTGCAGAAGTCCTATCTTTTTAAGTTTTCCTGAGAGCTTCAACTTCCTCTTGTGTTCAACAGAGAACCATTTGGCTTATTTATTTCAGAGTACCCAAATGAATTATTAGGATAATGTTTCTGTTCAGTAAATTTCTGATAAGCTCAAACTACAAATATACATAAGATGTAACTAAGTTAAACCACTTCATTTTTACTGATTTGTGTATGTGGGGGTACACAGGTGCCATAATGCAGTGAGCCATCTCTCCAGGCCTCATTTCATTTTTATAGTTGTATAGTATTCTACTATGAAGACTTTTTTATGGGGATTGATGTGGGATGTCCGCCTGTATGTGCTGCTTTTATTGGTTGATGATTAAAGCTGTATTGGCCAATGGCTTAGCAAAGTAAACCTAGGTAGGAAGTTCAAACAAAGATGCAGAGAGCAGGCGGAGTTGAGGAGATGCCATGTAGCTGCTGAATGAGTAACATGCTGCACTGGTAAGCCACAGCCTTGTGGCAATCCATAGATTAATAGAAATCGGTGAGTTTAATAGTTTGAACTAGCCAGAAAGAAGCCCAAGACATTGGGCAAACAAATGTAACTGGTAATAAGCCTCAAAGTGGTTATTTCATAAGCACCTTTGGGAACAGGCAGGTGGAGAAAAACCAGTCCAGGGGACCAGTAGGACAGAGACTACTTCTAGCTACTTGGGGTGGTTAATGGGGCTGTATTATGTTTTGGTTTGAGACAAGCTTTCACTATGTAGCACTGGCTGACCTAGTACGTAGATCAGATTAGGCTGGCCACAAAATCTCATAGATCTTCCTGTCTCTACTGGGATTAAAGACATGTGCTATCACACTCAACTTGCTTTGTTTTTGAGAAAGAGTCTCCCCTTTGGAGCCCAAGATAGCCTCAAACTAGTGATCTTCCTGCTTCATGTGTACAACACCTGGCTTCTTCTATCTTAATATCTTAAAAATGAAAACTTTCTGTTTTAGGTGTAAACATCCTTTGACTTAAAGAGATATGAAAATAAACCTTATTAGTTTTTAAAACATTACTATTTTAAGTTTACTGCCCTCATTTCTCTAGTAAAGAGCACTCTTCCATGGCCTCTGCCACCAGGTTCCTGCTCTGACTTACTGATGGACTAAGATGAAAAAGTGCAATCAAAATAAATCCTTTCCTTCCCAAGTTGCTTATGGTCACTGTGTTTTAACATAGCAGTAAAAGCCCTAACAAGCAGATGTGCCCACTTGTAAACCCAGCACCTCTGAGACTAAAGCTGGAAAAAGATCAAAAGTTTAGGGGCTCAGAAGTTAAGTGCACTGCCTGATCTTCCTAAGGTCCTGAGTTCAATTCCCAGCACACACATGGCAGCTCACAACCATCTATAATGAGATCTGGTGCCCTCTTCTGGCAATCAGACATACTTGTAAGCAAAACACTGTATACACAATAAGTAAAATAAATAATTAAAAAAAAAAAGATCAAAGTTTGAGTTCAGTTTGAAATACAAAATCAAACCCTCTGCCAAAGGAAGACAAAAGGGGGCAGGTGAAGACTGAGAAAGAGGACAGTCATCCTCCTGCTGTCAAACTTTGTACCTAGGTGAAACGTAGAAAAATAGAGGCGTATTTTTTATGTTGGTGGATTGTTTTCACTTTAGAATCTGTAGTATCTTGTTGACAGAGGTTTCTGTCCTGCCCAGTCCTGCAGCTGTTCAGTCACAAAGAAATACACAGAGGTCTACATTAATTATAAACTGGTTGGCCTATTAGCTTAGGCTTCTTATAACTCCTTTAACTTATATCAGCAGCTCATAATACTTATCTGTGTTAGCCACGTGGCTTGGTACCTTTTTCAGCAAGGCTTTCACATCTTGTTTGCTCTGGGTCTGGCTTCCTGTGTCTGAGTGACAACTGCAGAGTACTGACTTTTTCTCTTCCCAGAATTCTCCTGTTCTCATTGTCCCACCACTACTTCCTGCCTGACTATTGGCCAATAAGCATTTATTTAAAATACAAGTGACAGGGTACAGACCATTGTCCCACAGCAGTATCTTTAATAATTTTTTTTTTTTGGGAAAGGGGGAGTGCAACCTATTATCAAGAAATCTGACACTAACAATTTAAATTTAGTACGTATGTACCCAGGGCTGGAGAAATGGCCCACATAAGAGCACTCATGTGGCTCACAAGCATCTGTAACTTCAGCTTTAAGGGACTGACACTTTTGGCCCCCTCAGCAACTGCACTCACATGCCCATACCCAAATGCAGGCACATACCTATACATAATTTAAAACAAGACAGACAGACATAAAAAAATATGTATGTGCCCTTTCAAAACCACTTTTAGAAATAACTCCCACCACTATACTAACACAGGTAACACGATACTCAAAATCTTTACAGAGAACCATGTTCAATTTAACATTTACTTGCAAAAGAGCAAAAACAGAAAAGGCAGCTGAACTACACATACACAATGGGAAAGTGCGAGGCTGCTAACAAAACAAGGTATATCTACAAACACTGATCAATAAACATCTTAAAAGTCACCACTTAAATGTACTGAAGACACAATATGCCATACATACACATACACCCCAATATTCTATATCTCACTCTGTATGTACATGCTGAAACAAGACCTCACTGTGTAACCAAGACTGGTCTGGAACTATGTAATCTGGGCTACTTTTTTACTTCTTTAGAGATTACCCTACCTTACTGTTCTAAATACTGGGATTATAATCATGCTACTACATTCCAAGTGTGTGGATTTTTAGGGTCACATACAGTACATAAACTGATTAGAGGAAAGGCAAGTTGGGGGATAGCTTAATGATAGAATGCAATGATGGACTTAGGTTCTAGCATCCAAAAAAGAAATACAGTATCCATGGAATCTGACTCAGTGAAAGAAGGGCAACTTTTCACTATCAAGAGAGCATGTGTATATTAATCACTAAAAAAACCACAGACTGAAGCATTACTAAAAAACAAGGAGCTGTGGAGAAAGCTTGGTTGTCAGACAGATTGCGTAGCATGTACTGTAATAGGCCCTGCCCTGGGTTCACTTTCAAAAACTGAATAAAGTCAGAGTGGTGCATAGTGTATTTCTAGCAGTTGGAGGGGGAAGAGAGAAGCATCAGAAATTCAAGATGATTTTCTGTTACAGAAAGAGTTTGGCCGGGCGGTGGTGGTGCACGCCTTTAATCCCAGCACTTGGGAGGCAGAGGCAGGCGGATCTTTGAGTTTGAGACCAGCCTGGTCTACAAGAGCTAGTTCCAGGACAGGCTCCAAAACCTCAGAAAAACCCTGTCTCAAAAAACCAAAACACCCCCCCCCCAATAAAAAGTTTGAGGCCAGTCTGGATTAGACTGTCCAAAAAAAAAAAAAAAGGAGGAGGTAAGAACTCTCGCTACTCTTCCATTTGTCCTAAGCTCAATTCCCAGCAACGACATGGTAGCTCACAACCATCTATATAGTGGAATCGGATGCCCTCTTTTGGAATAAAGGCATACATGTAGATAGAGCACTCATATATACATTAAATTTTTAAAAATAAAATTAAAAATAAAGCTTCCTCAGTGAATCAATTTTACATCAAGACTTGAAAGATCAAGAATATTCTTTTAACCTCTATATGAAATATTCTAATAAAAACAAGATTACAAGTTATTTTAAAGATAATAATGAGGATTGGAGGAATAGTTCAATGTATAGTGCTTACTTAATAGGCTCTGGGTTCAATACTTAGCATCAAAAGAAGAAAAATATAACAAAACAGTAAACTAAAAACCATTTCAGCTGGGCAGTGGTGGTGCACACCTTTAATTCCAGCACTCAGGAGGCAGAGGCAGAAGGATCTCTGTGAGTTCGAGACCAGCCTGGTCTACAGGAGCTAGTTCTAGGACTGGCTCCAAAGCTGCTGGGAAAAAAAACAACAACAACAACAACAACAACACTGGCCATAGTGGCATATCTACAATCCCAGCACTGGGAGCCTGAACTGATCAGTAAGATCTTGTATAACAATGAGAAGCAGCAAGCACCATCACCACAACCACCACTTAGCAAGCTCATGACACAAACAGCCAAAATTAAATCAACTTCCTATCATTTCCATCAACAAAAAAGCCTTATCCTTAGGCTTACACATGGTTCTACCCACAAAGAGCTGTTGCCCCCAACAGGACAACAGAATTCTGTTAAAGCTGGGCTTCCTTTTCCTTTGCCCATGCCCTCTACTGCTCCTCTTATAGTATGCCTCTTCTGCATGGCTCAGGTAACTCCTAATCCATTTGGGTCAGGGTGATAATAGCTTCACTGTAAAGAACCATGGTTGGGGCCCCAGCCCATGACTTTCCTACACCCCTCCTATTTCTTTGTAAATAATTTCTCCTCATATTACCTAATTTGGGCATGGCATCTGTTTCCAGCTGTCCTAGGTCTTCTCTTTAAAACATGTATGAATCTTCTCACTCTTCAGGCCACTTTGTAGTGAGCCGGACAGGATCGCCATTACAAGATGGCACCACATCCTGTCTTGTTGGTTATAAACAACCCCATATTTGGCTATGCCTTTGAGAGCTACATGTCCCCCGCTTCCCGCATGTGCAGTGAATATGGGTCCCTGGGCCTATCTCGATGCAGTCTGGTGTCAGCTGATGATGGCAGCCAATCACAGGGCGACCCGTGTGCCAATTCCCTTTATAAGCAGCCGCCATTGTGCCCCCGCCTCTCCCTCTAGTGTCTCTCTCTCTAGCGTCTCTCTCTCGTGTCCCCCTCTAGCGCCTCTCGTCCCTCTAGTCTCTCTCTTGCTCTCTTGTTTCCTGCCCCCCTTTGCTTTATGCTCTCCCTCAACCAAATACACTCCAGTAAAGCGTGATCTGAGAAGAATCCTAGTGTGGTGGGTGTTTCTTCCTCGCCGGTCAAGAAGCCCGCCTCACCACTTCAACCACTCTATGAAATCCTCATTTAGTTAACTATTGCATCAGCAAACCATTTTGATTCAGTTGACAAACCTTTCATGAAGCCTTCTGCAGCACGTCACCAGCTCTATTTCCTTCATAGCTCAGACTGTTTTATATTAGCTTTCTTTTTCAGTCTCTTCCTTTTTCTCTCCACACTTTAAGTATAGGAATTTCTTCACAGCTCAATTCCAATACTTAATGACTTCATATAATTCTGCATTTTCAAATATTTATATACTTAATCTCACATTTATCATTTTTAATCAAGGTTACTTATTTAAGCTCAATCCTAGATCTCCCTCTCAAAAGTGATGACTCATGCTTTCAAACTGACTCTATGTTCTACGAGTAGAGAATACATAAGGGAGAAAAATGTTCTGTGAAGTACTATAAATATTTATCTTAGGGATGGAGAGATGGTTTAGAGGTTAAAAACACTGGCTGCCCTTCCAGAGGGCCCAAGTTCAATTCCCAGCATCTATATGACAGCTCACAACTGCCTATAACTCCATGCTAGGGGATTTGGCTCCTTCACATGGACATACCTGCAGGCAAAACACCAATGCACATAAAAGAAAATAATTATTCTAAAAATAAAATGTATATATGCACGTATCATTGTGTTGAAAGCAGTAATTCATCATAACCAGCACAAGTTAATGGCACACCTCCTGAAGAGCATCCAGGACAGTAGGTTTACAGTTTTTATTTATTACCACACAGCTGGTAGGCTCCTGTATCTGATGGGAAACTTGCTAGTGGCCTATTGTACTCTTGCTAACTCTTAATTTTGAGAATACTGAGTTTCCGGGGGGGGGGGGGGGTGATAAAAGTGTGATTGCACACACTGTAACCCTTACACTTGGGAGGTGGAGGCAGGGAGGAATCATCAGCTATATCTTGAATGGGAGGACAGCCTGTGCTAATCTCCAGACAGAAATAGACAGAGACAAGATCAAAATCTACCTAATAAACGAAGACTGGGGATGTGGTAGGATGTACAAGGTCCTGCAGTACAATCACCAGCAACTACAACAACAAAAATAGCACTTAAAATTCTGTCTCAAAATTTGACCATTGCTGAGTTTTTGTTTATACAACCCAAAAAATTAAAATTTATTAGCTACAAAAATAAGATCTAGTTTATTCAGTATGTATTGAAAACTCTTATTATTTTTGCCAAAAAGGAAATTATTTAAATAGAAACAAAGGGAAATTTGCAATTTGCTTCAACATCAAGCTAAAACTGATCTTATGACAGTTTTAACTTTAATATCATATGTCAATTATTTATTAAGTTCATTCCTACCAGAATACAACAATATCACATAAAAAGAACACTTTGGATGTTTCATAGCTATTCCATCTAATTCAACTTAGCTAGCCTGGTTGCTCTGTAGACTATACTGGCCTCAAACTCACAGAGATATGCCTGCCTCTGCCTCCAGAGTATAGGACTAAAGGTGTGTGCCATCACCACCCGGCTGTTATCCAACTCCTGAATGATGCTTTATCCTTTATGTAATGGGAATTAAGCCAGTTTTACAAGGTTATGACTGCTATAAGGCTTCGCACAAAACTGGAACTGAAAAAAAAATAACAGATTTCTTACCCACTTTTCTTGAAACTTGAGATGTCATGTTTTATACAAAAAAAAATTACTTTCTAAAGGCAAATAACTTCCCTATACTAATTAGGTTAGGATTATCTAACAATCCTCACTAATTTACTCTTTATCCAATAAACAGACAATATCTCAGATAAGTTTCTAGATCACTTTTTTAAAAAGTATTTTAAGTATGTTCATGTGTGTACCTGCCTGCACTTGGGTATATGCACAAGAATGCAGGTGCACTTGGAGGTCAGAGTTGTTGAACCCCTGCAACTGTAGTTACTGGTAAGTGTTGGAAAGTTGGACTTCTCCAAGAGTCATATGCATTCTTAACCACTGAGCCATCTCTCCAGCCCCATTTGTAGCCCACTTTAAACCATCAAGAGTAGAACTATGCCCTTCCCTTTCTGGTTCTAAAATCAAAGTTCATGTCCTGATAATACCCCTCAACAAGCTCACACATTGACTACAGCTTTAAGCAAATGGAAAAATATGTATTGGCTATGAAACCAGCCATGCAAATTAAGAGCCCATGCTATAGTTATCTCAATATTTGGCAGAATATGTAGACTGAATCCCAGCTGGCTGGCAAGGAAAGTGTGCCAAACAGAAATTAAGTCTCTACATACTTTTTTTCAAGAGTCCAGACTAACAAAGAGGAAAAATGGAAGTAACCCCACATAAAAAGCAAAAGCAACCTTTTTCAAAAGTCCTGGGGGGTGCCGGGGGGCTAAAAATATGGCTCCGTTAAGAGCACTAGCTACTCTTCCAAAGAACCTGAGTTCAATTCCCAGGACCCACAAGCCAGTTTCTAATTCCAGTTCCAGAGGGTCCACACTCTTACACATATATGCAAGCAGAACACTAATGCATGTTTTTAAAAAAAATGGAAGGAGAGAACCCACTTCATAAAGGTGTACTCTGCCTTCTACATGTACACCCTATCATGTGATGCACAAGGAAGGAACTCAGTAAGTCAATCAGTCAATACTGGGGCTGAGATAGCTCAGAGGTACTATCTGCTCTTCCAGAGGACCCAACTCCCACCTGGTGGCTTATAACTAAGAACTCCAATCCCAGGAGATCTAACTAACTCCCTATTCTGGTCTCTACAGACACTGCACACATATGGTTCATAGGTTACACATGCAGGTTAAAACACCCATACAAAGATAAATGTTTTTGTGTTTGTTTGTTTGAAGAGGGTTGTTTTGAGACAGAGTTTCTTTGCAGAGTACTTGATGTTCTGGGGACTAGCTATGTAGACCAGGTTGGCCTCAAACTCAGAGATCCGCCTGCCTCTGCCTCTGCCTCTGAAATGCCGGTATTAAAGACATGGGACAACTCTTGTACGCATAGTGCTGGATTACAAATTTTAAAGACTACCAGTTATTGATAGAATGCTTGCCTGCCATGCAAAAAGTCCTGGGTTCCATCTCCGACACCATGTAAGCCAGGTATGGTGTCAAATGCCTAATATCCTTGCATTCAGAAAGTAGAGGCTGGAGAATCTGAAGTTTAAGGTCATCTTTGCCCACATAGTAACCTCAAAACCAGCCCAGGATACACAAGATGATGTTTCAACAAAACAAAAACTCCACAGGGTAGGTGAGATGAGTTAGCTGGTAAAAAGTGCTTGTCAAACAAGTCTGACAGTGATTTGCTGGAACCCAAGGTAAGACAGAACTGACTCCAAAATATTGTCCAATATATGTCCAGCCATGCTCATACACACGAATTTCTTTAATTAACAACAACGAAAAAGTATGGAGAAGTGGCTCACTGGTTAAGAGTAAAGAATAAATAAAATAAATAAATAAAGAATAAATACTACTCCCACAGAAGATCTGACAGAGTTCAGTTTCCAGTATCCATGTTAGATAATTAGATAGTTCACAACAGCTTCTAATGCCTCTGGCACCTGCACTCATGTGTACATAATACACACATATACACAATATTAAATCTCA
>NC_022013.1:57917627-57938766 GCF_000317375.1 Microtus ochrogaster
CTCTCTCTCTCTCTCTCTCTCTCTCTCTCTCTCTCTCTCCTTCTGAAAGAAGGTTTCTCTGTATAGCCCTGGCTGGCCTCAAACTTGGAGATGCGCCTGCTTCTGCCTCCTGAGTGCTGGGATTAAAGACAAATGCCACCACCGACCAGCTTAAAGATAAATCTTAAACCAAACATGGAGATGCATGTCTTTAACTCCAACACTCACAAGGCAGGGGCCATCTTTGGTCTACACAGCTAGTTCTAGGACAGCCAAGGCTACTGGTCAAAGTCAAGTACAATAATTCTTAATAGACTATTATAGATGTCTTACTTAGAAAGATGAACTCTAGCTCCTGCTCAAAGTCATTTTAGTGTCAAACCTAAGAACTGACTAGTTTTAAAAGCCACATAAAATCAGAATGTTTTGTTTATAAAATTAAAGATACAGAAGAATTTGCAAATGAAAACAGAACTACAGAATTTATTTGAAAATAAATACACAGTGGAAAGTAGAGAAGAGTACTATGTAGGTAAAAAAATGACACGTCATACATGCACTAAGGTAAACTCAGTGGTGGATGACTACCCAGCATGTGCACAGTTCACAAAAGGAGAAAGATGCCTTGCAAATAAACTGACTAGTTGAGTACCTAAAATGCTTTCACTATTCTATTTTTGTGTAACTGGAAATTCTGTGATGTCTTCTTTTTGTTCTTTTCAATTAAAGTCTAGAGTATTTTATGAACTCAAAAAACTTTTCCTGGAGTTCTTAGGCAGTCTGTAATTCTTACTGCTCTTTTCCTTATCTATTAGGCATCTGTTTAGAAAATGGCAACCATTTTTTAAAATTATTAACATACTCACTTCTATTTAGTGCATGAGATGTGCACATGAGTGTATAAAGGTCAGAAGACAACTTGGAGTTGGTTCTCTCCTTCCACTACGTGGTTCCCAGAGATCAAACTCAGGTTTTTAGGCATTTCCCATTAGGCTATCTCCCTAGCCCAACCACCATCTGTTTTATCATGACTTCATCTTGAAGTTCCTCTTTAAATTAAAGAGGTGTGGGACAATCGTCTATATTGTCACTTATATTTTAAATAAACACTAATTGGTCAGTAGCCAGGCAGGAAGTATAGGCGGGACAACCAGACAAGAAGTAGAGGCAGGTCAATGAGAACAGGAAAATGAGAACTGGGAAAGAGGAAGCCCATTCCTTTGCAGTCCTGCCCAGACACAGAAGAATGATGATGTGACTGTCTCACCGAAAAAGGTACCAAGTCATGTGGCTAACATAGATATGGGTTAATATAAGTTATAAGAGTTAATAAGAAGTCTGAGCTAATGGGCCAATCAGTTTATGATTAATGTAGACAACTGTGTGATTTTTTTTAAATATTTATTTATTATGTATACAATATGCTGTCTGCATGTATGCCTGAGGGCCAGAAGAAGGCACCAGACCTCATTACAGATGGTTGTGAGACACCATGTGGTTGCTGGGAATTGAACTCAGGACCTTTGGAAGAGTAGGCAATGCTCTTAACCGCTGAGCCATCTCTCCAGCCCCAACTGTGTGATTTCTTTTGGGACTAAACGGCTGGGGAACTGGGTGGGACAGAAACTCAGTCAACACATAATTTTCAAAAGTACTACTCATTAAAAAATATTTAAAACAAAGAATTATAATACCAAAAACTTAATCACATAGTTTTATACAGACAAAGAGATGCACTTAATATTACTATTAGAAAAAAAAATAATAAAACCCTAAGAATGCATAAGCTTTTCTCAGTAGTGTGATATAATTCTACAGCAGAAACTGGTGATTGAACAGCTATCTCACTGAAACATAGTACAGAACTTGAACTTTCGCACTTTGAACAAACTGTTGATAAAAAAAAACATTTAATTGCTTTCTGAGTGAAAGTAAAGGCGCTAACAATAAGACAAGCAGATGCAAAAAAAAAAAAAAAAAAACAGAAAATCCTAAAAGTTTAGACAAAGAAGCAATGAAAAAAAAAAATCTGTAAGCTCAGTATATTAACTTCTACATGGTTTGTAAAAATAATTTATCTACACATGTAGGATAGATTAAGACCACCAAAAAATTAAAAGACTTCCTCAAAGTTTGCTTCCTACCCTATAGGAGTTGCCAGAGTTTACAGCTTCAGAAAGTCAATAAAAAGAAAAAAAATCGGGCTGGAGAGATGGCTCAGAGGTTAAGAGCACTCACTACTCTTCCAGAGGTCCTGAGTTCAATTCCCAGCAACCGACTGGTAGCTTACAACCATCTATGATGAAATCTGGTGCCCTCTTCTGGTGTGCAGGCATACATGCAGGCAGAATGCCGTATAAATAATAAATAAATAAGTCTTAAGAAAAAAGAAAAAAAATCATACTGCTATATTTTTCCCTTCACACTAAGTATGTTTTTGCTTTTTTGTTGTTGGCTTTTTTTTTGTTTTGTTTTTTTTCGAGACAGGGTTTCTCTGTGGCTTTGGAGCTGTCCTGGAACTAGCTCTGTAGACCAGGATGGTCTCGAACTCACAAAGATCCTCCTGCCTCTGCCTCCCGAGTGCTGGGATTAAAGGCGTGCGCCACCACCACCCGGCCGTTGTTGGCTTTTTTGTTTTTGTTTTTTGAGACAGGGATTCTCTGTGCACAGAAATCAACATGCCCCTGTCTCCTAACTGGAGGGATTAGAGTGTACCACCACCACCACCACCACCTGGGTAGGTGTGCCTTTGTAACAAGAAAAACAAAGTAAGATTTTTCTTGAATATCTGTTTATCTGTATTTTAGTATATATTTTCTCCTCAAAATTCATTAAAATGGAATGTGGATACAGGGTCAATACAAGCACTACAACTTAGCAACACGAGTGGGAAGCTTTATCAACCCACAGAAAACTGCACTAGCTAGTTTCTAGCAACTTCCAACAGGAATATGGACATATGTAAAGACACATAAGCAATTAATTCCTATAAATGCTCCTACCCCCTTATTAAACATTTATTTTTTTCTCAACCCTCTACCACCAAGGCCTTTTCCACCATTGGGTGCCTCATATTCCAAAACAGTATCCTTTGGTCTTCCATGACAACTTTAACAACTTGCCATTTTCCTCTTCCATCTCCAGGCTACCTGCCTCATATGTAAAACAACTATCAGAAATCCACAAGAAATGATAGTAAGAATACCACACACTTCAAAATGAACAGTATTCTCAGGGCCCAGGCCAAATCTGAACAAATAGTAGGGTCAACAACATATTAATAAATCTCATTTGGTGGTTAAGAGCACTGGCTGCTCTTGAAGAGGACTTGGGTTCAATTTCCAGCACACACATGGTGGCTTCCAACTGTCTGTAACTCCCAATTCTAGGGGTTCAGATGCCCTCTTCTGACTTTGGTGGACAGCAGGAATGCATGTGGCATGCATACATAAATGCTGGCAAAACCATATAAAAAAATTTAAAAAAATAAATATTTTAAAAATCTCATTCTGATTTTGCCACTAGCTTATCTTTTAAAAATTTTAGGGGGCTGGAGAGATGGCTCAGAGGGTAAGAGCACTGGCTGCTCTTCCAGAGGTCCCGAGTTCAATTCCCAGCAACCACATGGTGGCTCACAACCATCTGTAATGAGACCTGGTGCCTTCCTTGCCAGCAGTACATTGTATGCTTAATAAATAAATCTTCAAAATAAATAAATAAATAAAAATAAAAATTTTAAAAGCTAACCTGGAAACAGTTTTAAGCTGCTTTTGTCTTGCTTATTTTATCTTTTTAATGATAATCTAAGCTTAAGAACAATGCTTCAGGAGAAATATGAAGAAAACAACAACCAAATGAGTATTAACACAGAGATCAAGGGAATGACAACAGCTGGCTCACCAAAGGTGAGAAAAAATGGGGAAAATGTTAAGCATTTTTAGCATAACTATGCAAGTCACCCTCCATTATACTACTTGATGTGCCTTACAGTAAGTCTATCAAATTCATTGTGGATCACAGTACCAGCATTTCTATTTATTTCCCTCAAAATAGGACAGTTATGTGGCCATCACAAAAATCTGTGAAAACGATAGAGACCGAAGGACAATTTTCAACTGTAATAGCCATCCTTAATCTACTGTTGACAGGATGCCTGCATGATTCAAATCATATCACTTTCACCACATCTTAAATATTCATTTAGTTAACTCCATCTTTATCATTCACTAAGTCTCAAACATCTCACAGAAGACTGATGTAATACTGGCCCAAATACTTAAAGTTAATCTCAGTTTATGTAACACTCCATGTCTCTATTCAATAATTTTGGAACTACTTTTAAGAGAAAACTCTAATTATCCTCAATGTAAATTACCATCTTGTCATTATCAGTAGCCAACCAATCTACAATACAAAACATTAACAAATACAAGGTAAGAAAGACTTCTCAAAATACACCAGGTAGCAAGTCTCTAAGAAGTTATTTGAATGAAAAATTCAACCCAATTGAGTTCTTCAAAGTTTTAAAAATCTTTATAAGGGGGACTGGAGAGATGGCTCAATAGTTAGGAAAGAGCACTGGTTGCTCTTCCAGAGGACCCAGGTTCAGTTCCAGGTACCCACATGGCAACTCAGAACTGTCTGTAACTCCAGTTCCCTGGAATCTAACACCTTCACACCAATGTACATAAAATAAAGTTAAAATAAATTCTTTTTAAAAAAATCTTTTAACAGCCATGCAGTGGCACATGCCTTTAATCCCAGCACTAGGGAGGCAGAGACAGGTGGATCTCTGTGAGTTCAAGGCTAGCCTGGTATACAAGAGCTAGTTCAAGGACAAGCACCAAAGCTACAGAGAAACTTGTCTCAAAATGCCCTTGCCCCCAAAAAAAAAACTTTTAAGGGGGCTGGAGAGAGGGACAAGCACAGCTGCTCTTCCAGAGGACCTGGACTCAGTTCCCAGCACCATGTGACAGCTAACTCCAGCATCTCCCCTTCTAGCCTGAGGGCACCAAGCATGCACAGTAAAGATATATTATGCAGGCAAAACATTCATACATATGAAATAAAAATAAATTTAAAAAAAAAACCTTACCAATAGCCCCTATTGATCATAAATGAAGGGGAGAAAACAAGTAATAACATGAGTGTGCATGCACACACATCTTGTAAGGTGCCAGTAACATGTTTCAGCAGGGGTGCTTACCCTGCAAGCCTGGCAACCTGAGTTTGATCTCTGGAACCCAGGGAAACAAGGAAAGAAACAACTATACAAATTGTCCTCTAATTTCCAAACACATGCATACACACACAAATAATAAATTTTACTATCACATAATGGTTTATAAAAAGCTCTCTTGGCTTATAAAGAACATCAAAACTTACCTGAAGTTATTAATTTAGAACTACTTTTGTTTGCATGGTCTTCTGAGATTCTATTTGTGCTCTTTTCTTTCCCAATCAAAGTATCCTCCATAAGTAAGCATCTATCAGAAGCAAAACTGTCTTCACCCACCACATGACTAAATTTGCTATTAGCTTCAAGTACAGAAGTGACTTCTTCGAGCTGAGCAGCGTCACTAGATTCTGAGTAAGAGGAGCCCTTACCCTGGGGTAAATTTTTGGAAGAAACAGGTAGAGACTCGTCATCACTATCAAAACCAAAAGGATCTCCAGTATCTTCTTCTTCTACTTTAGGTTTCTTCGGAATTTCTTGGATATCTGGTTTAAAATTGGGCCTCTTCTGCCCTAATTTAGCCATAAATGTGGTCTCTCCCCATTTTGTACTAAGAGTAGTCCGTTTGTTGGAAAAAACTTCATCAAATTTTGAACTGCCATTTCCTCCTTTCCTACTGTAAGTTTTTCCAAATCTGGATGTCATTTTGACACCTGTTTCATATTCCCTGTGGAAAGAAATTTAAGAAAATATAATCAACAATCTCTTAACATATTTTAAGCATTTTATAAAACTAAGATCCTAGGACTTGCTTTTAAACTAGTTTAAACGAGTAAGTTAAAGAGGCTTGTTTTCCATCCTATACTTCCATCCATCAGGCTTGGTGGTGTTTTGGTTTGTTTTATAATAAATACATACTCGTATAAAACTTAACAGAGTAAAAAAGTTTACTAACCAACTTGTAATGCAGTATCTACAAATCTAACTTAAGACATTTCTCAAGTTCCAAATGAACTATTCTTAATACACAATTTAACCAGAAAAAAAATCTCAATAGAGTACCCAAATAGAAAATCATTAACCACAATATATTGAGTTTTCCAAGATCTAAATGATGTCAAATGACTAATTTTAGTTCTTTGAAATTTTACTGCTCTTCATATAAAGGGTCAGAAAACTGCTGTTTTCTCATATAGTACAATCTGTAACTTCTACCTCACCTTAAAGACTCTGATTTTTGGACTAAAGTCATTTGAACTTTTAAAAACGTTCCTTTAGTGGTCATTTCCCTAAATTTAAGAATTCATTCATCTCATCTTCCTTATCACTATAGTGCTGCGCTGATTTGCTGAGTGACAATTTTCTGAAGTTGATGAACTCCATTTTACAAAGGTACACGACTTATTATTGTAAAAATAGTGGTGGCATAACCCTTTAATCCCAGTACTTGGGAGGCAGGCGGATCTCTGAATCTGAGGTCAGCCTGGTCTACAAAGTGAGTTCCAGGATAGCTAGAGCTACACAGAGGAACCTTGTCTTAAAAAAACAAAATAAATAAAAAGAATAAAAAATAAAATAATAGAAACACATAGCCTTTATTTTCCTATTCAATTTACAAACAAATCAATCTACTTGATTTACCTAAAAATATACTGGAAAAAAATTTCCAAGTGAAGTCAAAGGTCAAACATTTTAAAACTACAAGTTATGGTACTTTTACAGCACAATCAATCCTTATCCATTTCTTAACACTTTGACCTGCAGTTTAAATATCAATTTATCAATTCTGGGGGGTGGTAAGCAATGCTTAAGTCTTGAAAATTTTTCATTACTTTGAAACTTACAATGGGAATAGTATTTAACTTATGCTTTCAAATGTTTTCCATCTACACCTTTAATATTTTTATTAAGTTCTTACAACTTAACGAATCACTATTCAATTTAGTTCAGCAAATATTCATAAAGACTCACCCCCACCGCACAACTAATGTTTGAAACCAATTCTGATTGGACAAAATAATAATTTAGTCATCATACACATCTGGGGTAAGAGAAAATTTAACTTTCCTCAGAGTTTCCATTTTGTAGTTTGGAACACTAACAAGCTTTATTGTCTTTCTTGTTAAGTATAGCCTATTAAACAAAACAAAGTATAATAATTGGGGAGCTACCAAAGACAAGAAAATAGTCATTTCTTTAAGCTGTGATCTGCAGTCCTACATTTATATATTCCAACAAAGCTGGAATGTTTTGGACACACAATACATGGCAATCATCTAAAAATGCTGACTAAAGGTCAAACCAAAAATCTAGACTTGATCTCCTCTATGGCAACATCTGAAAACTCTCCGTAAAAAACAGTCAAAACCACAAAGCATTCATTCACTGTTCAAAGTTTAAGGTCTGCAAATGAATATCTGATACTGAGTCAAGTGTTAAGTGAACTTTTTAAGAGATCGTGTCTCACAAATACACACTGATGTATTATAACATCATTAAATACTGAAGAAATAACATGGGGCCTTTTAATATTAAGCACTGGGAAACGTGTAGATGAGGCAAATTTGGTTGAGTTACTGTCTACTGAATCCAGTAGAGATGAATACAAGAAAGTTCATTGTATGATTGTTTTTGTTTTCTAACGCCCATTTAAAAAAAAAAAGTCAGCAGACTCCTGCGATGGCATTATCTAAGCATAGCACATGTACAAATTCCGGAGTGGATATATATCTGGCACGACATTTTACACACATTTCAGACACACTGCCTTGTTCAGGCTCCAAACTTCACCAACAGTCCTAACTAAATAGCAAAGAAGGGGTCACAACTAAGTGTTTTCGGATCTTGGGGCCTGTGCCCAAAGCCCAGTCGACTTCTGAGGGAAGGGTGCAGGGATTTAAATTAGGGAAGGGGGGGGGGGGAGTCGTCACACTTAAACTGCCTAGAAACCTAGTCTCTCCCACGCCCCCAAAGTGCATTAGGGGCTTCCATTAAGGGAGGAACGTGGAAGGGGGAAACAGACGGAAGCAGGAATTCTCACCTGGGGCGGCGAGTGCGCCGGGAGGCTAGAACCCAGACACCCCTCCGGCTGGACGCTCCCGCAACTTTTCTCCTCCCAACCCCCACTGCCCAGGAAAGGGCTGTCGCTTCGGACGCCCCGGAAGCTTCTGCCAGAGTCCCCGAAGCAAGGCCTCGGTGACGGCTAGAGGCGGTGGAAAACTACGGGGCAAAGAATTCGGCACTGAAACCAACCGGACCGCGTTTGGAAGAGAGAAGTGAACCAGCCGGCCGCCCGGAAAAAGAACTTAAACGGGAAATTAAGAGGTGGAGGGGGAAAGAGTTCTTCAGATCGGTCAGTGCCCAACTTCCTTAGAAGCCAGGTGAGCAACGAGACTCGCACCGTCCCTGCCTCCTCCACCCAGCCCGGCTCACTCCGGGCCTAGGCAGCCGCCCGAGACCTCACTTACCCTCGGCGCCTGGCGGGTGCTTTGGCCTCGGGCCGCCTCCGCCTCCCCCGCTCCCAACGGCCCACGGGCGGGCGCGGGAGCCCCGCGCGGGAGAACAGTGCCGACCGGTGCGCCCAGAGAGGCGAGGGGGCTCTGCTGCCGTCACAGCCAGCGGCTCCGCTTCGGTAAATAGGAAGCCCGGTCGAGGAGGGGGGGGAGGAGCGGCGGCTCCGCAACTTCCCTCCCCAGCTTAGGCGCGCCGGCCGGGCAGAACCTAGGCCTCCTTGACGGCCGCCGCCGGTGCCGAGCCTGCTACGTGCCCCCGCTGGGCCGCCGCCGCCTCCTGCGCCGCCGCCTCCGCCGGTGAATGGTCAGCGCTGGAGTTTGAACAGGGCCCTGAACCATCTCAACGCCATTTGCGCTCCCGGCCCCCACCTCCTTCCTCCAACAGCCGCTCGCTCCGTCACTCCGCTTCCCACAGGCCCCGCGCAGCCACCCGACCCCGCAGCCAATCGTACGGCCGCTTACTCAAACCGCCGCGCAGGCGCCGCGCCCCGCACTCGCCGGCTACCACCATTGGTCGGGTCGCGAAGCCCGACGGGAGTTGTAGTTCCCTCCCGCGAGGTCCTGGTATCTGAAGCCAGGTTCCGGAGCAGAGTTCTGGCTGCGGGGCCTGAGTTCTGGCTGCGGGCCTGCTGGACCTCACTGGCTCGGGAGCCAGTTTTAGTTCCTGGCCACGCGACGAGATGCAGGTGCGGCGCGGGAAGGCACGGGGCACAGTGCAGGCAGCTGTGTCAATCGTTTCCCCTCCAGGGACCCTCGGGTGTCTGGGGACAGTGGATTGTGCAGCTGCGCCGAGCCTGCTGGGCCACCGCCCGGACCTTGGAGGCGGGGAGCTTGGAGCCGCCCTTGACCCAGTCTGACGGTGCGAGCGGGCCTACGCAGGTAACGAGGACCGAAACCAGGAGGAGCCGGGTGCCGGTCTCTTCACGGCCACGATCCGCTTCAGCCCGGCCGTTCATCCTCTTCCCCCCTCCCACTCGTCCCCACTCCGAAGTCTGTCTCCTGTCCCCCACCTATTAGCAGTGACACCACACACACACACACACACACACACACACACACACACACACACACACACACACACACACACACACACACACCCTGTCATCTTTA
Organism: Microtus ochrogaster; assembly: GCF_000317375.1. NCBI lineage: Eukaryota > Metazoa > Chordata > Mammalia > Rodentia > Cricetidae > Microtus > Microtus ochrogaster. Next base: position 57,927,405 of record NC_022013.1, read on the forward strand.
TTGAATGTGCTTACGGTGATGTGACTTTAAATAAAAAGGCATACTGAAGTGTGGACGGGTAAAATGATCCAATGTTTATTTTGCTTTAGACTATGCCTGTGAAAACTGGAATAGGGGAATAAATACACCTAGAATGTTCTTCGTTGTTAGAGCTGCGGGATGTGTACACACATGCTGTCCTACCAGTGTTTATATCTAAAATTGATCATAATAAAGTTGTTCTTTTTGATTGATTTGGAGGGGTTCCTTTTGTTTTTAACTGACTAGTCGGGGCAGGAAGGTAGTGGATGATGGACGAAAGTATTATTTTAAATTTTCCACTCTACCGAGACTTTTCTCCGTGACAGTGTTTTACCTAATTGAGAAATTTGAAGAAGCTTCATTTTAAGCCTTCCATGGGGAAATAGCTTTCTAAAACTTAGCACAATCAGTTTCACCTACGAGAAATGTGTGCGTGAGTTATCAGGCTTGGTGTTTGACGGGCAGCTAATGGAGACTCGCCTGAGAAGTTAGAAAACTACTACATGTGTTTAGGGAGAAGGGCACCTCTTCTGCCAGATTTACTTTATAAAGTTCTCTCAAGTTGCAGGACCCCTCCGATGTAGTCAGGAAAATCCTAGAGGAAAAATAAAAACTTGAGGCTGGGCAGATGAATAAGAGGCAGAGTGCTTCTCCAGCATGGCCTTGGTGAGATCCCCGGCACTCCCTTCTGCCGACCTGGGGGGTGGGGAGGTAAATGTGCCCCGGTAAGAATTTAGGTGGATTTTAAAACACACTTGAATTGTTTTCATTTTGATACCAAGTCCCATAATTTACATTCTTGTGTCTGCAGTTTCCCTGATACTGTGTATTTACATTCTCATCCTGATTTCAGAGTAAGCCACCTATTCCGGTAACTTCCTCTAAGGAACCTGTTAACAGGTCTTGCACTGTGTATGGTATACATATATGACTTATTTGGGTCAATTTTGTCCTTTTTTTTTTTTTTAATCAGCCGCTTGGGATCTTGTTTTGTCATTTGTTTGAAGATGACTGGCAGTGGTGCAGACTGCATTTAGTTTAATTATTTAGATGACATGGTGGTGGGTGCTAATTAAAGGGTAATCATCATCAGAGGCAAAAGGTAAGATCAAACAGCCAGAAGAGGTAGCGAGAGGCAGTTGCAAGATCTTCCTGGAAGAGTTTCCGAGACCAAGGGAAATAATCCTTTTGGCCTAACCCTGCTGGTGTTGGGCATTTGGCAGGCCTTGATGCTAAATGAAACTAAAGTGGAAAGGTTAACTATTTAAAGAAATGGTCTTCGGCATTCCTCTGTGGGTTTTATGTCCTTGCATTAAATGATGGAACTTAGTTGTGTTGAATTCCTGATACTGAAAGAAGAACCCATAGTCAGCATGTAGGTATAATCCTTGACCTTGTTGGGAAGGGATAATTCCTGTCCCCACCTCAACTCCAGCCATCAGAATCTACAGGTTAGTGGGATTCCCCCAGGCAATTGGTTCACACATCAAAGTTTGACAAGCACTGGTTTATAATACAGCCACAGCATTTGGCAACAATATAATCCACCGAGTTTGTGTGAGGAAGGGGGAGAGCAAGGGTGTGCACCTATAATGCCAGTCCTGAGGCTGAGGCAGGAGCGTTGAGCATGCCAGGTCAGTCTGGACTGAGATATGAAAGGAGAATAGGGTTTGGCATATATAACTTGGTGATAGATCACTAGCATGTCATAGGCAAGCCCTGGGTTCTATTCCCAGCTCAAAAGAGCAGAGAACCTAATACATATGAGGAATGAGGCTAGGGATTTTAGAGAACTCGTTTATACCCTAGACTCTTCTCCCTAATGTCCAGAAAAGGAAACAGGAAGGCTGGCACTTGCTTAAGATACTGCAACTAACAAGGGAATATCAACTTTATTGGATTGCCTGGATAGTCCTAAATGTAGCAGAGTTACACATGAAACCAGGTATGGTTGCACACACCTATGTCCCCTGCACTAAGGAGGCTGAAAAAGAGGGTTTCAGATCAGCCTGGGTTTGGGGAAGTTGGGAAAGAAGTTGTACATGGTTTGGTTTTGTTTTTTGCGACAGGGTCTTGCCATGTAACTCTTGACTGTCCTGGAACTCACTCTGTAGAACAGGCTAGCCTCAAACTCAGAGATCAGCCTGCCTCTGCCTCCCAAGTGATGTGATGAAAGACGTGCGCCACTACTGCCCAGCAGTTGTATGTGAATTTTGAAGGGAAATAGCGAGCCTAGGTCTGAGGAGGTTAGACGCGTGAATACCCAGCTGTGGTGAGCGAGGGCTCTCCACCTTCCTAGCCCTGTATCAGCACTGATAGAGATTGTGCCACATCCAGGGCTTATCTTGAGGGGAGTTGAGACTCTTCTAGCCCCAAAGACTGTACAACCTTAACCTCTTTAGCTCTGTGGAAGGCAAATGCTTTGTAAAGACCCTTGCCATGGTCCTGAGTGCCACACCAGAAGGGGATAATGACTGAATGACATACAGACTGGAAGCTGCCTGTTGTATTCGCTTGAGTCCTGACTTATTTCTTGATTCATTTGTTTGGTTGCTTTTGAGACAGTGCTACAGTACTCAGTATGACCTTGAACTCTTTAACCTGCCTTACTCCCAAGTCCTGAAATTACAGAGGTGTACTGCTATACCCTACTAATGTTTATCTCAGAAACAGCCCTTTTCCCCTCCACAGTTCTCACCCCCATGTCACATGAAACTCACCTGATCAAAAACCCAGGCAACTCTTTCGTCTGATGCTCTGTTTCCCCTCCTATGTCTAAAGATTTCCCAGCACTGTCCTAGTTACATGGCTGTAATCCTGGATCCGAACCCAGTCTGTGCCCCTTGATGCTACAGGCTGCCCTTCTGTGTGCTGTCTAGGGAAGGCAAGACCCCCCACTACCTGGAACTCCCCCTGAGTGGGCTTATACTCTCCCATAAAGAAAACTAGCAGGGCGCCTTTCTTCTGCTGTTCCTGTTCCCTAGTTCGAACTCAGGCATGGGCTGCGGCAGAACTAGCTTTTCTAAATAGACCCTCATTTCTTTTCGGGAAAATGTGTCATAAAATATAACTTAAAATTCAGTTCAAGCACTCAGGAGGCAGAGGCAGGCAGGTCTCTGTGAGTTTAAGGCCAGCCTGGTCTACAGAGTGAGTTCCAGGACCGTCAGAACTGTTACACAGAGAAACCTTGTCTTGGAAGAAAAAAAAAAGAGCCCAGTATCATGAAACCAGAAGTGAACAACAATTTTTTTCCTTTGTACTAGGATGTGGGGAATAAATTATAGACTGTACATTTGCATATTGTAGTGGTTGGTTACAAAGCACTACAAGATGTGTGCTAGACCCTGCCCTTTCCTGCTGACAAAGCAGCCCCTCCTTTTTCCTGTCTGCACCCCACTGCTGCTGTTCTACTGTCTCCCTCCCCCTATGTGTGCCTCCTCTCAGAGGCCAGGCTGTTTCCATCCATTTAGATGGAATGAATGTTAGGTGTTTAATGAATCTCTCCCGGAGAAAGAGAGAGAGGAGAAAGACCTGCTTGGGATTGAGTCAAGGTCCAGCAAATGCTAGGCACGTTCCCTGTCTGTGAGCTTATAACCCCAGCCCTGAGTAGCCTATTTTAAACTGCTGTAGTACCTCGCTCCCAAATATCACTGCCCCATTTTATTTCTCAAGGATGTCTCTCTCCACATCTAGCATACCCTATTTCACATATCTTGCATGTTTGTCTTCTCTGGGAAGAGAGGGCAGGAATCTTGTCTTAGCTCTTGTTAGGCTTGGTTTTAGAAACTGTTTTTTGCTCTGTCCCTTTAGAAGAGGGCCCACACACAGTAGGTACTCATTAAATAACTGTTGACTGAAGCTACTCTTCTGTAGGACTATGCCTTGAAAGGAAAGTGGCAAGACACTAATGGTAGTGGCGCCATAAATTAAGGTTCCCCCTGGAAGGGAGACTAAGCTATCTAACGTTACCTTCGGTCCTTGTGTTTTTTCATCTTGAGAACTGAGAAGATGAGTACAATCACAGTTCCAATTACCTTGTTTTCCAGGATAATTGGAATATGTTCTCTGGAGATGCTGATATCCCTTGGGGAATAAACTACCCTCTAGGTAGTTTTAAAAAAATAAAAACAAAGCAAGGGGGATTGGACTGTGCTGTCTAACAAGACTTGGTTGGTACCCAGCAACCTCTAAGATTTCTGACTTTTACCTCTGGAAACGGCCTTTCCCTGAGGTCCTCACCACTAAAGCTGCATGACACCTTGTCAAAAAAATCTAGCTGCTTCCCCATCACTAAGACACCCTCCCAAATCCTTATCATGGCCCAAGGACCCTACATGATGGGCCCCTGACAACCACCAATCAATCCCTCCACTTTGCCAAGCCTGCCTTCTGTCTGCTAGCTCTGAGCGGGCTTTTGCTCCAGTCCTTCGTGCTGACTGTAGCCTCTGCAGCTCTCCAGACACGTATGACTCGCTCCTTCACCTCTGCTGGCCCTTCTGCCAGCGTTCTCTAATTCCTGTCGTTTGCCTCCATATTTATCATTGTTTTTCTTACACATTAACTTAGCATGCTTTCTTCCACTGCAGCATAAGGAAGAGACACACAGACACAGTGCCACATGCACAGATATAAACATAAGTATTTGCTAACCAAGCACTAGCATTAAATTACTTCTAAGTCTGTTCAACTTCTATAGCTTGACTAACTTGTTTGTCTGTTTGGTCAATCAATAATTACAAAAGATACATTCAAATCTTTGGCTTAGAATTTTTTTCAGACCATCCTGTTAGTTTTGGGTTTGCCTTTATTTTCTGAGGTTATCTTGTTGGACACAGAAGTTTAGTGGTTTATGTGTGTGGCACTAGAACTCCAACCTTCCGTGTGTCGGGCAAGCACTCCGCCACTGAGCTGACATGCCCAGCCCTGGATTAGGATTTTCACAGCTAGGGGAGGTGAAAGCTTTTCTCATAATTGAAGTGGTTGGTAACAAATATTGCCGGGATGTGTTGTCCATTTCTATTGTCACACTTTTTGTAACGTGACTGCCTCTACAGTTCCTCTGAGAATCAAGGCAGGCCCTGTAAGTCCCCGTAGTCAAAAGAAAGGGGTAGAAGTGATACATTTCAATTCACATTGGAGGCTTAAGAAACCTAAAGCTTTCCCTTTGCCAATCTGCTGCCTCTGCCCAGAGAACAGGTCCAGGCTCGCTTGTTATTGGTGAGAAGCCACATGGAAAAGAGCTGAAGTCATCCTGTTCCAGTCAACAGACAGCAGGCCCGAGCTGTCCTACAGAGCCACCGAGCTGACCTGCAGCTCTCCTAGTACATGCATGAGCCCACCTCAGGCTAAGAGCCGCCCCGCTCTTATTGGAGTCTCACGTGCAATAATAACTATTTGTGCTAAGCTGAATTTTGGAGTGGCTTGTTACCTAGTGATGGAGGAGGGTCATTGGTTAAAAATATAAAGAAACTGCTTGGCTGGCCCTCATAGGTTAAAACATAGGTGGGAGGAGTAAACAGAACAGAATGCTGGGAGGAAGAGGAAGTGAGCTCAGACTCCGACAGCTCTGCTCTGGAGCAGAGACGACATGCTCCCATCTCCAGGGCGGACTCGAGAGCTCTGCTCTCTGAGGCACATGCGATGAAGCTCCAACCCAGGATGGACGTAGGCTAGAATCTCCATGGTAAGCCACCTCGTGGGCTACACTAGAAATGGGCTAGTCCAGGTGCGAGAATTAGCCGAGAAGAGGCTAGATAGAAATGGGCCAAGCAGTGTTTAAAAGAATACAGTGTCTGTGTAATTATTTCGGGGCATAAGCTAGCCAGGTGGCCGGGGTGCTGGGGATGCAGCCCCGCCGCTTATATTACTACAACCTAGCATCAGTGTGATCTGGCTGTGATTTCCCCTGTATTTAATTTGAAGTCTTGGCATCCACAGGGCTCTCTGGATTACTCAGGCCGTCTTCAGCTACCTTCAGATCTCTGTGGTAATATTCCCATATTCTTTTCTTAATAAAGCTCTCCAAAAGTATTTGCTTGCTCCTTTGTTCCACACCAGAATGTCACTATGAAAGTGAGATTTCTGTCCCTTTTGATCTCTGCCGTGTCCTCAGCACCCAGAAAAAAACTGCATCCCCCTTGTCCAGTGTGGCAGTCACAAGCTGAGTGTTGGATGTGGCCAGTCTACCCTGAGGTGTGCTAGATTTCAAGGGCTTGGTACAAAAAAATATATAATTATTTAAAGTTGCTCCCTGATTAAATGTTAAAATGATATTTTATGCATTGGGAGAAATAGAGTATGCTCTATTTCACATTTGTTCATTTTTTGAGGAATGCTGTCATAAATTTGGGGCCAGCCTGGGCTATTAGAGAAGCTCTGGCTATACAGGGAATCTATGAAATGAGAGAGCAGAGTCTTAAATGCAACCGACTCAGTGCAAACACCTAACCTAAAAGCTGAATACTTTATGATTTTGTGGAAAAGACAAAACTACAGAGACAGAATTTTTAAAAATTTTTTAAAAACTCAAGGGCTAGAAGTGAGAGGGCAGAGAGGCAGGGTGAGTATGTGATACACAGGAGACTGAGGAGGGTGACATTTTTCTACAGTGCTGTGACCATTCACATCTGTCAAAACTGTAGGACTATGTGCTCACAGAGTGATGCTAGTGTTCACTATGGACTTAGTATTGCCTCATTAAAAACAAGCATACCTGGCCAGACGGTGGTGGTGCACGCCTTTAGTCCCAGCACTCAGGAGGCAGAGACAGGTGGATCTCTGTGAGTCTGAGGCCATTCTGGTCTACAGAGTGAGTTCCAGGACAGCCAAGGCTACACTGACAAACCATGTCTCAAAAAACAAACAAACAAACAAAAAAGCATATCACACTGATTGATTCATAAAAGGAGCATTTGGGATGGGGTTAGGAGAGGGAGGTTTGTGGAGACTCATTTTTCTGTGAGTCTAAAACTGTTGTAACTGGGAACATCCTAAGTGAAATATGCAAGGCACAGAAAGACAAATGCCTCGTGTTCTCATTTCATAGGGCTGGAGACGTGGCTCAATGGTAAGAGGACAGACTGTTCTTGTGAAGTTCAATTCCCAGCACCCGTGTTGGGGGACTAACAACCACCTGTAACTCCAGTTCCAGGGGATCCCAGGCCTCTGACCTCTGCAGGCACCTACACACACACACACACACACACACACACACATACACTTAAAAAATAATAAACATAAGCCTTTTTTGAAAACCACTGAATTCCTAGAATAGAAAGGGGCTAAGAGAAGATTGGATGCCAAGTTGATACCTGCAGCTGGATGAAACAAGCCTGTGCTCTGAAGAACAATTTGTGGCCATTGTTTACAGTGATTTCTTTATAGAAAGAACTAGAAGGGAGAAGATTGAAACTTCCCGGCCTAAGTAAGTGGTAGATATTTAAAGAGAGTTGGGAATATTAATTACCTTTGTTTGATCATTGCATATTTTATACATATACCAAATTGTCACACTGTGCTCTATAAACCTTTCAGATTATTGTGTGTCAAAAAATAAAAGAAGCCTGTGACTAAATATATAACCTTCCTATCTTCTCATGTGACTGATGACATGGACCTAAAGAGAACAGTGAAAAAAAAATGATTGAGAGAAAATAAATAAAACAAATTAAACTCTTCTAAGAAAAGTCTTTTTTTTTTCCCCTTTTGCCCCAACAGGGAGAGTCCTGGCTGGCCTCAAATTTACCCTAGTCCTTCTGACTTTGCCTGCTAGGTGCTGGAATTACAGGTATGTGCCACTAACCTGATTAAAAATAGCCTATTTCCAAAAAAAAAAAAAAAAAAATGAATTCACCCTTCCTTAGCCCCCAGAATGATACTTCAAAGTCATACATTTGATAAATCACTTCCCTCTGCTTCCAAATCTTTAATGACTTTTGGCTGTGCCCAGAAATAACTCCATATGATTGCTTGTTCCCTTAAACACCTTCATTTCCCTGCACCACACTCCAGACAGTAGACAGTGCTCAGGTATCAAGACGCCATGCCTGGATTCCTGTAGTTCCCTCTGCCCAGAACACCACTCTCCCTCTGCACTTAGGATGCTTTTCCTAGCTCACACAGCATACTCTATGTGAACCAATCATCCTATAGACTCGCTCTCCATATGGTCTCTATTTTAAAACCCAGGCACACGGCATCACTGTCACGTGTGGCTCTTTCTAGAAAGCATTTGGGGAAATGGATATGATAGATCTATGTATGCAGAAATCTTGAAAATGTGGAAGGGATTAATAACCTTGAGGTGGCAATATCAGACGCAGCACAAGGCAACGAAATGACCTCCACGTTCTGCTTGGAGCAGGAGCCCAGCAGGGAGGGTGAATCAGCTGACTCCAGATAGAGGCCTCTGGGGTGTCACCCGGTCCAGATGTCAATCTGCTTCTGCCTGCTTTCTTCCTAAGCTAGCAGGCCAGGACCGGACAGTCCGGCAGTGGCACAGTTGGTAGGGCTTTCTCTTCAGAGCCTGTGAGAAGGTCAGTCACTTGCGCTGTTCTCAAAAGAGAAGCGCCGGTTTGTTGAGTCCTCTTTGCCCTCTACAACGCAATCCCTGCATTGTCTCGGACACTGTCACCAGCATCTCATCTCCGTTTGGGGCTAAGTGTATTATCCTATCATTTCACTAAGGGGGACCTAAAGAAAGCTGTTCTGGGTAGCTGACTTTCCCAGGGTAACAAGGTAACAACTCGGCAAGAGAGCCAGGGTTTTAAACCATGTTTGTCTGTCTCCCGAGATCAGAAGCCTGAAGCCTGAGGTTTAAGCCAGGGGAAGGAACCCATCCTTCAGTTGCCCTTCCAAGTAACAGAGAAACAAGGGTCAGGGGTTAAGACCTTCCTGCTTGTTTAAGGAGAATGGTCAGAGCCTTGTTAGTCCCTGGAGCCACACGGTAGGGGATAACCAACTGGCGAGTGTTGTCCTCCGACCTCCACACGCACAGTAAAGACTGAAGAGGTCAAGTTGAGTCTGACTTGGGGACCAGTTTATTTGTAAGCAGCAAGGATAGGGAAACAAACAGTCTACACCATGTTTCTCAACCTGTGGGTCGCAACCCCATGGGGCTCAAACGACCCTTTCATATAGGTCACATGTCAGATATCCTGTGTGTCATATATTTACATTACGATTCGTTAACAATAGCAAAGCTACAGTAGCAACAAAAATAATATTATGGTGGGGGGATCACCAGGACATGGGGAACTGTATTAAAGGGTCACATCATTAGGAAGGTTGAGAAACGCTGGTCTACTAAAGCCAGGCTTTTGAGTTTGAGGCCACAATCCTCTGTCTTAGTCAATACTGCTGTCCCACCTGGCGTCTTGAGTCCTCCAACAGCGCCAGGACGACTTAGTTCCACCGGCTTCCCATCCTCGCCAGTTCTCTCTGTGCCCAGAGCAAAAACAGAAAGAAACTGGGACCCTGAAAGATTTATGAATATCCCGGTTTGGAGTTTCTTCCAGTGTGAAACTCCAGCCTTAGGGTGGTAAAAAAGCTCTTCTCTAGGTCCCCATCCCTCTGCGTGCACCCCCAGCTCAAGTCGTCCTGTAAAGTTCCTGAGCCGCTCCCAGGAGAGTGAGAAAGAACTCCGTCGTTTCTATTACTCACGCCATCGTGTATGGGGGTTGACTGCACAAGGTGAAAAACGACCACGCCTCTATTGGGTTTTCCCAGCTTGAGCCAAAACTTTGGAAAGATAAGGGAGTGATTTTGCTTGGAAAATTGAGTGGGTTAGAGAACACAGACGTTGGAGAATTGTGGGGAGCCTGGAAATGTTCCAGAACCAGGATGAAGCCTGCTCCTGTGCCACCCGCTCCAGCACCCAGAAACTCGGGGCCCTTGGCGGTCTAGCTGCGAAATTCCGATCCCATATCCAACCAGAAAGTGTACCCCAATTTATTCTCATCCCGTGAGGCAAGTGAAAAACAAGTGTTAGTGCGCTTCTAGAAAGTCACCAGACGCGACGTTCGTCTCCTCCCGCAGAGCTAATCTCTTTGAAAGGGTTGGGACAGGGCCTGGCGGAGTGTCAGAGCTCCCAAGGTGTTCCCGGGTACTGTTACCATCGCTAGCAGCTGGGCTGGGCAAAGAACCCGACTTGATAATTTTTGGCAATAACTCGACAAACTATCGGATGTGGACAAAGAAACACATGCCAAAACTGGAGAGAGAGGGAGGGAGGGAAGTGGGGGGGGGCCGCTGTGTGACTTATCTGTTCTCCAAGGCGCTGTGGCTTCAACCCAACTACGCGCTGGGAGGCGGGACCGCCTATCAGCACCTAGAATAGGCCGGCTACCTGGGCGGGACTTGAATTTGGATCACCCCATCCACCCTCCCTCTGCGACCTGCTTTCTATCCTTGTGCGCAGAGGCTGGAGACCAAATGGCCGCCTGTCCCGGCTGGGGCGGTGGCAGGGACCCGTGCAAAGAAGGGTCAGTGGAGTCGGAAAACTTCAACTTTGAATTCAGTGCTCAAAGGAGACTTTAAAGCGAGTGGTCTGGGCTACGGGCTCTGCAATAATTTACCCTCATTTGTCTACAAACACCTGCCTCGCTCCTTTGGGTCAACAAATGTTTACCGCTTCCTGCCCAAGCCCAAGGCGGTGCTTTCTTTAATCTCACGAAAGCTTTAGCCGGCTTTCTGGAAGACACACGGGGTCGGGGAGAAGAGAGGTGATTCAAAATTTTAGCATTTCAAATGAATGCACCCCAGGTTGCCGGAATGGGCGGGGTGGATGACCGGTGCTGGGTCGCTTCTCCCCGGGGAATCTGCTTTGCACAAGGAACCTGACCTAGAATTTACAAGAAAAAGGTGCCAAGTAGGGCCTCCTTTGTAGTGCCGATGACCTCGAGGACGCTTCCTGGTCAGAGCAGAGGCCTAGCTGCTTTGCTGGGCAGTCTCGGCCTTGGCCAAAGCTGTTGAAAGTGGGGCGGTATAAAAAAGACAGGCGCGTTGGTTCTGGACGCTGGCTCCACCAACCAGCTGGGTCCGGAGCCGCCAGGGTCCAGCAAGTCGTGGCAAAAGTAGCCCTCCCGCCCGACCTGGGCTCTGAACGCCTGGCCAGAGGCCTTTGAGGCGAGAAGGGCTTAGCAGAGGTGGGATTCCTCCATTTGGGAGAAAATGGGCGCCCGCTCAGCAGTCTCGCTGCGAGAGTTAGGTGGTGGCCTTTGCGAGGTCTCTACGCTCGCAGTAAAGCTGACCCACCCAGCAAAACCTGAAGGCAGTGGTCTCAAATTCTCTCTCTCTCTCTCTCTCTCTCTCTCTCTCTCTCTCTCTCTCTCTCTCTCTCTCT
>NC_022013.1:57939219-57943503 GCF_000317375.1 Microtus ochrogaster
AATAATGGATCTCTCCTCAAGGGCTTTTGGGGCACAAGTGAGTAAAGGCCTGGAGACTTAGGGCAGAGTTGATAAACTACTAGGTCGGATTCCCCAGGCAGCCTTTGTACTATCTGGAGCTGCCAGAAGCCCATGTGGTGACAGTCTCGACCTTCGGCAAACAAACATATAGCTCTATTAACTCTCTGTGTCTAGAAAAACGTTCGGAGCCTTCCAATTTTGCACTTTTTAAGACTCCACGCGAACTCTATCCAGGCCCAGCTTTAGAGAGACTGGCTCATCAAACCAACCTCCTGGCTTAATTCTCTTTGAACCTGTCAAGGTGGCCTCCTTGCCATCCCTCAGCAAGCAGTGAAGATGCATTTTCACTGCTGGGAGTGAGCTGTGCACTGGAGTGCTCCTTTGCTCTTCTTATTACCCACCTCTTCCCCTTCCGTCTGCCCCTCTTGCAGCCACAGCTGCCCCAGCAACTCCTAAGCCTTCTGTCGCGTTTTTTTCACTCGTTTGTCTGAGTGCCTGAGTCTGATAGGATCTTTTCTGACCCTTTCCCTACATCATTAGCTCAGGTAATGAATGCATTCTCAGAATAGATTGCATCGCACTGATGATGAGGTCCCCAGGTGTGTGTGTATGTGTGCAAGGTGTGTGTGTGTGAGAGAGAGAGACAGAGAGAGAGAGAGAGAGAGAGAGAGAGAGAGAGAGAGATTTGCTTTCTTTTCACCTCCCTCCTCTTTTTCTTTTCCCTTTTATTTTTTTATTTTTCGAGACAGGGTTTCTCTGTAGCATTGGAGCCTGTCCTGGAACTAGCTCTTGTAGACCAGGCTGGCCTCGAACTCACAGAGATCCACCTGCCTCTGCTTCCTGTGTGCTGGGATTAAAAGTGTGCACCACCACCGCCCAGCACCAGAGTACTTTTCAAATATGTTGGTGGGTATATCAAATGGTGGTAACAGTGAAGTGGGGAAATCTCTACTGCTGTAGGTTTTAGAAATCATCTGATTCTATCCTTAATTTGGGGGTTATTAGAAGGTTATCATCCTTTGTTTGAGGGTTAGTGGAAGCTAATGGTCTGTTAATACATCCCCAACATTGTCACTTGATAGTCACAAGAATGCTTGGTCAGACACCAGGGTAGGCAAAGAAAGACCAAGATAATTTAGTCCCAGATCCCCAACTTTCCAACTCTCCTGAATCTTGGAAGTTCTAATCAGTCTTGTAGTATCTTTAAGAAAAACATGACTCTTTTTTTTTAATGGCTCTCCAGCTCATAGCTGTCCCACAGCCACAGACTGAGACCCTCTCAGCTGGCTGCAAGTTGGGAGTTGAGGCTCCAAAGAGCCTGACCTATAAAACAAAGATAACATCCACTGTGCTGACCTTCCAGAACTTTGTTTGTTTCTGAACTGCTCCCAAGGCCTGGCATTTCTTTCAGCTCCTTCACAGTCTTAGTGTCTCCGTTCTTTGTGTATCTGTACCTTTCTTTTTCTTTCTTTTTTTGTCTTTGAGCATTTGACATATTGTTTCATCAGTGTCTACGGGACCTAGCCCGGTAGTCAGCCTAGTGGTCAGTGTGACCACCTCCAAAGAACAGGAAGAAAAGGATGAGAGGATCTGCCATGTGTTTGGGTGGCAGAATCTTGCAACATAGTTCATGTTCGCCTTGAACTTGGCAATCTTCCTGAGCTAAATGCAGGCACTACAGGTGTGAGCCTCCACGGGCCCGGCTGTGGGTTCATGCAATTGTTTGTTCCTGGTGCTGGGAATCATGTCCAGAACTTTATAGATGCATGGCAGCACTCTGCCACTGCTACAAGTCCAGGCCCTTTTTATTTTACCAAAATGAAAAGGTTTTAATCCAGCTCTGGGATCTTAGTTTTTTGTTGTTTTTTTTTTGTCTTTTGGGTTTTTTGTTGCTGTTGTTGTTGTTGTTGTTATTGTTGTTGTTGTTGTTGTTGTTGTTGTTGTTGTTTTGAGACAGGGTTTCTCTGTGTTGCTTTGGAGTCAGTCCTGGAACTAGCTCTTGTAGACCACACTGGCCTCGAACTCACAGAGATCTGCTTGTCTCTGCCTCCCAAGTGCTGGGATTAAAAGCGTGCGCCACCACTGCCCTGCGGGATCTTAGCTTTTCACACGAAGTGCATTTTTTACCCCTCTCCTGACTGTGACAAAACTCCTGACCAAAGTCTTTTGAGGAAGGAAGGGCTTATTCTTGAATCCAAGTTTCGGAGTCTACAACTCAGGACAGTCAGGCAGAGTAGTAGTTCATGGGAGGGGAGCAGTGCTCAGAGCAAGTTCCAGGTCAGGCTCCAAAACAGAGAAACCCTGTCTCAAAAAAAAAAAAAAAACAAAAACAAAAACAAATGAATAAAACAAGACAGGAGTCTTTGGGGGATGTTTCAGTTTTAAACCATAGTATGCAGCAAAAGGGTAAACCATCCCTAGAAGAATGGTTGATGCCAGGCCTGGCAGGAAATAGATAGGATAAGCCTGAAGCATATTAAGGTACCAGAAAAGATGACATTGCTTAGACAAAAGAAAAAAGAAACAACAACAATGGAGACGTGTCCAAAAAATTTTTTTAAAAAGACACAGAGGTTCACTATAAAAGGGCTCCCAATCCCCAGAGCTAGGTCCGTCTGAGCAACACAATAAAGCACTATCAAGTAAAAGTAAATGCCCATGGTTGCACATTGATATCAAGAAATAACTGAACAAATAAATGGGGAAAGACAAATTTCCTATGCAGAAGAATTCCAAATAATTGACACAGATAATGCACCCCCCAATAGGGTGAACTTAGTGACATCTCCTGAGACGAGAGGGACCACATCAAGGAAGCCCTGTGCTCACCTGAGGTCCAGGTGATGATGGAATGAAACTCCACAGTGAGAGAGCTCTATATACTCTTGATATAGGAATGAGAGAAGGGACTTTACCTCAGTGATCATATTCCTAAGAATCCACCAACTCTGCCTACAAATGTTAAAAATCAAATTTCCATACAGGCACGTTCTACAGAACGCCTACACTTCCTGATGAATTGTAAGGAGTGCTAAAAGTTGCTGTGGTCTGCAGAACAAGGAAAGTCAGAAAAACTAAGAGGAATCTAAAGCAGTATATGAGTTCCTCTCTCACTGACAAAAACAAGTGGGGGAAGGAAGGATTTGTTTATTTGGGGTTACAGTATGAAGGTACACCCCAGTGGGGCAGAGAAGGCAGAAACACAAGGTCCTTGGTCCCATTTCAGCAGCGGAGCTAAGAAAGCTGACGGCTGGAAGCCAGCCTGCTTTCTCCCCCTTTACTTCCTGTGGTCTCCAGAACCTCAGCCCACAACACAGTATCACTCACATTCAGAGCCGGGCTTCCTAATGCAGCTGCATCCATCTAGAAACACCCTACCGACAATACCCAGAGGCGTGTCTTCAAGGTAATTGAGCCCAGTCGCTATGACGACGAAGATTAATGATCGTGCAGGAGGTGTAATGATTAATGTAAAATGCTATTCTGGAGGCAGGGGTGGGAGGGGTGGGGTGGCGAACACACCTGTAATCTCAGTCCATAAGAGGCTTCGAGGCAGATATTCCACGTTTGAATTTGAGGTCAGCTTGGGCCATATGGTGAGTTTAGGCCAGCCTTGGTTACGTAGTGAAACCATGGTTGAAATAAAAAATCCAAACCTAACCAAACCAAAACAAAAAAGAAAGAAAAAAGGAGAAGAAGAGGGTTGCAGGATGGGATCTTGCAACAGGATAAAGAAAGTAGATAAAAATTAAGGAAATCTGAGTAAAATATGAACTTGAGATACTAACAATGTGTCATTTTTGGTTCATTGATCTTTAAAAATGTACGGTAAGCTTATAGTTTAGATATGGAAGGTCCCCAAAAGGCCATGGATTGGCACTGTGAAGAGACCATGAAACCATTAAAGCAGAACCCAGGGAGAAGTTTTGCAGTTACTGAGGTGTGTGTGTTTACTTACTTATCTGTTTGTTGGGGAAAGCACAAGCCACAGTTCATGAATAGAAGTCAGAGTCCAAGTCAGGCTCTACTTCTACTCTGTGGGTCCTGAGGATTGAACTTGGGTTCTCAGGCTTGGCAGCAAGCACCTTTACCCCCTGTGTCACCTCACCGGCCCTGCTTAGGAGAATTTTCTGTACTACTGTGTCAGTTTTCCTGCAGGCCTAAAAGTATTCTTTAAAACAGTGTTACATTTTTGAAATGACATGTTTTAGCAAATGGCAAGAACGGAGATGGGCACCCACTGAGACAGTGTGCTGGTTCTAA
>NC_022013.1:57944243-57957448 GCF_000317375.1 Microtus ochrogaster
CCCGGCTTGTCACTGTATTTAATATCCCTGTCTGAGAGAGATTCTCAGGGAAAGAGACATACAGCCTCTCTTTAGTTAGGATTGCTTTGCTTTCGGCATCCACAGCAGAGCAAACTCACCCATACAGTTTGCAGCCATGGGAACTGGTCATGAACTAAGCTAGGTTCATCCCTTAATAGTAGAGGGGTGGAGGGGGCCTGTGGGGAGCTGGAAAAGTTCAGGATCTGCTGAAGGAGACAGCAAATGTTCTTGCTCAGTTCAAAGAAAGAATTCATCTAGGTTTTCATGGGACATCTGAGTTTAAAGTGTTTCTAAGTAATTCTAACTTTTTTGAAAGGCTGACCTGTCTGTAAATAAGGTAAGAAATAAACACACACACATACACACACACACACGCGCGCGCGCGCGCATGCATGCATATATATATATACATGCATATATATATATACATATATATGTATATATATTTACTATAGAAAACACACGTCTGGGCCACATCTAATCTGAGTTATCCTAATCTGATTTACTCAAGGTCAAGACCATCTTCGTTTATTTCTGTATGTTTGTATGCTTTATGTAATACATGTTTATATGTGCTATATAATTGCTGCTCTAAAACATACACAGAATAAATGAAAAGGACGACGCAATTAGGAACCCGAGATGCACACACTGATAGTTGCTGGCTACAGAGCTGGAAGGGAAAGCTGTGCGGGACAGAGAGGTTGATTTATGTTTAGAACTTTGGAGTGGGGAATTAGCTCTAGCTGCACGTCTGCACTCCATGGACCAAGGAGCTATTGGGAGAATTTGCCCAGTGGCTAAGAATAGCTCGTCAAGAGCAGGGGGATAACTACAGGACAGATGTGGGTTATGTATCATTCAGTTTAGGCAGGGCTAGACAAATGACCCCAGATTCCAGTGACTTGTAACAACAGCCAGGGTTTCTTTCTCTTGTATATCCTTCTTGGGTGATTCTAGGTCTTCTCTCGGGGGAGGTGTACCCAGGCCAACTAAGCGAATCCATCTAGGTGTTGCTAGGAAAGCAGGCAAGGCAAAGTATCTTGGCTCTTCAAAATCCCTGTCCCCCAAGGCCATCAGATGATACGGAGCACTCATATATTGCGGTGGCCGAAGTAAGGATCTCCTCCAGGGAGGGACATGCGCTGCCTTCACAAGACGTAACACAGTAGAGTCCAGGTGGCCTTCTGGTTTGTTCTGATTGTTGGCCTATTTCCTGGATGAATGTCACTCAAGCTGGCATGACGAAGTGGGTCAGAATCAAGCTAAACTATCATTTATTACCTGAGGACCAGGCCCATTTCCTATTAGACTGATTGCTTAGAACCTGTGTCCAGCATCTCAGCTACAATCATCTTCTCCATCCAGTGCACATTCATCTGAGGAAGGCCTGTGTGCCTATGATTGTTTTGCAGCAACTTGGCTGAGCCCAGATATTTGCTTGTGCTCTTCATTTAAGTAGCAAAAGAAGGAAGAACAAAGTAGCGTGAACCTGAAATCCCAGCACGTAGAGACTGAGACAGGAGGGCTGTGAGTTCAAGGACAGCCTGCACTGTGGCGAACTCCTCGACCAGCGAGGAAGGACAACCACCACACGAGGATTCTTCTCAGATCACGCTTTAATTGGAGTGCCCTTGGTTGAAGGAGCATGAATCGGGAGGGGAAAGCGAGGGGCAGAAAGCGAGGGAGAGCAGGAAGTGAGAGGGGGGGAAGCGAGAGATCCCGAGAGCAGTAAGGCAGCTACTTATATAGGGAAATGGCACATGGGTCGCCCTGTGATTGGCTGCCATCATCAGCTGACACCAGACTGCATCGTGATAGGCCCAAGGACCCTTATCCACTGCGCATGCGGGAAGCGGGGGACACGCAGCTCTCAAAGGCATAGCCAAATATCGAGTTGTTTATAACCAACAAGACAGGATGTTGGCGCCATCTTGTAATGGCGATCTTGTCCGGCTCGCTACACTGCACTACATAACAAAACCTGGTCTCAGAGAGACAGAGAGAATAATTTGAGTGACTATTATTCTGTATCCCATAAGTAGCATCATTACACATGGAAGGAAGTTTCATTTTTATTACTATGGGTATCTTAGGTTGTTAGGGCCTAATAATTCTATCATGAAGCATAAGCCTGTTTGTGTTACCTTTGAAGAATCAACCCACACCAGGGTCAGGAAATGAACATCAACGTCTAAAACTCAATCACCATTCAACTTCTGGGAAATGTTCAACAAGTCCTTTGTTGGAAGAGGATCCAGTTCAAAACAGCACACTGCTTTTAGTTTTCAGGGTGTGTGTGTGTGTGTGTGTGTGTGTGTGTGTGTGTGTGTTCCTGAACTATGGTGCATGAGTGCAGGTTAGAGAAAAACATCAGGCGTCAGTCCTTATCTTCACTTTATTGAGCTAGGGCCACCTCTGACTCTGGGTCTCTCTATTATTTTATGTGTACGCCTAAGTTCCTTGTGTGAGTTTGTGTGCACCAAGTGTGTGCAGGTTTCCATCATGGTAGCAAGAAATGGCAGTGGGTCCCCCTGGAACTAGAGTTTCGCATAGCCTGGCTTGGCCTCAAACTTACCATGTAGTAAGGTATGAGGATGCCCTTGAACCTCTGATACTCCTGTCTCTATGTCCTAAGTACTGGGATTACACATGTGCACCGCTATCCCGGATTTATTTGATACTGGGGATCAAAGCCAGGGCTTTAAGCATGCTATACAAGCTCTCTACCCACTGAGCCACATACCCAGCCCTTTACAGTTTATTCTGGATGACTCAAATTTCCTCAGATTTGGCAAATGAGCCTTTGTGCTGGCTCATAGGTGGATTTTTTTATTCTGCCTTTGTTCCCTTTCTTCCAGTAAGTGGAGTCTCACCGTGCTGACTCCAAGCACTCAGACTCAAGCAATCCTCCAGCTTCAGTGTCCCATATAGCTGGGACTACAGACATACCTTTGTACCCGTCTCAAAAGTTCTTAGAATGTGTCCTTCACCTTCTTAGAGAAAGTACTTGCCTTTCTAATACAAGAAGATATTTTGGGCTTCTTATTACGTATTCCCAGCTCCAACCCTTGAACCCATCATTTCTGTAAGTAGCTTTTGTTCTTGGGTGGGGGTGTATTTGTGGGTGATAAGTATACTCAAGCTATGATTTAAGCACTCATTGCTATTAGGATTCTGCTCTTCTCAGGGCCTCTTAGTGAACTGCAATAGTGAATAGTTTACAACACCCAAAGTATGCTGGAAAACACACACATGCATGCATGCATGCATGCACGCACGCACATGCATATACATACACACACAAACACACCTATATCTTTCTATTCCCATATCTTATAAACCTTGAGTTTACTCCTCTATCACAGGAATTGTTCATTTTCTCCTTTTGCATATTCATCTCACTCTTTTGGTGAGATGCTATGAAACATGGCTTCAAATCTTGTTGTTGTTGTATATCTTTTATATGTTCTGGAGACTGAACCCAGGGCCTTGACCAAGCTAAGCACCCATTCCACCACACAGCTACATCCCCAGTCCCCAGTTACTCATTTTCCTGTTCTGTTTCGTTTGTTTTGATGTATGTGTCTCCATTGTGGGGTGGTACATGTGTGTGCATGTGCCTGTGTCTGTCGAAGACAGGAGACAACCTTAGCTATCATCCCATAGGAGCCTAGCATTTTCTTTTTGAGACAGGGCTTTTTGTTGGCCTGAAGCTCATTTGCCAAGTAGACTAGGCTGTCTGGCTGCAAGCCCAGAGACATTCCCGTTCCTGTTCCTCCAGAGCTGGCATCACAAACCATGACTGGCTTTATTTTTTTAAGCTTTGATTCTGGAGGTTGAATTCAGGTCCTCATTTTTCAAGCCAAGCACGCTACTAATTGAGCTCTTACCAGCTACCCCACCCAAATTATTCTTAATGTGTTTACTTATATGTTCAATCCCCTGTGTATAATCCATCATCCAGCACTGCTGTCACTCTGGTGAGAACTTAGATGTCCTCATCAAATACAGTTGAGACCCAGATCCCAGTCTATCTGTCCACCATGAATGCCTTCCTCCTTTGGCTCTGAAAGCCCACACCAGGCTACCTCTCCATGTGGTGCACTCTGCCGTGGTCTTGAAATAGCCCACAAATTCAATGAGAGTTCTTCTTCCAGCAGGTGCAATCTAAACCCCACTCCCCCTCTTCAGCCTGGGTTGGATTTAGTGACTCACTTCCAATGAATAAAATATGATGGAAATGATGCTATCTGCAAGGCTAGCTAGATTGCAAAGGAGATAGCCTCCTCTTGGCTCACCCTCTGGGATCACTCACTCCAGGAGGCACCACCTACCCTGTTGTGAGAGCACGCAGCTCACTTTTGAAGACCACGAGTGGAGGAGAAGCCCACGTGGAAAGAAACCAATTTGCTAGGCCCAGATTCCCAGGGACGAGGGAAAAAGAAACAAAAGAGAGTCACCTTGGAAATCGATCAACAACTTCCATCATAACTTCAGATAACAGCAGCCCTCAAGGCCCAGGCACTGTAGAACAGAACAAGCTGTCCATGCTAGGCCGTCTTGATTTTCTTTTCTTTCTTTTTTTTTAATACATACAATTAAAAATAGATTGATTTTACTTTCAATTGTGTGCTTGTGTGTCTGTCCCTATGCGGGAATCCTCTCATCTGATGCCATCCCTGTAGTCCCCTTTCTGAATTTTGATTCACAGACATGTGAGATACTAAAAGGTGTCAAGTGGGGGGGGTGGTGGCGCATGCCTTTGATCCCAACACTCAGGAGGCACAGGCAAGAGGATCTCTGGGGGTTCAAGGCCAGCCTGGTCTACAAATCAAGTTTCAGGACAGCCAGAGCTGTTAAACAGATAAACACTGTCTTGGAAAAATAAAGGAGAGAGAGAGGGGGGGGGGTGTTCAGGTAATTTCTTCTGAAATATGAAATAACAAACACACTTACTTTCTCAGGTTATTTGTTAAGTTGGGAGCATAGCCCCCAGCCCCTCGCATCTATCCCAACTCCCAGGCCTGAGAGTCATATTGGTCTGGACTCCAAATCCCAGAATGTCAGGTCCTGACCCCTCCCTGGGTCAGGGCCGCTCCCACAGAGTATTCAAACAATCTCCCAAAAGAGGAACACGTGGTCCCTTTTCCTTTCCCCTGGTGGTTGTGTTCATGGGGCCTCCTGGTTCCCCCTCAGGCCACCCGAGAGCACAGGAATCCCATTAAACCTGGAAATTTCTTAATTTGGTTTGTTTTGATTTGGCTTGATTGGGAATTTGCGTCAGCAGAGAGCTCGCATTAAAAAATTCCCAACATTATTATTTTCTCTGTGTTTCCCAAAGACTGGTGTATTGAGACTTAACACAGTGTCACGGTGTTGGAATGGCATCTCCCGGGAAGCTCTGAGGTTGTGGATCTCCACCCTCAAGAGAATTAAGGCAATTATAAAAGCATTTGGGGTCTGGACGCCTTAACTCCATGCCATGTGAGGGTGCAGGAAGGGCACCTTTCAGATACTATCTGAATCCAGAACTTTCTGCGATCCAGAACCATGAGAAACAAATTTTTATACATAACTCTGCTTCAGGAGTACAGAACAGACAGACTAAGCCAGGCTTCGCTTGCCTACTTCTTTGAACAACACCATCTAGCTCTTCCAGCTGTGTCCACCCTGTGCTGGGACAGTCTATGAAGATGTCCTCCTTGTCCAGCTCTCCCAGGCAGGCTGCCCTACTAACCTAAATGCCCCTTTTAGCCCAGCCTGCTTCAGGACTCCACCCTGTGTCACTATCCCCTCCCTCTGGTTACACATGCCTCCTTCTTTTCACTGTTTTACTTAACACCTTCAAGTTTGAGTTTTGCAGAGAAGGAAGAGACCAAAGAGAAAGAGGAATGAATGGCAGCAGTCAAAGAAAATGGAAGGAGAAAAAGAATGGACGGCCTCACGCCCATCCAACTCGTTCCTTTAATCGTCCAGGAGAGGTCAGAGCAAAGTCATCATCCACAGTACCTGAGTTGCTTATTCCCTAAAATTTGTTTCCTTGTGACAGTCACTGTGTCTTCTAGAATGTTCCCTTAGTAGACAGCTCATCAATGGCAGTTGCAAGCAATGGTAAAATTGTTTATTTCATTGCCGCATGCAATAATTTGCAAGCTTCCATCCCCAAATGATTATCGTGTTAGTTATATATTGGTGCATAGCAAATTTCCTACCCCTTGGGGACTTGGAGGAACTTGTCATCTGTGCCAGGGTCTTTTATAAGGTGATGGTCAGGGTATCAGCTGTGACAGTGATCTCATCTGAACACTTGACTGAGGAAGGAACTATATTCAGGTACAGTTCTTGACAGAATTCGTCTGCTTATGAAGTATTGGTCAACAATCACTCTCAGGATGTGGAGCTAGGGAAATACTCCTCCGTTGATGGTGGGAGTGCAAACTTGTACAGACATTATGGAAATCAATATGATCATTTCTCAGAAAATTGGAAATGCTCTACCCAGCTATACCCAAATAACGCTTCATCGTACCAGAAGGACACTTGCTCAACCATGTTCATTGTGGCTGCATTCATAATAGCCATAATAGTCCTTCCACAGAATAAACAAAATTTGAATAAACAAAATGTGGTACATTTATTTACACAATGAAGCATTCCTTGGCTGTTAAAAAATGACATGATGAAACACTCAGGCAATGGATGGAACTAGAAAAGTCATCCTGAGTGAGGTAACCAGACCCAGAGAGACAAACCTGGGTATGCATGCACTTGTAAGTGAACATTGGCTATTAAACAAATAATAACCAAGCTACAACTGGTAGACCTAGAGAGGGTAGGTAAGGAGAAAGGGCCTAGGGGGAATGCATGGGTCTCTCTGGGTCGGGGGAAATAGAGTAGATTTTACAGGGGACTGGGGCACGTGGGGGCAGAAGCAGAAGTGACCAGGTTGGGGGTGGTATGGAGGGAGAGAGTGCGGGGAGAGATGGCTGGAATTGGGGGGGCATTTGTTGGGTGGTGTGGAAACCTAGTACAGTGGAAACTTCCTGGAATCTATGAAAGTGATGCTAATGAGGACTTCTAGTAATAGAAGATATGGAGTCTTAACTGGCTCTCTCTCTTTCTTGGTTTTTTGAGACAGCATTTCTCTGTGTATAGTCCTGGCTGTCTTGAAACTCACTCTGTAGACCTCCAACTCACAGAGATCTGCCTGCTTCTGCCTCCTGAGTGCTGGGATTAAAGGTGTGCGCCACCATTGCCTGACAACTGGCCATCTCTTACAACTAAGCAAGGCTTAAGTGGTGGGTCTTGGTTGCATTCAGTTAAATTGTTGGCCAGGGGGGTCTCATGGAAATCCCCAAACAGCCCAGGCTGATGCTAAAACAAGGGATTGCTCTCTGCAAACTGATAGTAGGGCCCCATTGCCGAGAGCAACACTCACACAACTCATTGAACATAGAGAAAGAAGTTGAGCTGGTGCCTACATGGTACATGGAGCCTTCACACCTAAGCTGTAGTTTCTTTGGTGCAGGAAGGTACTCTGCAGACTGCTGAGAGAGAAATGTGGATACCAGTCCAGCCACAAAACCTAATCTGTCCTGCCTGCAAAAATTGCTAGGGCAATTGCGGAGAACTCCTCGACCAGCGAGAAAGAACGACCACGACACGAGATCACGCTTTACTGGAGTGTACTTGGTTGAGAGATAACATGAAGCGAAGGGGTGTCTGGCTCCCTGCAGGCAATGGTGGCACAGAACTTGTGGGAGTAGCCAAACAATGTCTGGTTTGATTTAATGCTTACTCCACAAGAAGGAATCCATACCTGACACTGCATGTGAAATTACCTGGAGCGAGTGAGAAGGAAACACCGAACATGCAAGAAACCCGCTAGAGGGGACGTGTATAGGCCTGGGGAAGTCAGTGTGCTGAGCGAGACAGAGAGAGAGACAGAGACAGAGAGACAGAGAATGAGAGAGAATGAGTGAGAGACAGACAGCATCCAGGTTTTAAAGGCTAGTAGCGCATGCGCACAGGGGGTTGATGTGACTACGTCATACACAGATGACAGGGCTCACACATGCGCTCAAGGGCTTAGATGAGTCATAGGTGGATGATGCAACCACACTGCACATGGGTCATGGGGGGGCAGAGGGAGGGCTTTAACATCCCTGGGGCCATTAAGGCTCTTCTGCCTGAGGGCCTGTTCGCACATGCGTGGCCCTAGAACCCGGAAGTGTCAGTCTTATTGTGGCTGAAATCTTAACAGCATGGGTAGCCAAGAACCAGAGACTAGGTAGCCCAAGGGGTTGGGGGGAGCTGGGCTGTGGTGGTACTTGCCTCTAATTCCAGCACTTGGAAGGCAGAGGGAGGCAGAAGTTTGATGCCAGCCTGGTCTACAGAGTGAGTTCCAGAACGGCCAGGGCTACACAGAGAAACCATGTCTTCAAAAACAAAAACAAACAAACAAACAAACAAAAAAACAATGGTGATTCCTAATGATATTCTGCTATACTCAGCTCAGTGCCTCATCCAGCTGTCATCAGAGAGGCTTCCTCTGGCAGCAAACGGGAACAGACGCAGAGAGCCACAGACAGACACTATGCGGAGAGAGTCTAAAGTTCATTGCTCAGGGAAACCTGTGGAAGAAGAGGCAAAAATGTAAGAGTCAGAGAGGATGCAGGACACCAGAAAAACATGGCCCTCTGAATCAACATATGAGCTCACAGAGACTGAAGCAGCAAGCACTGGTCCTACATGGGTCTGAACCAGGTCTTCTACATATGTGCTATAGCCATTAGCTTTAGTGTTTTTATGGGACTCCTGACTACGAGAACAAGTGGGTCTCTGACTCTTCTGCCGGCCCTTGGGACTCTTTTTCTCCTGTGGATTTGCCATGTCCAACTCTGATATGAAAGTATTTGCTTCATCTTATATTTTATTTTGTCATGTTTGACTGTTTTTTGTTGTTGTTGTTTGTTTGTTTGTTTGTTTGTTTTTTCGAGAAACGGTTTCTCTGTAGCTTTTGGTGCCTGTTCTAGAACTTGCTCTTATAGACCAGGCTGGCCTCGATCACAGAAATCCACCTGCCTCTGTCTCCTGAGTGCTGGGATTAAAGGCATGTGCCACCGCTGCCCAGCTAAGCCTGTTCTTTTCTAGTGAAAGGCAGAAAGGTAGTGGATCCAGAGGGCAGGGGAAATAGGGAGGAACTGCAAGGAGCGGAGGGAGGAGAAACTATAATCAGGATATATTATATGAGAAAAGAATCTATTTTTAACAAAAATAAAAAGTAATGATCACTCTCAGTTCCTTGACATCTGGAAATTTTCAGGACGTCACTGTTTTGTCAACATGGGCAAGCAGCCAGTAGTGACGGCTCAGGCTTTTATTCCCCCAGTACTTGGGAAGTGGAGGCAACAGAATCAGGAGTTCAAGGCCAGCCTGAACTATATGAGACCCCTGTCTCTAAAGCCGGGAGAGGCACAAGAACAAGATTGTGCAAACACAAAAAGCAGAAAGAGGAAGACAAAGCCACCATATTTTGTAACCTGGTCTGGAAGTGATACTTTATCATGTCTGTCCTAGTCAAGAGCATGTCAGGAACAAGTTACTAGGTCTGAAATATAGAAGACCATGAGGACCAAGAGGCAGAGATCTTAAGAGGCACAATGAAAGCTACCGACATCCACATTACTCTCCACCCTTCCTAGAGGAGATGATTTTCCCTGTCAAGGCTTCATATAAACTGTTCTTATATTCAAAGTTCTTGATTGCAAATTTTAAAACTAGCTCTAATTAATTTAAGCAAAAATAGTCTATAAAATAAGTCTTGGAGTTCTAAGAAATTCTTTTTTAAGATTTGTTTTTATAGCTGGGTGGTGGTGGCACAGGCCTTTAAACAGCACTTAAGAAGCAGAGGCAGGTGGATCTCTGTGAGTTCGAGGCCAGCCTGCTCTACAGAGTGAGTTCCAGGACAGCGAGTTCCAGGACAGCTAGGGCTATATGGAGAAATCTTGTCTTGAAAAACATCAATAACAAAAATGGTTTTTGTTCTTTTTATTTGCGTGTGTGTGCACATACACACATGCACATGCACACGTGCCCCATGTATGGAAGTGTGTACTCGTGGAAACCAGAGGAGACTATCAGTTCCCCTGGACTGCCTGATACCGGTGCTGGCAGGTCCTCAGGTCCTCAGGAAGAACAGCTGATGTGTTTAACCACTCAAGCACCCTAAAAGTTTCTTCAAAGTTCTTGATATTATCAAAACAGCCACTAATTATATATGAGAATTTTTTTGAATGAATAAGTCAGAGGATAAATGCATGAATTAATGAATTAGGCCTCCAGTTGATGTTATCTGGTGCCTTACTCAGTTTTAGAAGGAGGTGGTGGTGCACGCATTGAATCCCAGCACCTGGGAGGCAGAGGCAGGCGGATCTCTGTGAGCTGGAGGCCACCCTGGGCTATACAGTGAGTGAGTTCTAGGACAGCCAGGACTGTTTCACAGAGAAACCCTGTCTCAAAAAACCAAGCCAAAACAGAACAACAACAACAAACAAAATAAAAATAAAAAGAAACCCTTGTGTTCTGGAGGCCATTACTATGAAGCTGTTTTTTTTTTTTTAAGTAGGACATTGGGGTAGGGAGACAGCAGAGGCAACAAAGTGCCTGTCTGGTAAGCACGAAGGTCCCAAGTTTGATCCCCAAACCCAAGTTTTTATGGGTGTTTGGTTGTTTAGCTGGTTGGTTAAAAAAATAAAGCCTGGTATGCTGGCATACTTTTGATCCTAGGCTGGGAAAACAGAGACAGGCAGATACTTGGGTATTGTTGTTCAGACAGCTTACTTGGTAAGCTCTAAGCCAGAGAGACCTTGTCTCAACAAACAAACAAACAAACAAAAGCTAGGAACAGCACATGAAGTTGTCCTTTGCCCTCTATATGCTCATGCAAATGTGTGCATGCTTGCACACACACACACACACACACACACACACACACAACCCTTCTTACTATTTGCACACACATAAACAGGACTGTTAATCAATTGGAGATTTAATGATGAGATTTTTGTGTTTTTAAAGAGGATTAGAGAAGAAGAGTTTCCTAGAAGGTACTGTACACACAAAGAGAATCTCTGGCTCTGTCAATCCTATAAAGTTGAGAACTCATCAGTTTTAATACTGTACACACATCGTTGCAGACTTGGTGACTTATGAGATAACCATCCTGCTGTTCTTTGTTCCCGAAGATGACTGAGCTCTGCTTGACAGTTCTTGCTGGAATCTCTGAGGCAGTTGTCAAACCCCCTAAAGGCTCACTCTGAGGCTGGATCCACAGCCAGAGATTCAGCTGAACCCATGTGGCCACCACATGACACTTAAGATTCCATGAATCAGTGTCCCAGGAAGGAGAGTCAGGCAGAAGCAGTTCTGCCTTTAGGGCCCAGTCTCAGAATCATGCTGCAATGCTCCTCTGCGTTTGACTAGGAACAAATTATAAGGGACAGCCTGTATGCAAGAGAAGGGGGAATTAAATCAATCTCTCTCTCTCTCTCTCTCTCTCTCTCTCTCTCTCTCTCTCTCTCTCTCTTTCTCTTCTCACTCTACATTCCAATCTAGGACTGCAATCCTCTCAGTTTCCTGAGGGCTAGAATTATAGATGTATATCACTATACCAGGCTTGAATTCCACTCCTTGTGGGTAGAATCTTCAACAATATATGGGCACATTTTGTTGTTTCTTGCTTTTTTCTTTAATTTTATGATTTATTTATATTTATTTTATGTGCATTGGTGTGAAGGTGTCAGGTCCCCTGGAACTGGATTTTCAGACAGTTGTGAGCTGCCATGTGGGTGCTGGGAATTGAACCTGGGTCCTCTAGAAGAGCAGCAGTCAGTGCTCTTAACCGCTGAGCCATTTCTCCAGCCCTATTTTTTGCTTTTTTTTAACTATCACAGTAGTATTGATTTGGTTGTTCTTTGTAATCAAAGTCTTCTGGGCAAAGGCGACGGCAGCTGGAAATGGGCAAACTTTGTTTTATTGCACTTGGCAAATAACAGGTTATTTACAAATTGAAGATTGTGGCAACTGTGTATTGTGCAAATCTATGGTGCCATTTTCCCAACAGATCAAGTAGTTAAGGCATTTTTCTTTTCACAAGAATTACACTATAGTATAATGTCAACAAACCTTTTAGGAGCACAAGGGGTGGGGGTAGGAGGGAGAAAAAAAGCCATGTGACTTGGTTTATGCTTTTTAATCCAGTGCCGTGGGGGTTGGCCACCATATCTCTGAAGTATGCATGATAAGGAGGACACACACAACTCCAGAAGAGCCAGGCATGAGAACAGCCTCCAGGCATGGTGTGGTCCAGGACATGAAACAGAAAAGCTGATTTCCTAAACCCAGGGCTGGATGGCTCCCAAATGCTCAACTCGCTGGCTGAGAGAGCTCAGAGATGCTGTCTGACCTGACAGACACAGGGAGGGATTTAAATGTGGACAGACCTGTTTCCAAGGCTGGTTCTGCTGCCTACCAACCCTTCTGCTTGGATGAGTTACTCCCTATCTCTTGAGGGATCCTATCTGTCAGGGACCTGGCAGAGAGCAGATGACACACTCGATTGGGTAATTGGAGGAGAGGTAATGTGGAATAAAGGTTCTATTCACACAGGTGGAGGGGAGGTGGAGGGTATCCACCTGGGGAACGCCGTGCTGTGGGACTCAGAACTAAGGACAAAAGGGCGGCCGTCTCTCCTGGGCCCATGGGAGCCAAAATGAAGAGGGGCTTTTAGAACCTGGGGACAGAGAGGCTGCGTGAGGACCCACCATGTGGAAACAGAAGGTGTCAGTGGTGCTGGCAGCAGCTGGCTGAGGGAGAACTGCAGGGAGCAAGCACTGCTTTCCACATGTCACCTCCCCCTGAGGTTCCCTCATTGGCAAAACTCAAGGGAAGGTCACAGAGGGAGTGTCCTGCTGCTGTCTCAGTAACAGCCTCTAGGGAGGGAGGAAGGCCAATCCATCTAGGCACAGAGAAGATACTCTGAGAAGATTATATACCACACACACACACACACACACACACACATGCACATATGCACAATCACACACATGCACATACACACTCACACTCTCACACAGAAACACATACACAAGCACATACACACACATACATACACACAATCA
>NC_022013.1:57957548-57959253 GCF_000317375.1 Microtus ochrogaster
ATACACACAATCACACACATGCGCATACACACACTCTCACACAGAAACACACACACATACACAAGCACATACACACACATACATACACACAATCATACACATACACACAGACACACACATACATACACACAATCACACACATGCACATACACACTCACACTCTCACACAGAAACACACACACACACGCTGTAAGGTTTATAAAACTGCTTGGTCCCGAGAAGACAATCAGTAAACCTTAGTTCTAACTCCTCATTCTAATCTCTGCTTGGAGAGAGCGATACAAACAGAAGGAAGGAAATGGCTTCCCAAACAGCATTTAACAAGCTTGGGTTCAATTCCCAGCAGAGGAGAAAAAAAAAAAAAATAGAAAGAGAAACCATATGCACATGTGTGGCTGTGCTTTGTCTTTGAGACACAGTCCCCCTGTGTAACCTTGGCTGGCCTGAAATTCGATAGGTAGACCAGGCTGGCCTGTGCCTCCCACGTGGCACAATTAAAAACATGTATGCAATATCACACACAACATCGGCTGGGTTTATGCAAATACCTCTCAGGGACTCCGTCATTTGCCTACAGGGAAGAAGAAGAAAAGCAAACAGGGACAGTTTTCTGGTGCTAGAGAGTGCACCCGGGACCTAGCACAGGCAAGCAAGTGTTCCACCACTAAGCGGCCTTCCCAGTCCTATTGGTTGATTAGTACATGAGAAAAGAAGGAGATTCAGGCACTTCTGTCAAAGTACTGTTACAATAAATAATAGTTTTGTTCAAATTTCATAGGTTTGTGCAAGATTCCAACAGCTGGACTGTGCATTTTCGTCTCCATGACTGGATTTGAACCCAGCGCCTTGCACACGTGAAGCAGGTGGTCTAGCACTAAGGGATATCCCAGCCCCAGGGCATACACACATGCCTGTATACTGATAAAGTTTAAAATCTTTAAAATTAGCTCTGCAATGAATACCAGCTGGGTTTCTGTCCCTCATTCAGTTCAATTCAGCCATAGCTTGAGAGTCAAGTCCCTAAGGGTGTCTTCAAACTTCAAACGGCAGGAACAAAGCCAACCTCCAGAACTCCTGATGGCCCATAAATTGGGGTTCCCATGAGCCATTCCTAGGGTTTGATTAATTTGCTAGAGAAGATGATAGAAGACAGAGAAACACATTTACTGTCAACTGTGCAGGATGTTACAAAGGATACAGATGAAGATATTGATGGGGCGAGGGAAGGGTGGGAAGTTTGCACCCCACCCTTCAAGCACCACCAGAGTCTCATCTGAAGCCTGCTCTTTATGTTTTCTTTGGAAGCTTCATGACACGGACCTGAGTTGTTAGACCACTGGTTATTGACAATCAACTGAACTTTCAATCTCTCTTTTTCTGAAGACTGGGGTTGGGGAGGTGGTAAGAGCTGAAAAATCCCAACCCGCTAATCCTGCCTTGGTTTCTGGTAACCAGTCTCCATTCAGAAACAAGATTATCTGGGGCTGGGGGCCAGAGTAAACTCACTAGCACACAGAGTATGCTGATACCTCTGAGATTCCCAGGGTTGTAAGGAGAGAGGATGCTAAGAAAGGTAGGCAAAGACAAACATGGGTTTTCCCATTTCAGACCATCGGAGGATTTGGAAGAAATTTCAGAATTACTAAAACATTCTGCCTGATACAAATGAAAACTGATACTAGGCTGTGGCCCATCAGCCAACCTC
>NC_022013.1:57959538-57965710 GCF_000317375.1 Microtus ochrogaster
TTTTTTTAAAAAAAGAAAGAAAATCACCTACAATCTTATCTCCTAACACAGCCACTTTTGGAGGGTGACGTTTTATGACTTTTGATCATGTAAGTTGACCTCATGTAAGTTGTAGGTAATTTACCCTACTTGTGTGTGTTGTTAGTAGTTCTGTATGGTGGAAGAAGGGATCTGATCTCTCTTATTAGTTATTAGTTAGATGTTAGTTAGTTAGTTAGTTAGTTAGTTAGTTAGTTAGTTAGTTAGTTAGTTAGTAGTTAGTTGACAGTTGAGACAGAGTCTTGCTGTATAGTTCAGGCTGGCATGGAACTTACTATATGGCCTTAAATTTATGGCAATCCTTCCACCCCAACCTCCCTAATGTTAGGATTTAGGATTATAGGTATGAACCACCATGCCTGGATTGACTTGCTCATCTCTATTATTATTATTTTTTTTTCAAGACAAGTTTCCTCTATAACCTTGGCTGTCCTTGAACTCTCTCTGTTGACCAGACTGACCTCAAATTCACAGAGATCCGCCTGCCTCTGCCTTCTGTGTGCTGGGATTAAAGGCATGTATCACCACAGCTCAGCTGGCTTGCTCATTTTAAAGGGTGGCAACTTAGACCCCTATAGCAACAGATGGGTTAACAAGAGAAAAATATACTTTGTTTGCTTGTTTTGTAGATTGTTTTATGTGACAAGGGAGCTTTCAGACTGAGAACTCAGACACAGTGGACTTGAAGATGTGCCCAGCTCTTCGTTCCTCCATATAGCATAGAACAGTAGCTGTGTTTTCCCCTGAGAGATTTTACTCTTTAAAAGAGCAATTTACCTCATTTTAAGCACAAATGATGAGGCAGAATGACTTCACATCTTGAATATGTAAGAGATCAGACATCTGTCCAGCACAGACCATGGCACAAACTGATAGTTAACTTATCCACACAAATAAAATATTCTGACCTATGAACGTATCGAATAATGAGACCAATTAATGATGCAACTCTCTCACCTGAACCACATGAAGAGACAGAGACATCCCATGGGGGCCTGGAGGCACCCACCAACCCATCCTCAGACCCTTCACACATGCACCATGAATCTGCGAGGTAACGAACTCCTGACTACACCCCCACCCCACACACCAGGGTTCAGCTCCGCAAGATCCCCCTGCTTGGCCGTTTGTCCAGACCCATCCCAGCCATCCTGAATCTCTCTACCTGGCTAGGACTGCAAACCAGTTTTGTGTCTCAAAACAGTTCCGAGAGAGGGCTCACCAGCACCTCATTGACCTGAGTTTCTGCTCTTGCCTTCAGTAAAGCACCTTTGAACCTTGTTGCCATTTTAACCCGTTCATCACCGGTACATGTGTCTATCAGTGTACGGCAGGCAATGTGCAAACTGGAGTTGATGCTAGTGATGAAAAACGGGCCAAAAGAAACAGTGATGGCCAATGGTCATGTCCAGCAAATGAAGTCAGTAGTGCTTGCTGACTTAGAGCCAATGACATTGTCACGGTTTATGAATTAAGTAAATTCCAGTGGGAAAACACTAATGTTTCTATCTACCAATGTGTTCATTGTAAACTCCCAGGATGAACTATCCGCTTTCATGCATGGGTTTGACGGGGTAGGGACAGCGGA
Source organism: Microtus ochrogaster (assembly GCF_000317375.1). Classification (NCBI taxonomy): domain Eukaryota; kingdom Metazoa; phylum Chordata; class Mammalia; order Rodentia; family Cricetidae; genus Microtus; species Microtus ochrogaster. Next base: position 57,961,166 of record NC_022013.1, read on the forward strand.
GTAGACACATGGCTGAGCAACAGCCAAGAGGACATACCCGCATTGAAATAGACTATGGGAAGGGATAGGAATCCAGTGAGTCCTGTCTGTTCAGATTCTTGCTGGCCTCTTGGTGCAGCTCTTTCTTCTGCATATGGGCAAGATCCTGGAATGGAGTTTGTGTGGAGGAAAGGGGTGTCTCATGACCTACTATCAAACAAAGTAGGTCAGACAATTTCTTTATGACAAGCTTTCAGACAGACAGGTAGGGGGAAGTTAAAATATTATTTTTAGGTTTCATGGTTGGGTTTGGGAAAAGGACTTCTGATTTCTATGACCTGCCTTGAGGAAAAGGTATTTTAGTTTCTGTAGCTGGCCTCGGGGAGAATGAGAGTAAGGAGGACAGCGGAGAGTCAGAGAGAGACTTTGTTCCTGAGGGCGCTCTCAAGTACTGCCCTTTGAAGAACTGTTTCCCAAGCTTTGACAGCTCATTCAGGCAGTGCTGCGGAATCACCAGTCTATTCGCTACCCAACCTGCCTTGAGGGACAGGCTATTGTTGATCAGGAGAGCCACTACCTTATATCTATCCTATCCTGTCTGTGTTGTGTGGTTAACATGCACACACGCACACAGAAATCTACCTCTGTGTGTGAGAGAGAGCATTGAGTATTTGCTTCCCTCTCCCCCTCCTTCTCTTCCTTTACACCCCTCCTTCTCCCCCACACAGCTCTCTTTCTGTATCATATCATATCATATCATATCATATCATATCATATGTACATTATTTTAAAAGTCCAGCTTCCACATATGAGAGAAAACGTGCAATACTTGTCTTTCTGATGTCTGATTTTGACATGATGATCTCTAGTCCCATCTATTTCCTTGCAAACAACCTAATTTCTTGTTCTTCACAGCTGAATTAACCTCAATTGTGTAAATACATCACATTTTTTTATTCACTTCTCTGTTGATAGGCATTACAATATCTTGGCCATTGAGTAGAACAGAAATAAATGCGGGCATGTAAGCATCTCTGTGTTCCGCTGACCTGTGCTTCTTTTGGTCTCTGCCCTAAGTGTGACAGCTGGCTCACACGATAGTTCTAGCTTCAGGTTTTGGGAGTTTGCTTTGTTTGCTTGTTTTTGATGATTTTTTTTGTTTGTTTCTTTGTTTTGTTTTCCTTAAGTTCCATGTTGGTTTCTATGGAGACCGCACCAGTTTACATCCTCACCAGCAGTGTATAGGGCTCATTGTCCTACATCTACGCTAGAATTTGTTACCTGTTGTTTTCTTATTTTTTTTTCTTTCAGTTTTTCTAGACAGGTTTTCTTTGTGTAACAGCCTTGATTGTACTGGCACTAGCTCTGTAGACCAGGCTGGCCTTGAACTTATATAGATCCACCTGCCTCTGCCTCCTAAGTGCCGGGATTACAGGCGTGTATTGCCACCACCCAGCCTCAGTTCTTTTCATAAGAGCCACATGGTTGAAATGAGATCAGGGAGAAGTGGATGCGTAGTCACCTGCCTCTGGTGTAGTCACTCTTGCCTTGTGAAGTTCTGAATCATTACGTGATTATACCACAGTGAGATGCCAATTCACACCCATTCCAAAAGCTGCCATGAAAAATTGTAAGTGCTGGTGAAGATATGGAAAAATTGGAGCCTTGAACACTGAAGGTGGGGATATAAAATGATGAGCTGCTGTGGGAAATGGCACGGCAGTTGCTCAAGAAGTTAAACAGGTTTCCCATACAGTCAGAAATCTCCCTTCTGGATACACACACAAAACAAATGAAAGCAAATGCTCAGGCAAGGGTTCACACATCAAAGTTCATAGCAGTATTATCCATAATAGCCAAAGAGTGGAAGTAATCCAAGTAACTGTCAATGCATAAATGGGCACACAAAATATAGCGTGTGTACTTACTGTAATAGCATGCAACCTTAAAAAAACAAGTGAACATCTGATCCAACTGCCATGGTACCCATCTGTCATGCCAACACGGGAATCAGAGGCAGGAGGCTCATGAGTTTGAGGACATACTGTACTATATAGCCAGATCTTAACTTGATCAAGAGAATAATATTCACACTATGTATATTTCAACAGAATAAAAAATAGAAATCCAAATCTTTAAAGCATAATTTTAAGCCCTTTTATTGTAGCTCTATTGGAGTTTCTAGGGAGGGAAATTATATGTGTGTGTGTTTAATTCACCTTTATCTGTTCAATGACTATGTGTTAAGTGAATGAACCAAGTGCTCAATGTACTAAAAAAAGCTATGCTTCACACTTCTGTTGACTGCCCAGCTCCCGCAGTCATTTAGTCCCAAAGAAATCACACAGAGGTCTACATTAGTTATAAACTGATTGGCCCATTAGCTCAGGCTTCTTATTAACTCTTATAACTTATATTAGCCCATTATTCTTGTCTGTGTTAGCCACATGGCTTGGTACCTTATTCAGTGAGGCAGTCACATCTTGCTTCTTCTGTGGCTGGGTCAGGACTGTAGAAGAATGGGCTTCCTTCTTCCCAGAATTCTCCTGTTCTCATTGACCTGCCTCTCCTTCCTGTCTGGTTGTCCTGTCTATACTTCCTGCCTGGCTACTGGCCAATCAGCATTTATTTAAAATATAATGGACAGAATACAGACCATTGTCCCACACCACACTTCCACCCTTGAAACCATTTTTCCTGTCATTGGAACCATTTTTTTGAAAGTGTAGCCACTAGTATTTCCTCCTCCACCACCATCTCCTTTTCTACCTTCATTTCTCCATCTCCTCAATGGCTGGGAAGAACTTGACCGTGATGTTTTTTGGAGGAATATAGAAGATTTGGAACCTTAGACTAAAAAAGCAGCTAAATTTTATAAGCCGTCCCAGCAGGAGCTTAGAAGTCAGTCATGCTGAGAGCCCTGGGGTCTGTGGGTCTGTGGAGGCCTAGTTCAAGAGGCTTCAGAGGGAAACATTAGCAACTGGGCTACAAACCATTCTTTTTTGTTGCTGTATTGTTACAAAGGAGCAAGCCACAGACAAATCTTACCTTACTAATGCCTCAACAGAAAAAAAGACTGAGCTACTGTCCTCTCTCTGCCCAGCCATATCACTTCCTGTCTGTCTGTACAGACCTTCAGAGCTCTATGGTTAACTGGTGGCTAGCTCCACCCTCTGATCTTCAGGCAAGCTTCATTGGTTAGAGCACAAACAAAAATATCACCACAAAAAGGGTTGTGGAAGCCAGATGGTGATGGCATATGCCTTTAATCCCAGCACTCAGGAGGCAGAGGCAAGCAGATCTTTGTGAATTCAAGGCCGACCTGTTCTACAGAGCAAGTTCCAAGACAGCTATAGAGCTGATAAACAGAGAAATCCTGTCTAGAAAAAACAAAACAGAACAAAGGCTGTGAAGTCTTCCACCCTTGTCACAGAGAACCAATGAGGCAGGAGTGTAGCCGAGGAGTCCTGATGTGGTGACCCTAAGAGGCCCTGGTTTGAAAGCTGTGAAGATGATGCCTAGATTGTATCAGAGATCCCAAGATGTTAGAGGTGCCAGAGCCATGGGATACACGAGAAGATGACTCCACAGAAAATGGAAACATCCTCAAAGAAAGGTGAAACTTTCAGGCGGCAAAGCTGGAAGAGAAGAGCCACCATAGGGAGGAGCCCTTTGACATCAGGTGTGGAGCCGCAGGATTGGGGTTTGCCCTGTTGGGTTTCAGCCTTCCTCTGATTTACTCACTATGCCCCATTCCTCCCTTTAGAACGGTGATGCACATTCTGTGCCATTGTATATTGGAAGTGTTATAATCTGTAGTAAATATAGTAATGTAGTAAATAATCTTACATTGTGTAAAAAGATTCAAATTCAACTTAATAGGAAAAGCACTTCATTTTGCCCATACACAGGAATACTCTGCTATATACATTCTTAGAAGTGCAGTTGCTGGGTCCAAGTGTATGCTTTGTGATTTTTCTCTGTGGGGTGGTACTGTTTTGCACCTGGACAAACTATGTATGAGCACGCTGCTTTCCCACAGCTCTCAGGGTGTGTTGTCAGGTTTTTGAATTTTTGCCAATCTGATAGGTGAGGCCTGTGATCCCAGTGTGGCTTAGATATGCATTTCTCCTGTTGGGAGTGAAACTGAGTATTTTCCTAAGTTCAAGAACAATTTGTGGGAGCTGGAGAGATGGCTCAGCAGTTAAGAGCCCTGGGTGCTCTTCTAGAGGACCCAGGTTCAAGTCCCAGCACACACATGGTGGTTTACAGTCATCTGTCATCCTTGTTCCAGGAGATCTGATGCCTTCTTCTGGCTTCTGTGAGTACCAGGCATTCATGCAGACAAACACTTACACACATAAAATAAAAATAAATTACCTTTTTGTTTTGTTTTGTTTGAGGCAGGGTTTCTCTACACAGGTCTGACTGTCCTGGAACTCACTCTGCAGACCAGGCTGGCCTTGAACTCACAGAGACCCACCTGCCTCTGCCTCCCAAGTGCTGGGATTAAAGGACTGTGCCACCACCCCAGCAATAAATCACCTTTTTAAAAAGAGCAATTTG
>NC_022013.1:57966490-57971074 GCF_000317375.1 Microtus ochrogaster
GGTTACAGTTTCACACATTTAAACCTTCGATGGTTTAAACATGTGGGTCGTGACCCCTTTGGTAGTCAAATGACCCTTTCACAGGGGTCACATATCAGATACCCTGCATATCACATATTACATTACAATTCATAACAATAGCAAAATTACAGCTACAAATAGCAATAAAAAATATGGTTGGGGGTCACTACAACATGAGGAACTGTATTTAAGGGTCACAGCATTAGGAAGCTGAGAACTGCTGGTTTAGAGAAACACAAACACCCATGTAAATAGCTACATCCTTCAAAGGGAGACCATGTTGTCACTGTGGTGGTTTGAAATGGCCCTCATGGGTTCTCATTTGAATGCTTGGTTCCTAGTTGGTAGAACTGTTACAGAACAGGTTGTTGAAGGAGGCTTGTCTCTACAGGTGGGCTTTGAGGCTTTAAAAGCCTGTGCCATTCCCAGTTAGTTCTCTGTGTCTCTCTCTACCTCATGGCTGTTGTCCCTGCTATGCCCAAATCCATGCAGTCCCCACAAAAGCCAACAAAGGACACTGAGTCCCATATGTAAAAGCAAAGAGCCTTTATTTTAATCAAGTTTGCAAACTCGGTCTCTCCGCATGTCCAACCTACTGGAATAACCGGAGAGCCCCGAGCTCAATTAGAATAGGGTTTTTATAGTAGTAATAATGGGGGTGAGGGGTCTCTGAGGTTCAGGACCCCTGATGGCTGACATTTGTCTAGGGGTGTCCTGATGAGGTGCCCTGGCAGGTGATCCTATCTACAGCGGTTGGAATGTCAGGCATTTCCTTTGAATGATCTGCTCTTGGGTGGGGTTCGGGTAATCTCAGCTTGTGGTGTTGTGGTGTTTTCCAGCTACCAGGTTTTGCTTCAGGGTAAACTACTGAGGCCTCTAATTTAAATTTATCGATGGCCAGAGTCCCAGGTGATAATGGTTGGAAGTAAAAAACTTCCTTTGGGTGACCTGCCCAGACTTAGCTTTCTTGGCTGGCCCCCACAGTCTCAAGATGTGAGTTCTCAGCTATTGCTCCAGTGCATGCCTGCCTGCTGGTTGCTATGCTCGCTGCCATGATGAAAATAAAGACAATGTTTGATTTTACATGAACGATAAATATATTCTGTCAAATAGTTTTCCAGTTGGTTCGAGCATTTTCGATACAGGAGAATTCGGATGCATCTCTACACTCACAAGCAGTTACTAGTATTTATTTGGTTGCTTTTCCTTTGATTTTAAGACAAGATCTCACTATGTACCCCCAGGCTGGCCTCCACAGAAAAATCCCCCTGCTTTGGCCCCCTCAAGCGATGGTATCGCAGGCCCATTCTATCACAATTACTGTGATCCACTTTTAAGCAACGAGTCAAGACCAACAGAGTGAAATGCTCTGAGTTCAATACCTGGGACCCACATGGTGGAAGGAAAGAGTCAACTCCTCTAAATTATCCTCTGACCTCTACATGTGTGCACAAACAACACACACATATTAAATATATAAGTGAATGAGTTAATGAATATAATAAAATAATCTTTAAAAGTTATTTCAAGGGCTGGAGAGATGGCTCAGCGGTTAAGAGCACTGCCTGCTCTTCCAAAGGTCCTGAGTTCAATTCCCAGCAACCACATGGTGGCTCACAACCATCTGTAATGAGGTCTGGTGCCCTCTTCTGGGCTGCAGGCATACAAGCAAACAGAATACTGTATAAATAATAAATAAATAAATATTTTTTTTAAAAAAAAGTTATTTCAAGATTATAGGCCTTTGGCCTAGAAGTGGCAGCGCATGCCTGTTATCCCGGAACTTGGAAGGCAGAGGCAGGTGGATCTCAGCGAGTTTGAGGCTAGTCTGGTCTACAAAGCTAGTTCCAGGACAGTTAGGGCTATTAGGAAACCCTGTCTCAAAAAACAAACAAAACAAAACAAGATCGTAAACACTATTCTTTAAAAGTCTAACAACTGGGGGCTGAGGATGTAGCTCAGCTGGTACTGTGCTTGCCTAGGTTGTCCAAAGCCCTGGGTTCAGTCTCCAGCACCTCATGAACTGGGCGTGTGGGGTGTACCTGTAATCCCAGGCTTGGGTAGGTGGATGCAGAAACAGGAGCCTCTGAAGATCAAGGTGATCCTACTAGGAAGTGCCAGCTTTAGATACAAGAGGCCTTATCCCACCCTTCTCCCCAAGAAAAAAAATCCATTTATGTTACAAGGTTAGTGTTATGGATTTGCTGCGGGTCCTCACAAACCAAGGTTGGTGTCCCCTGGGCATCTCTGGCAGCTAGCCATGGGGGCTCTGGATGGGCAAGGGGCAGACAGATAGGCACACCATGCAGATGGGGTTGCTGCAAACTGTCGGGGTCCCAAACAGGGACCGCATGAGACCATGTGGCTCCATGTAACTGCGGCAGGAGGCAAGAGAGACAGACACACCATGTAAAGTTAGATATTTATTATATGGGTTATGGAGGGGAAGGAAAAAGAGGAGAAGGGGGAAAGAGAGAGAAAGAAAGGGGAAGAGAAGTGGGGAGAGAGGCAGCAGAAGCTGCGAGAGAGAGAGAGAGAGAGAGAGAGAGAGAGAGAGAGAGAGAGAGAGGAAAGGAGAGTGGGTCAGAAGCTGCAAGGAGGAAGGGAGTGGGCGTGGCTTGTCTCTTAAAGAGCCAGACTATTACAGTTAGACCTTGCCAAAGGAAGGATGGAGGGGGGGCAGGAGAAGGAGGGAGGGAGGGAACTGTAGGTCCATTTCCTGTAGTTCCGTAACTCAAGAAGTGGAAGCGAAAAGATCATGAGTTAGAGACCACCCTGGCTCTACAGAGCGCTCCAGGCTAGCCGAGAGTCCCTCCTCTCAAGCTCTCACAATCTTTAACCTACTTTCCCTCTCTATTGGTTTGCCTATTCCAGATAATTCCTATGAATGGAATCATAATTTATGGTTGAATTTCTTTTATGTAGTCTACTATGCTTTTCTCTGGCTGGGGATGAAACCCAGGACCTTACAAGCACAAAGTATTCTACCTTTGAGCTATATCCCCACCCAATAAAATGCTTGATCTCATCCATGTCATAGCACAATCAGTATTTCATGCTTTTTTTATTATTGAATAATTCTTCAATGTATACTCATTAAGCTTATTCATACACATTCAGGTTTCCTTTGTTTATTGTTAAATGCAAGGAATATTCATGTGCCATTTTTGTATGAGTATATGTTTGTTTTCTTTCCTTTTTGTGGGGGGGCACTGGGTACAGAAACCAGAGCCTTACATGTGCTAAGAAAGCACTCTGCACTAACTTATATCCCCAGCACCTTAACTTCAATACTCTTGGATAGTTATTTAGAGAAGTTTCTATGCAAAGTGATAACTTTGTATTTATGTATTGGGCATATGAATTATATTTAATATACTTATATTTAATTGTTTGAGAAACTTCAGAACTGATTTTGCACAGAAGCTATATAATTTTGTATCCCCCACCATTAAGATGAAGGTCCAACAAGCTGGGTGGTACACACCTTTAATCCCAACACTCAGGAGACAGAGACAGGCAGATCCCAGTGAGTTCAGGACTAGCCTCCTCTACAGAGCCGGTTCCAGAACAGCCAAGGCTACACAAAGAAACACTGTCTCAAAAAAAACAGACACAAAAAGATGAAGATCCAACTTTTTTCCTCACTTCTGTCAACAGTTGCTATTTTTCATTTTTAAAAAAATGACATAAAGTTGGGTGAAGTGGTGTTCACATCTAATTCCAGCTCTAAGGAGATAGAGACTCGGCTGTGAGGGTCCTGAGTTCTGGACCAGGCTAGGTTACAGAACAAAACTGAGCCTCAAGAAGCAAAAGCCTACAGTTATTCAGTGAGTGGGAAGAATGTCTCACTGTGGGCTTTTTTTTTTTTTTTTTTTTTTTTTTTTTTTTTTTTGGTTTATTTTTGTTGTTGTTGTTTTTTGTTGTTCCTAGCTTTTTGAGACAGGGCTTCCCTTTGCAGCATAGGCTGGCCTTAAATTCTCATCCCACCTCAGTCTCTCAAGTGCTACCTCTCCCAGCTCTTTATGGTTCTGATTTTCATTTCCTTAATAATGCTGCATATTTGTCATTTGCTTATTGGAGATTTGTATGTCTTTGGAGAAATGTCTATTTGAGCCTCCTGCCTATTTTTAATTGTTTTGGAAAAACACATTTATTTGTTTGTTTGTTTGTTTGGGTGTATGTGTGTATTTTTACTTATGTCAGAGGATAATATGTGAGTCAGTCTTCTCCTCCCATCGTGTGGACCCGCTGGATGGAGCTCAGACCATCCCACTTGGAGGAAAGACCCATCACTGCAACATCTATTCCGCTCTTTCTCTCTCTCTTTTCAAATATTTAGTTCTTCGTTTTTGTTTTAAGAGATCATCTGTATTTTATTTCTATTATTTGTTTACTTTTATTTACTTGTTGTCCAAGTGTTTTCCTAGCAGATTTAGCGGAAAAATTAAAGTCAAAGCGATACCCATGCAAGCTGGAGGTAGTTGTTTGGTGAACCGGGAGCTGACACCAGAACAGGAAGTCTATAAAGTCCCAAGATCAAATAAATCCATCCTCTTTTTC
>NC_022013.1:57971193-57973053 GCF_000317375.1 Microtus ochrogaster
TGGGCCGCCACAGCTTCCGCTTCTACGTCAGTGGCCATTCATGAGCTCCGGGTATTGCGTGACTTCTATTCTTGATGACTTGCTTTGGATTTGTGTCGCTCCAAACAGTTTTCAGAAGAATTTTGTTGTTCTCTCCCTTTATCAGAATGTTCTCTGTCATCGTGTTCCTCAGACTGTGACTCTAGGGGCATTTATCTTTGGTCCCGTGTCTCCTTGCTTATCCTGAGCCGGCTTTTACTTTCTATCTGAGTATGTAGTGTCTCCAGCGCTTTCCCTTCCTGGGTCAGCACTGGTTTTGCTTCAGCTCCAACTCCTTGGTTTTCTTTCTCTTGACATTGATCTTGAATAATGGTGTTTTGAGGCTGTAAGAGAAACAGACACATCTACGTTGGGGATCAGCCTTGACAAAAATACCTCTTGCCAGGATAGAGGCATGGGGATTTAGAAATATAGTAAAGAATATGAAGACATGAATGAAAATAATAAAACAGAGAAACATATAGGACAGTATCGGGAGGGAAATGGTGAGTACTGAAATTCTGCCTGCATTTAATTTCCAACTGCTTAAAATACCCCTGGCTCCAAAAAGTTTATTTTCTCAAGGTTTCTCTATTCTTACTAATTTCATTTCTACTTGTATTGATTTCTGAAAAAGCAATGTTTAGCTCCAGCTATAACATGGGTTTGTCAGTTTCTCTTAGCTTTTTCATTTTGATAATATTTTTGGAGCTCTGTTCTTTAGAATGTGGTTTAGGATTTTCATGTTTCTTTGGATAGGCCAACACCCTTATCATAATGTAATATTCTTTATGTAATGTATATTCTTTACATAATATTCTTCATCTAGCCCTATAGTATTTCTTATTTTATGTAGTCTAATATATTATAGCTGTTCTAGCTTTCTAATGATTATTTTTTGTATAGTATATACTTTATATTGTTTTTCTTAAAACCCACCTATGTTTTTATGTTTAAATAGAATTTTCTGACTTGAGTGGTAGATAATTGACTAACATGTACCAGACTTTTGTTTTACCCCAACAATCATAAATTAGTGGGTTTTTTTTTGTTTTGTTTTTGTTTTTTTGTTATTGTTGTTGGGGTTTTTTTTGAGACTGGGTTTCTCTGTAGCTTTGGAGCCTGTCCTGGAACTCGCTCTGTAGTAGACCAGGTTGGTCTTGAACTAACAGAGGTCTGCCCGCCTCTGCCTCCCAAGTGCTGGGATTAAAGGTGTGTGCCACCACCGCCCTGCATAAATTAGTGTTTCTGATATATATATATATGGCTTGACATTACTTTTCTAATTAATCTGATATTCTCAGTGAGCTCCCAGGAGCTCAGATCAGCTGTTTCTGTGGGTTTCCCTCTCCTGGTCTTGACCCCTTTGCTCATATTATCGCTCTCTTGCTTCTTATCTTGTTCCTTCTTCTCACCTCCAGATAACCGTGTCTGGACATTTTAACCGCGTCTTCTAATCACGTGCTGTCTTTCAACAGTTTTGTTACTAATGTGTCTTGCTGCTGGCAGTGGTGCATAAATCACCTGCTTCATCTTTCTGGAGGCTCTTAGGTCTATAGCCATGTCGTTTTCATCACTTAGGGGGGGTCTTCTTTTTTTTGCGACAAGGTCTTCTGTGTACGTACTGAAGCTAAGGCTGACTTCCGCATCTCAATTCTCTTGCCTCTGCCTCTCCAGTGCTGGGATTACAGGCGAGCACCTCCACACCTGGCTTGAAAATACTTTTTTTTCCCCAAAGACTTATTTATTAATTATGTATACAGTATTCTGTCTGCATGTCTGCTGCAGGCCAGAAGAGGGCACCAGATCTCATTACAGATGGTTGTGAGCCACCATGTGGTT
>NC_022013.1:57974070-57975454 GCF_000317375.1 Microtus ochrogaster
TTCTGTCCACCCACCATCCAGCTGGTCCTGTTTCTTTACCCAGAGAAAAATCATGTGAGGAAAGCCAGGCCTGGTGGAGCAGGTCTATAAGCCCAGCGACTTTGGAAACTGAGGCTGGAGGATTTGTGGGTTCAGGCCTATTTGAACTTAGACCGAGTTCAAGGCCACCCTGGGTGACTTAGTAAGACCTTGTCCTTAAATAAAACACAAAAAAAAGGTTGGGGATGAGAGTGCTTGCCTAGTATGTATGAGACCTTCATTTGGTCCTCAGAACCACAAAGAGGGAAGGAAGGAAAGGAAGGAAACAAAGAAAGAAAGGAGAGAGAGAAAGAGAGAGAGAGAGAAAGGAGTAAAGACAAGAAAGCATGCAAAGACAAGAGCGAGCAGATTTTAGGGGCATTTTAAAGGCAGCAGACCTATGGGAGCAGTGTCCCGGTAGTGCCCTCTAGTGTTTCTGGAATGTAACAAATGTTACCGCTACTCTGCAGGTCTAGACTGTTGGAATTCCTTGGCCCTTGACAGAGTGCTTTTCCCCTTTGTCTACATCAGTGTTTCTCATGTACACAACACTGCGACCCTTTAATACAGTTCCTTTAATACAGTTGTGGTGACCCCCCCCAGCATAAAACTACTTTGTTGCTATTTCATAACTGTAAATTTGCTACTGTTACAAATCAGAGTGACCTGTGTAGGGGTCGTGACCCACATGTTGACAACCACTGGTCTACACGGAAATGGTTGCAGGTTGTGAGGAAAGCAACGCTGCTCTGGGTGCCAGGTTTCACTGTTTTCCAGCCCCTGACAGTGGCCACTGTTCGAAGTTGAGGGCCGAAAGCCTTAACTAAGACCACAGCTGCTGTTTCTACTACAGTTGCTGATGCTGTGGCCCCTGCCACTGCTGTTACCACTGCTTTCCTAGTGACACTGCACCAAGGCTCTGATTCTGCCACTGTCAAGTTTGCTGGCAGTTCCCTGGCTCCGCCGATGCTGTGGTCCAGCCTGCCAGCCGCTTTGCTGTCTCTGCTGCCACTCGGCTGTCCACTGGCACTGCCTGTTCTTCATGTCACTGGCTCTGCTCCATCTGTTAAAGGCAGGCAAGAGAAGACCTCTTGAGAGATGTTTCTCACTTTTTAAATTTATTTATTTTTATTTTATGTGCATTGGTGTTTTGTCATGTGCAGTGATGTTTTGTTTATTTGTTTATTTTTTTTTTTCAAGGCAGAGTTTTGCTGTAGCTTTGGAGCCTGTCCTGGAACTAGCTCTTGTAGACCAGGCTGGCCTCAAACTCACAGAAATCCGCCTGCCTCTGCCTCCTGAGTGCTGGTACTAAAGGTGTGTGCCATCACCTCCCGGCTTGTTTATATTTTAACAAATAAAGCTTGCC
>NC_022013.1:57976579-57978146 GCF_000317375.1 Microtus ochrogaster
TGTCTGGCAACAGTCATCCTGTTCCTATCTTATAGATATCCTGTTTTGCAATCAACCTGCTTTGTTGATGTTCTATCTTATTGATATCCTGCCTTGCAGTCTTCCTATCTCATAGACATCCTGCTCTCTCAAGCACATGGGATGTTCTTACGAAAGCAAACAGGACGTTCCCCCGGGAGCATGCTAGCTGTGGGTTTTGAGGAGGGGGTCTGTAGGGTCTTTCAACTATCAGTGGAAGTGCTCCCTCTCTGGTCTAGATGAAAATGGTCACATGGAGAGGCCATCATTAGCTGCTTAAAATAGTTGTGGCTGGGGCCGCGCCCTTGGGAGTGGGAGCACTCAGGGTTTTTAATCATGCAGCATCCCCAAGACGTCCGTGAGTGCTCAACACAGTCAGCGCTGGTACAGTGGCGTTTATTGGCTGTTTGGCTAACAGTCCTTTACTCGGAGTAGCCAGGACAGAAAGGGAGAGGCCACAGCTGCTCCACCCCCAACGTCTTTGCTTATTCACAAGGAAATAAACACCAGAAGTTCTTAGAATACGAACTCGTCGCTAGCAGTAACACTGCTTTTCATAGCTGCTTACGTTTTTAGTTGTTTATTTTGCATATGAGAGGGTGTTTGAACCAAGGGGTGGGAGTGAAGAATAGAGGACAGCTCGTGGGAGGAAGTTCTCTCGCTCCACCATGTGGATCCTGGGGATCAAGCTTGCAAGCATCCTTACCTGGGGAGCCATCTTATCAGTCCCTTAAGAGCTATTTAATAAAATGGCTCTTTTATCAATGTTCAGCTCTTGCCCTGCCCTGCACCCCAGCAAATGTTGGGTCTGTTCATCTGCCTCATTTCTACTGTCCAGTTTTATTCTTCTAGGATGTGTCTGTGTGTCTTTCCATGGCTAGTAATGTTGAGTAGAGGCTGGACATCATCCACCTTTGACTGGTGAGTAATCTTTTCAGAGTAAATTGCCTGTAATTCCCTTAGACTCTCATGAAATAGTAACAAAGAGGGTCAAGAAAGGCATATAGAGGACCTCAGAAAACTAAAAAACTTCTCATCAGAGAAATGCAAATCAAAACAACTCTGAGACTCCATCTTACACCTGAAAGAATGGTCAAGATCAGAAACACTGATGACAACTTATGTTGGAGAGGTTGTGGGGAAAAGGGAACACTCCTGCATTGCTGGTGGGAATGCAAGCTGGTACAACCCCTTTGGATGTCAGTGTGGCAATTTCTCAGAAAATTAGGAAACAACCTTCCTCAAGACCCAGTAATACCACTTTTAGGTATATATCCAAAGGATGCTCAATTGTGCCACGAGGACTTATGCTCAACTGTGTTCACAGCAGCTTTGTTTGTCATAGCCAGAACCTGGAAACAACATCCTTCGACCGAAGAATGGATAAGGAAAATGTGGTTCCATTTACACAATGGAGTACTATACAGCAGAAAAAAATAACGACAGTTTGAATTTTGCAGAAAAATGGATGGAGCTAGAAAACATTATTTTGAGTGAGGTAACCCAGACACAGAAAGACAATCATCACATGTACTCACTCATAGGTGGT
>NC_022013.1:57979056-57984223 GCF_000317375.1 Microtus ochrogaster
AAAAATGTTTATCACCCCTAGAAATTAGGAAAATACAGATCAAAACAACTTTGAGATTTCCTCTTACCCCCACCCCCACAACAGAACAACACAAATCAACGAAACAATCAGCAATAAGTGCTAGAGAGGATGTGGGAGACCAAGAACCCTCAGCCACTGCTGGTGGGATTACCAGCTGGTCCAGCCATCCTGGAAGCCAGGGTGGACAGCCTTCAAAAAGCTAAAAAAAAAAAAAAAAAAAGCTTGCCATACAACCCACTGTACCATTCCTTGGCATATACCCAAAGGTCTCAACATCGTACCCTACGTATACATTGCTTCTTTAGATAGCTAGGAAAGGAAAATAACTTAAATGTCCTTCAGCTGATGAATGGATAATGAAAATGTGGTACATATACACTATAGAATACTATTAAGTTGTTATAAAAATGAAATCATGAATTTTTCAGGTAAATGGATAGAATTGGAGAAGATCGTGTTGAGTGAGGTAGTCTGGTTTGAGAAGGCAAAGGTCAAATGTGGTACCTCATCTGCAGCTATAAACTCCAAGTCTTCAGATATAAGTCTAACTCTCACCCATCAAAGAAGACAGTTCTCTTTGCAACAGATGGAGACGATTACAGAAAACCATACCAATCAAACTGAGGAGAGCAAGTGACCATGTGGCACCCAGTTCCAACTGATCTGCCTACAACACATAGAAGAGGGGGGTGAAAAGATTAAGAGTCAGAGAAACAAAATGGCTGCTATGGGATTATGTCTCCTGGAAATGTCAGGGGAGGCTACATGCATGAAGTCTTAATAAAATGGCCACTTGAACAAGGACAGGCATGCTATCATGGGAAAAAAAAATCTATGAAGCCCTACCCTGGAACAAAGAACCACAGGCAACTCTGGAATGCTGAGAGCAAGAGAAATAGTATTTCCCAGGAAAGGTTCTCCAACACCAAGTGGTCAGCCCTGAAATTATATGTATACAAGTAATGTTTGTATCTACGTATGTAAGAATGCATACATGGGAAGGGTTGAAGGGAAGAAACGGAAAGGGGGAAAATAACATAACTACATTTTATTTCAATTTTTGGTTTAAAGAAAAGTCTATAATCTGGGCAGAGTTTAGCCATTTTATTAAGTCAAAGTTACCCAGGGCTTTTATGGAAAGCCCCCAAGTGGTTAATTAAAGCTCCCTATTCTGACTGTTAGAACCCAAATGTGTCCAGCCCGCTGCTTTATGGTTGCTCTTTACTATGCGTGTGGAGTTGTTTGCTGTACATTTAGATCTTAATAGTCAGCCAAGGCCCTATCAGGCCAAGCCAGGTTCTTTATTCATCTGCCAATAAAAGCAACACATAGCCAAAAGGACCTCCCACAGACAGACAGACCTAGGGACCTCCCACAGACAGACCTAGGGACCTCCCACAGACAAACCTAGGGACCTCCCACAGACAGACAGACCTAGGGATCTCCCACAGACAAACCTAGGGACCTCCCACAGACAGACCTATGGACCTCCCACAGACAGATCTATGGACCTCCCACAGACAGACCAAGGGACCTCCCACAGACATTTCAGGAGTTCATCTTCCAAGCTGTTGTAGTTTGACTTCTGTTGCTGTGATTCAGTAAGATAAAGCGCCAAACCCACAAACTTGATCAAAAACAACTTAGGGGAGGAAGGGGTTTCTTTGGTTTACACTTCCACCTCACAGTCCGTCCGTCTTTGAGGGAAGTGTGCACAGGAATTTAATCAGGAACACAAAGCAGAAGCCAAGGAAGAATGCAGCTTGCTGGCCCCTTCTGCAGCTCTCTCAAGCTTTTGCCCCACTAGCTTCCCCATACAACCCAGGACCACCTGCCCAGGGAATGGTTCTGTCCACACGGGAAAATTGAAATTCTGATTGACCAGAGTTGGCTTCTCTGCTAGTTACCAGAACAGCATTTTCTAGCTTAGACCTGGGTCACCAATGGGGTCATCTTTTGGAGGTTTTCACCCATCTTTGGATCAGTTCCTTCTTGATGAATTTGGTGCCATAAGGAAAGACTTTCTTATGATTTATTTAAAGGTCTAGCAGTGTAGCCCAGGTTAACCTTGAACTCACAGTCCTCTTACTTCTGCTTCTAAACTGGTGGGATTACAGATGTGAGCTGCAGGCTTTTCTCACGATGGTCTCTCGGTCTCATAGTTTCAGTTTGCTGCAGAAAACTGTATCTAGCACTCAGCAGGTTGTTTGCAATCAATCATGTGTGTGTGTGTTTGTGTGTGTGTGCAGGTGTGTGTGTGCTACTACACATGTCAGGCTCTTGGGAATCAGCTCTTTTCTTCTGTCTTGTTTTTGAAGCAGAGTCTCTCTTATTTCAACTGCTGCACTGTCTATGTGAAATTGTTGGTCATTTTTCCTGTTTCCACCTTTCATCTATGTGTAGGAATGCTGGAATTATAGATGGGATACACGTTTATTATTATTAGTAGTAGCATCCTTATTGTTATTATTATTTCTTTCTTTCTTTCTTTCTTTTTTTTTTTTTTTTTTTTTTTTTTTTTTTTTTTTTTTTTTTTTTTTTTTTTTTTTTTTTTTTTGGTTTTTTGAGACAGGGTTTCTCTGTGGTTTTGTAGCCTGTCCTGGAACTAGCTCTTGTAGACCAGGCTGGTCTCAAACTTTATTTTGTTTTTTCAAGATAGGGTTTCTCTGTAGCTTTGGAGCCTGTCCTGGAATTAGCTCTTGTAGACCAGGCTGGCCTTGAACTCACAGAGCTCCACTTGCCTCTGCCTCCCTAGTGCTGGGATTAAAGGCGTGTGCTACCACCACCCGGTATAATCATTATTATTGTTATTATTTGTGCTGATTTGAAAGAAAATGGGCCCCAAGGAAGTGGCACTATTAGGAGGTGTGGCCTTGTTGGAGGAAGGGCATCACTGTGGGGGCGGGCTTTGAGTCTCTCTTGTTCAAGCTTCCCTCACTGTGACAGTTAGTTGACTTCCTGTTGCCTGCAAGTAGCATGCTCAGCTCCAGCACCATGTCTTCCTACATGCCCTCATGATGATAATGGACTGAACCTCTGAAACTGTAAGCAAGCCACCTCAATTAAATGTCTTCTTTATAAAAGTTGCCATGGTCATGGTGTCTCTTCACAGAAAGAAAAAAAACCTTATGTAAGACATCATCATCAGGGCTGGAGAAATGGCTCAGTGGTTAAGAGCACTGACTGCTCCTCCAGAGGTCCTGAGTTCAATTCCCAGCAACCACATGGTGGCTCACAGCCATCTATAATGAGACCTGGCGCCCCCTTCTGGCCTGCGGGCACACATGGAAGGAATGCTCTACACATAATGAATAAATAATAAATCTTAAAAAAAAAAGACATCATCATCATTATTATTTTAATTTAACATGAGTTCTAGGATTCAAACCCAGGTCATCAGCTTGCATAACAAGTGCTTTTACCCTTGGAACCACCTCACCAGCTTTATAATAAAGTTTTGATCCCTCATCTTATTTAAAGTATCAGTTAAATTCATCATTTTATGTCATTAAAGATATCAATTGCTTTCCCTCCTGGGGAGTCTTACAGCAATGCCGTTCTCACCGAGAAAGAAAGTGACCTATTAGCTTAAAAGTTACATGGAAAAGCTTGTCTGAAGCTTGGAAGCCTAGACTGGAATTAACTGCTCCACTGGAGGAGCACTTCCTGACGGGACTGCACAGCCAGGGGCCCTTGGGCTCCTTGCTCCACACACAGACAAAGCACACCATCTGTTTTGAGTCAATAGCTCCTTATTAACGTGGAGGCTAATCACATACAACTTGTCTGCAGAGGGTTGGACCCAAAGCTTGTATCAAGTGCATGCCGTGATCTGATTGCTTGTGCTACCAAGTCCCGACTCCTCCCTCCCTTCCTTCCTTCCTTCCTTCCTTCCTTTCTTTCTTTCTTTCTTTCTTTCTTTCTTTCTTTCTTTCTTTCTTTCTCTTTTCCTCCCTCTCTCTCTCTCTCTCTCTCTCTCTCTCTCTCTCTCTCTCTCCCTCCCTCCCTTCCTTCCTTCCTTCCTTTCCCTTTTGGTTTTTTCAAGAGAAGGTGTCTCTGTAGCTTTGGAGCTTGTCCTGGAACTCACTCTGCAGACCAGGCTGGCCTCAAACTCACAGAGATCCGCCTGTTTCTGCCTCCCGAGTGCTGGGATTAAAGGCATGTGCCACTACTGCCCGGATCGACTGGATTTTTCAACAACAGGTTCTCCCTGTGTATCCCTAGTTGCCCTAGAATTCACTATGCAGACCAGAACACATGGAAATCCATATGCCTCTGCCTCCAGAATTCGGGGATTTTGAACATGTGTCACCTAAATAGATGTCTTTCAAAATTAATTGTTTTGAAGCAAACAGAGGTTCAAACAGAGATAGGCAGGAACGTAAAAGACTTTGTCTCCCTTAACCCATTTCCGTCCCATTTTGTCATTGTGTTTCCTGCTGCTTCACATGAAATAAGTAGAGCAAAGCATCTCTCAAACAAACAAAAGCATCCCGACCACTGCAGTTGTACCGATGTATAATCTGCTAATTGAAGAGCTTGACCTGAGCTCCCTGCAGGGTGAGCAAAGCGAATTCTGAGGCTGGGCTCTGGGAAAGGGATGGATGCTTTAGGAGCCCCTCTCCCTGTGCAGCAGGAGGCCTGCAACTCCCCACCCTGAGGTCACCAGTCACAGGTCACAGGTACTTGACAACAAGCAAGGCTGATGATCTACTGGAAGTGCCACACCCTGACGTGGGGTGACAGGCACTCCTGTCCAGGGACAGAGTCCCCAGGCCCCTCACCGACCTTGTCAAGCAGCTGAGCAGCTGTGGAGGAGCCCCTCTTAAACCTCTGCCGCTGGAGGGAAACTGCCACAGGCTCAGTGTGAACGACACAGGGAGGCCCTGTTTCCAACAAGAACCAGAAAACCCAAAAGCTTAGCTAGTCCATCTCCACTTGGGCTTTGATTTTCCAAAATGACTTTAGTTAAAACATTTGAATATGAGTTTAAACGCCATGATACTTAAGTTCTAAAGAGAGTATGTGAAAACAGGGCTTTCCAAATTCTTTTTTTTTTTATTTTAAATTTATATATTTATTAAGGATTTCTGCCTCCTCCCCGCCACCGCCTCCCATTTCCTTCCCCCTCCCCTGATCAAGTCCC
>NC_022013.1:57985994-57990672 GCF_000317375.1 Microtus ochrogaster
TTTTTTTTGAGACAGAATCTTGTTATACAGTCCTGACTAGCCCAGTATTAAACTGCTGTGCAGACCAAGGTGGCCTCAAACTTGTGACAACCCTCCTGCCTCAGTCTCCAGGAGGTTAGTGTTAGAAACACATGCCACTGTACCCGCATGAAAATACAGAATTTGTTCTTGAATAAAACAAACCAACTAACAAATAAAAAGGAAAAGAAAAGGCTACTTCTAGGTATGGTAGAGGGAAAAGTTTGTTGTAGATATGTGGGACACCATAGCCAGAGTTAGGGACCTTTGGGAAAGTCCAGAGTTTAACTTGACTCTGGGCTGGGTCATGTGGGGAGGTGGGGGGAGCGAGAGGGGAGAGAGCAAAACCAGGTTTAGCACCCAGGAGGCCCAAATGTGCAAAGGAGCAGGTAACCAAAATGTCTGGAATATTAGGGAAGAGCTGCCCATCCCCATTGGCTGGTGAATTCAGGGTAGTGGGCAGGGTATGCCGGCCAGGAGGGCCCTGTAACAGGTAGGGACTCAGGGATGCTGGGAGAACCTGGCTGCCACGTCTGCTTTGAGGTGTTAAATAGGCACCTCAGCCATTTGACCCGGGGTTGAAACTTAACGTCCTTATCCGTAAGTATTTAGTGGAAATGTATCTACTAGGTATGAAACTGTCCGTGCAGAGCTGGGCCCTCATCCGCTGCCGCTGTGGAGAATGACCGGCTTCTAAGGACAAAGGCTTATGCTGGCCTCCTGCGGTGCCTTCCTTGCTGAAGTCAGCAGAGAAGAATCCCATCCTACACTATCCCCACCTTCTATAACCCTCCAGGACGGACCCTTCCTGATGACGTCATTACCGAACCCTGAGAACTTCTGGGTCAAGGTCGAGTGTAGGTCCAGCCCCAGGAAAACACTATGAGGGGGGAGGGCCAATTCCCTTCCCTTCCCAGAGATAAAAGGGGCTAATTGGGACAATTAATGTTATTCAGAAATGTTCTAGTCCTGAAACCAGGAGCTTAGGTGAGTGTTGTAAAGGGATTAAACAGCACCCCAGGGTGGTGTGATGAGACCCCCTACCCATAGTGGTCCATCTTACGCCGCCGCCTGGGTCAGGAAGCTGACGGCTGCCACCAGCCCTCAGCTACCTAGAGCCCCACTCCTAGGAACTGTACCAAACTTCCGTGGAACTCATTCCCAGCCCCTACTCCAATGCACCACCCAAATGCTGCCGCTCCCCTGGGCCCTTCAGCTAGAGCTAGTCGCTCCTTGTGCTTCTGTTGAAGCAAGTCGTTATGTCTATTATTGGAGCAAGTAATTTGTTATCTGAGCATTTGTTCCACCGAGGGCTCCCAGAGGGAAGGAACTATTTGTGTGTGGTGTGGTGTGTATGTGTGTGTGTGCGCGCGGGTGCGTATGTGTGTGTCTGTATTTTCAAATTTTTGCTTCAAATGTTTACTTTACTTTTACTTTTACTTGATTTTTATTTTTAAAACGTTTGTACTTGAAATAGAATTCCATCACATCCCCCTCCCTTTCTTCCAGCCCTTCCCAGCCACCCTCCCTCAAATCCTTCCCATGACCCGCCCCCCAACCCTGCACTCTCAAGATAATAGCCTCTTTGTCTTTGATTATACCTGTTACATACAGTTACTGTCTCTCCTACCTGTTTGCGACTCTAGCTGGGGAGCGGCTCGTATAGTGAGTGCCAAAGGGTCGAGCGGAGCCCTCTGCCCAACTCCGGGGGTTTGAGTTCCCCTTCCTGAGGTGCTGCAGTGCCACCCAGTGGCGGCTGGTTGTACTGAGGCCTCCTATGCAGTATCGTTACCAAAAGCAGGGTTCACCTGGAGACCGCACTCACACACACCAACACACATTCCTCAGCCAAGGCCAACATGAACTGGCAGAGAGATAGATGGACTTGGTGTCTTTGGCAGTTTGGAGTTGTAGTGAACTGTCCGTGGAAGGCTCCCCGACCTCCATTTCCCTGCTTCGAGTCTGTCAAAATCAGCTTCTAGGGTTCAGGATGTAACTTAGTCAGTAGGGTGTTGGCCTGGTTTTCACAAAAGCCTGGTTTTATCCCCAGCACTGTGTACAGTTTTAGGCATGGTGGGACATGCCTAAAATCTCAGCCCTCGGGAGGTAAATACAACAGAGAAAAGAGGTCTCCCGGAAATGGCGCGTTTGAGATGTTGGGTAGATTTCCTCAGAGAGGAGACATGGAACCTACTTTGAAGGATGTCAGAATCTTTGCTCTTATAGTAGATTAGGGCAAATCCATCCCGGTGAATATGGAGGCAAACTCAGACCTGAACCCACCCTTCAACATGGACACTCAAAACAGACAGAGGCCTAACAGGAACCAGCAAGACAGGAAAGCACAGTTTTCTGCTAACTGGTAGATCCTTCTCTCCTAGATCTGCCAGTTTGCTTCTGAAGTCTCCGGGCTTGTGCATGCAGGAGACACAGCCATTGGTACAACTGTCCCTTCCATAGACTGTCTCCTCTTTCTGTACTGTGTGTTCTATCTTACTGATGACTTGAACCTCCCCAAGGTCTCATGTTTATTTGCCCCTTGTATTATATTTTGGTGTGTGTGTGTGTGTGTGTGTGTGTGTGTGTGTGTGTGTGTGTGTGTGTTTGTGTGTGTGTGTGTGTGTGTGTGTGTGTGTGTGTGTGTGTGATGGGCCACAGCATGTGTGTGGAGGTCAGAATACAACTTTGGGGAGTCAATTCTCTCCATTGTGCGGGTCTCATCCAGAGAAGAGGTTTAGTAAGGTCACCTGTATGCTGTCTGGAGAAGGCTTGGAGGTGGGAAGGGATGCTCCAGGCTCTTCTCTGCCTTTCCCACCATCGCAGCCTCTGCAGGCTGCTTTTTTTTTGAACTGTGTGTAGTCCTCATTGGGTGGACTGAGGACCCTCCGTGGGTGGGATGCTCCTGTGGGTGGAATCCTCCAGGGTCCACCACTTGACCACGAAGCAGATGGTCCCTGGCATGTAGAGCTAACTCATGAAGTCCTTAAGGGTGACCCAAGGCTAGGAGCTGTGTGGGAAGACAGCAGGCAGATAATATAATCCTGCCAACTCCCGGGGCTGCAAATCCTCAAAGGAATTCTTGGTTTCTGCATGCCTTTGTTGACTTAGCTGAGGAGTGCGGGTGTCACAGGGAAATGCTACCGACTGGCTTGTTTTTTTGTAGCTGTGCTCAATTTGCTTTCTTATGTCACCCAGGACAACAGGTTGGACCCTTCCATATCAATCATTAATCATGACACTCATACACATGGAAAAAAAAAAAAAGGTTCCCGGTAGGTCCCAGGGGAAGAGGAGAAACCATGAGGGCAGCTCCAGGGGAGATCCCCAACACCAGGTAGTCTCAATAAGGTTTATTAATCACGCACAGAGCAGCGCTGGGCAGATCTCCCTTTCTGTATACGGTTTATTAATCACCCACAGAGCAGCGCTGGGCAGATCTCCCTTTCTGTATACTCGGTGTCTGTCTCCACTTTGGTCCCTGATTGGTGGCCAGCCTATGACGCTGAGCTCCATCAGTCTCAGAAGATTGCTTCTTATGCTCCTTATCCCAGACTCAGTAGCCTTCATATCGTGTAGAAGGCGGAGCTGACAGCCACAGTCCCTGGAGGGCTGGCGAGATGACTCAGAAGTAGCTAAAAGTGTTGGCTGCCCTATCAAACCATAGTCCGTGGGACCGCAGTGGGGGACTTCGTGCTTTCGCGTGCCTGTGCACTGGACAAGATCCCAGTCCTCAGACAACATGGAAGTACCTGCGAGCATGCGCACACTCGGAGGTAAATCAGAGCCTACGCCTACTGGAACAGGAGCAAATATGGGGTTCCGGTTCCCACTTTATTGGTCACTAGTTTCTATCAAGCTCAGTATGCGGTGTCATCCGACAGCACCTGGTGCCTATAGCAGAAATTTCCCCACTTTACATCTGTTTATCTACTTTTTCCATCAATGCATTCATGATTTATTATTTCCTTTGCTCTTTAACCATGAAAATTTCATGAAACTTTACATACTGTATTTGTTTGTAGTTTGTTTGTTTGTTTGTTTTCCGAGACAGGGTTTCTCTGTGTAGTCTTGGCTGTACTGGAACCTGCTCTGTAGACCAGGCTGGCCTAGAACTCACAGAGATCCTCCTGCCTCTGCCTCCTGAGTGCTGGGATTACAGGCATGAGCCACCACTGCCTAGCATACTTACCTCTGTGTTTTTGAAAGAGTTTGGTCAAAAGTGAGATCCCAGGCCTCTGACACCCCTATATCCAAGGAACCTGGGATGATTGGAAGCATCACCCCAGCCCCTGGCCTGGGAGTTGCCTTAGTCCAAACTCCACCTCTGGAAAAGCACATCAAGTGCTGACCCCTCCCCAGGGAAGGTCAGGACCACTCCCACAGGCTATTTAGGCTGCTGCTTAGAGAAGGAACACGTGTCTTTGGGTTTTAAGTGAGCCCCCCCCCCCCATCTCTCTTTCCCAGCCACCCGGGAGCACTGCAGTAAACCCGGCCATTGATTTAGTCTAATTTGGTCTGATTGGAATTATTTGCATTGGTGGACAGCCTTGTCTTAAGATTATTCCTAACAAGCTGGGCAGTGGTGGCGCACGCCTTTAATCCCAGCACTCGGGAGGCAGAGACAGGCGGATCTCTGTGAGTTCGAGACCAGCCTGGTCTA
>NC_022013.1:57990772-57993021 GCF_000317375.1 Microtus ochrogaster
CAGGCCTCTGACACCCCTATATCCAAGGAACCTGGGATGATTGGAAGCATCACCCCAGTCCCTGGCCTGGGAGTTGCCTTAGTCCAGACTCCACCTCTGGAAAAGCACATCAAGAGCTGACTCCTCCCCAGGGAAGGTCAGGACCACTCCCACAGGCTATTTAGGCTACTGCTCAGAGAAGGAACATGTGTCTTTGGGTTTTAAGTGAGCCCCCCATCTCTCTTTCCCAGCCACCCGAGAGCACTGCAGTAAACCCGGCCATTGATTTAGTCTAATTTGGTCTGATTGGAATTATTTGCATTGGTGGAGAGCCTTGTCTTAAGATTATTCCTAACAGAAAGCTTTGTTAATGTCTGGATTGAACTAATTGGCTTTTTTTAATTTGTTTGTTTGGTTGTTTGATTAATTTTTTTGTGGTATATATTGTATAAGAAACAAAATAAAATAGTTCATCTTTAAGACAAAAGTACTTTAAATTAACTTGGTCCAGATACAAAGGAATGGAAAACCCTGGGCCGCTGCTAGCCTGCCAGTTTGGGTAGCTGCCTCCACCCAAACTAGAAGTTGAGAGTAGAAAACCGTTACCAGCCACGCTTGCCTCAGGATCTGAGGACCTGACAAAGCTCATGCTCTGAAAAGTCTGAAAATAAGCAGGATATGGAAGAGTCAAATCCACGCAAGGTCTTTGCTGAGAAACAGACACCCATAAGTGGTAGATAACATGTGTACCCCATGTGCTCGGCTCATGTGGAAAAGGAGGAAGGAGACCTGCACATTGGGTTATAAAAACCGTTTTGTGTGCTCTCTTGGCACATCTGAGGGTTATCTGAGGTTGCACCAGACTCTGCAAGGTCGTCAAATAAACCACCTCTCTTTCTCAGTGCTCCGAGCCTTCAGCTTATTAGAAAGTGGGGTCTCTTCACACATCACACATAGTGCTTAGGGCAACCTAGCCTGTGCTCCTGGGACCCTTGTCACTCACTGTGGGCTCCAGAGGTGAGAGCTGGGATTTGGGTTGGCAGGTTACTTATTGGGAGCAAGGTAGCATTTTCAGGAGTGTGGGTGACCCAGAGACAGCTGTGTCTTTGAAGATTTTTACCCCAGCTAGGGGTGGAACCTTATAGGAGCTGCATCGTGTTCTCAAATACAGTTAACTTTCCACTTCCTGTGTACTCTGGCACCTCCCAAGATCACGAACAGCTGAGTGGCAGGAAGAAGTGATGATTATTGTATCAGGTGAGTGCCCTTCGACTTCCTCCAACTCCTGCTGGTGTGTGTTAATGCCGCAGACTCAGAGATCACTGTGCTATTCTGTTTATTTCATTGCCATGACTACCAGGTCTAAGCTATGATGGCAGATGGTCATGCCAGGCTGGAAGGAAATCGCTTTAATATCCACAGAGTTAAATATAAGGCACTGTATTCATTTCCTGACAGGGGAAAGGTTGTGAGCTGATGTATGCAATTTGAAGAGACTTTGAGAAAGGCTGTTTGCAAAATTGAGATCTGGGGTTAAGACAGCCAGCAGGGCCTATTGCAGGCATTGCCTCACTGATAGGGGCAGGTATGGGAGAAATCTCAGCAGTGGACATCAACAGAGCTGTGTGGAGAAAGAAGCAGTGGCAACTGATCAAAGAACACAGCTAGGCACACACACACACACACACACACACACACACACACACACACACACACAGAGAGAGAGAGAGAGAGAGAGAGAGAGACAGAGACAGAGAGATAGAGAGTTTATACAGATGAGTGGCTGAAATAAATAGGTTACTTACCTATTGTGATGGTCTGTCTCCCTTCCCCGTCCACTGAGGCAAGCAGATCTTCCTCCCGCTTTCAGCCTGAGTCTTTCTTTCCCAGCTCTCTCCCTAAGAGACAGCTTCTGCCTCTCTCCCTTCTCCCCACTTCTCCCCTTTCTCCCCTCTGTTTCTCTCTCCTCTCTCCCCCTGCCTCTCTCTCTGCTCTTCTCTCTTCTCCCCTTCCCCCCATTCCCTTTTTCTCCATAACTCACAAAATAAATACCCACTTTCTCTGCATGGCACGTCTCTGTCTCTCACCTGCCTTGCAGTTCCCAGCCTGGGACCCGCTGGCCCTCGTGGTCCACAGGCCGCTCGGGAACCGCAGTGCTTTAACCACCACAGCTTCTTGTGGCCTGCTGCCCTCTGCAGCCACTAGGAGACCTGTGGCGTTTGACTTTTACCATAATATTTGGTGCTCATGACTGGGCCAGGCTCTCTCCA
>NC_022013.1:57993776-57995643 GCF_000317375.1 Microtus ochrogaster
CCACTATGAGAGACAGCTAGGAGCAGCCTCTAGCCTCTGGCTTCCTAGTCACCTGGACCTGGAGCCAGTCAGGCTTCATCCACACTCTGTCTGTAGAGAAAAGACCTTTTCCTATAGGCTTTGTGGTGTCGCTGTTTCATTAACACCCAGTCTGTAGAGAGGAGACGTCCTCCTATAGGCCTTGCAGTGTTTGTCTGCTGTTTTCGTGGGTTTTCGCATTTTCAGCTATGGCACAAACCCTCCAACTATCAGCCACCCACCTGTAAAACCTACAAGATTGGTCAGATCCAGGAAGCAGCTGTTTGCAGTTTCGGCCTTTGTTCCCCGCCATGGCTTGTGGTGCAGCGGCTCAGCAACAGGGCGAATCACGCCTCTAGGTCTCTCTTGTCATTATGTTTAAAACTCCCACGGCTCAAAAAACATGGCTTTTCCATACGACATGTGACCACCGCCATTTTGACTGAGGTCAGGTGATCTTAGCACCATCTTAAGTGAGGTTAGGTGACTTCACTGCCATATTAACTGAGAGCCAGGTCAGGTGACCAAGTCCTGCCATCTTTACTGAGGTAAACCTTGCCTGGTCCCCTGGTTTACTTATGTCTTTGTCTCTAAATTCTTCTTTCTGACTCTGTTACATTTGTGTTTTGTGCAGTGGCATGCCTTTGGTAGGGCCCACCAAGAGCATCCACTTTGTCCAATTCCTGTTCACTCTGTGTGTGTGTGTGTGTGTGTGTGTGGTGTGTGTACATACATGTGACTTAAATGCACCTATGTTTACTATGAAATGTTATTTGTCTGTCCAGTATATCTCATTTCAGACTAACAAAACAGTAAGTCTCATGTTTTAAACTGGTATGTACTTTAAAGTCTCTTACAAAAATACAGTATATTTAATCCAACCCTGATTTAAAATATATTAAGCTATTCTCTATTATTGTCAGTTCTGCCATTAACCATCTATTACAAGCAGTTTTTCTTCTTTCTGACTTTTTTTAAAAAAAATATTTATTTATTTATTATGTATACAATATTCTGTCTGTGTATATGCCTAAAGGCCAGAAGAGGGCACCAGATCTCATTACAGATGGTTGTGAGCCACCATATAGTTGCTAGGAATTGAACTCAGGACCTTTGGAAGAGCAGGCAATGCTCCCAACCACTGAGCCATCTCTCCAGCCCTTCTTTCTGACTTTTTACGAGTGTAAATCTTACCTGTTAAGTTGAGAGCCAGTACAGTCAAACTCGGACACAGCTCTCCAAGTAGATTCTATACTGTAGTCATAATTTATCTATACCCGGTAAATAGCCCTCAACTGCTCAGAGATCTGGAGAATATGGCATTTAAATATTTAATTATTAAAAACTTTTCACAACAAAAAGAGACAGGTTGGCTCCTAGCAGCAGCACTCTATTTCCTCCAAAGAAGACAAATAGGCACATAACAATGTACATCTGCAATTCGCTTCAACTGCCAAGTACTGACCACTAGGCAAAACTGCCTTTTAGCTAAACTGAAGATCTCTAGACAGTGGACAGAATCACTGGAATTGACAGCCTAGCTGCTCAGGTCAAGGTAGGCTTGTATTCCTACAGATTTCTTAGCCCACAAGACCTTCTAAGCCTGGCAGGCCCTGAACTAAATAGCAAAAGAAAAATACAAGTCTTAGCAACCACGGAGGACCCTGAGGAGTAGCTTTAGCTGCCAACTAAGTAAGTTCTCTGTCGTTTGCTAATCAATAACTCAAGTAAAATTTTATCCTTCTCAAAGATCTCTGATGCAGTTTGACAGCTGAGAGGTTTTTATCAGTTTAAAAGGACAACCTTGCCAAACAAATTTCAGTAAAATACAATACAAGTTATTAAGGTG
>NC_022013.1:57998438-58008855 GCF_000317375.1 Microtus ochrogaster
TCTCTCTCTCTCTCCCTGCTCTTCTCCCTTCTCCACTTACTCCCTTTCCCTTTCCCTCCCATAACCCGCTAAATAAATACCCACTTTCTCTACATGGCTGTCTCTGTCTCTCACTCTCACCTACAACGCGGCTCCCAACCTTTGACCCGCTGGCCCTTGTGGCCCACAGGCCACTTGGGGAACTGCAGTGTTTTATTTTTACCATAACACCTATTATTTAATATATTGTTTGCCCCTAAAGAATTAGAGTCACATCTGTGGGACCTATGACTTCTCCTTAGAATGAGTTCATTTGCTCTCGGGTCACTGAGGTCAGAATCCAAGAATACTGAAGTTGGAAATGAGTTTATAGATAGGTATCCCACCAAGAGCCCAAATAATAGGTAAACGCACACACCAGGACAGCCCTGGTCATGCTGTTTTAAGTGACCTTTGGACTCATCGTAGCTCAAGGTTCAGCTCCTGTGCCTCTCTCTTTCCCAATGGGGTAAGCCACTCTTGAAACTGATCTGAAGCTGAGAATGCGCTGTTCTCAGTGTCCCCATCATTAACTGACCTCTCATTCCTCCCAGGGAGACTGGGATTCCTACGGAAGCCCTTAAGATAAGAGTGGAGAGAGGGAGGGAGTGTGATTGCCCTTGAGAGGGGAAAGGAAAATTTAAGGCAGATTAAATTTCTCAGATCTCAGTGACTCAGGCAACCCTCTGAAGCAGAGTAGGTTCAAAGAACCCGGTGGATGGCAGGGTCAGGCGAGGTTCCCATGCCACAACCCAGAGTCTGCTTTATTCAAACATGATCCTGTTAGTTTGCTATCTGTTATTAGCCAGAGTTGTGATTGGCCAACACAAAAGTAACAATAGTCCCTCTTTATTTGAAGTTGCACTGTCAACTGGAATCCCAAAATATTAAATAAAAAATGCCCCCAAATTAGAAATTGTATATGTATTTTAAATTTTTTATTTGTTTGTTTTGTTTTGTTTTTTGAGACAGGGTTTCTCTGTTACAGTTCTGGATGTCCTGAAACTTGCTCTGTAGACCAGGCTGGCCTTGAACTCACCAAGTGCTGGGATTAAATGTATACACCACCACCGCCCAGCTAAACGTTTAATGTTTCGTAGTGTGGGGTATAAATTCATATGGTTCTCCCATGATGAGCCTACATTCTATCACTGAGTTGAATTCTGAACCAAATGATAAATTTTAAAATATTTTTATTATGTGCAGTTACAATTTTCAAGTTTACTACAGGCTATTACTAGTCTCTCGCTGTGTATAATGTAAATTAACTTTTATCATAGGTATGCGTAGAGAAAAACCAACATAGATAGTGCAATCAGCAGGTTCAGGCTTCCAAGGAACATCTTGAAACAGAGTCCCCTCAGATAAGGGGGACCATTGCACTCCTAAATTAGACTTCCAGTTAGCTCACATACTAAATTAGGTTGCAGCTCCTTATGGCTCAGAGAGTGCTGGCTAACTGGGAAGAGGGATGGGCTCACTCCTGTATCTCAAGAAAGATCTTAGGCTCAGGTCAGACAGGTTCTCACACCTGGCTGCAAGGCAAGGGACAAAGAAGTGACAAGTGCTGCCCTAACTAGGAGAGAGTGAGTGGGGTGGGCTACAATGATGTCCTGAAGGGCTGTAACTTACCCACTTTTACAACTGAATGTAGGTTTTTGGTTCTCTGAGCCATTTATCAGGAAAGGGCGAGAGCACAAACAAGGCCTGAGTCAGCCCCACAATGTCTCAAGGAGAGTTCCTGCAACCCCCTTGAAACTTGCCCAAGTATGTCCAAAGATAAAACCTCAGTCAATTAAAAACATACTAATGTAACTGCTGCTTGCTTGACCAATCATGTTTGAGATGACCTGTTTCTAAAATTACCCTGGCTGTGCTTAAAAGGAGCCTGCACACTCAGGGTCATTGCCATTTTGTACAGTGAACGACCCCACACGCATGCTGGTATAATAAACGCTCTTTGCTCTTACATACTCTTTGAGTCTGGGGTCTTCCTTCAGCTTTTGCTCAGACCTTTACAACCGGAAGCTCCTAATGTATCGCGTCAGGACAGAAACCTAGTGTGGCCGGTGCTTCCAGACAAGCCTGCAGGCAATCAACTCTGATAATCAACTCTGCAGGCAAGTGTCTTAGCCTTGGAAGAAATGGAGCTGCAAAAAAATGTCAAAGACTATTAAACAATCCACGACTATAGTAAAACCTAGAGCAGAAAACTCCAAGAGACTCTTCTGAGCTAGTGCAATCACTTTTTACAGCTGTGCTACCCAGGTTTCTCTGACCCCTGCCCTTTCAGGCCCTAGAGTGACTTTGGTCACAATGGCTGAGGTATCAAGTAGCTGTATTATGTTTTATTTATAACCCACATATATTATTCAAAACTTTAGGCCAGAGGTTCTCAGCCTGAGGGTTGCAACTCTTCTGGGTGTCAAAAGGCCCTTTCACAGGGTCGTCTAAGACCATCAGAAAGCACAGATATTTACATTACGATTCATAAGTGTAGAAAATTGCAGTTAAGAAGTAGCAACAAGGGCTGGAGAGATGGCTCAGAGGTTAGGAGTATTGCCTGCTCTTCCAAAGGTCCTGAGTTCAATTCCCAGCAACCACATGGTGGCTCACAACCATCTGCAATGAGATCTGGTGCCCTCTTCTGGCCTTCAGGCATATATGCAGTAACAATATTGCATACATAATAAATAAATAAATAAATAAATAAATAAATAAATAAATAAATAAATAAATAAAAAGAAGTAGCAACAAAAGTAGCTTTATGGTTGGGGTCACCACAACCTGAGGAACTGTGATGTGGGATTCCCCTCTGCATGCTGTGAATACCATTGGTTAATAAAGAAACTGTCTTGGCCTGTGATAGGGCAAAAGAGTAGAGCTAGTTGGGGAGAACTAAACTGAATGCTGGAAGAAAGAAGGTGGAGTCAAGAAGAAGCCATGGAGCCATTGCCAGAGACAGACGTTCCAAAATTGCCAGTAAGCCACAACCACGTGGTGATACACAGATTAATGGAGATGGGTTAGTTTGGCATCTAAGAGTTAGCCAGAAATACGCTTAAGCTATTGGCCAAACAGAATTGTAAATAATATAGTTTCTGTTTGGTTATTTCGGGAGTCTGGGCAGCCGGGAACACACAAACAGACTCCTACAACAGAACTGTACTAAAGGATCCCAGCATTAGGAATCTTGAGAACCATCCATCACTTTAGACAGTTCCATGGAAGTTTCCAGAGAACTATTTCAGGGACAGAGGCCTCTGCTTTTCTATCTTAGGGTTTATGCCTGTGGACATGCCTCGAACTTCCCTGCTGTTCTACAAGTCCGGAGGGGATCCCTGCAGCTACAGCAGGAGACACTCACTGGCTCTCTGTTACCTCTTCTGCTTTCACCACCAGGTCTTTCCCTTGCTCTGCATCCTAGCATCATCCCTAAGTGCAACCAGGGTTCTGCTCGGGGCTGGCCTATGGGAGCTCAGCTAGGAGAAGCACATTGTTTTCTTCAGCTGGCCTGTTTGAGTTTTGTGACAGTTTTACTCAGTGCAGGTTGGCCTTGAACTTGCTATGTATGACCATGCATTTGCTTCCCCCCCCAAGTGTCTGTATTGCAGACCTGAGCTTAAAGCTGTAACTCGGTGATAAAGAGCTTGCCTAGAATGTGTACCTGGGATTCAATGCCTAGCACCCCTGAATGAATTCTAGAAACACGTGGACTTTCTATTTATGATTTGTTATGGAGCATTTAATTAGTTTGTAATCATAAGACACTGCTTTTCCAATTCATTGAGATCTATTTCACAGCCCAGAAAATGACCAACTTTTTATTAAACTCCTTTATGCCCTTGAAAAAATATATATAATTTGCGGTTGTTAGGTGCAATGCCTTATTTGATACATATTTTATCGATGTAATTGTAGCTGTTTGAAGTTATTAATTTTTAAATCAACTTATAACAGAATTAAAAATACTAGAAGATTAGTTAAATAAAATATGTTGCTCTAATAGGGTGAGCTATCTTACGGCCATCAACAGTAAAGAATAAGGCCTAAGAGAAAAGACACAGAGAAATAACCATACTGCACTGAGAAGTGAAGCTGGCAGTTGCGGTATAGTACTGCTTGATTGAAAAAACATTAAATACTCTCGCAGGGATGATATAACTGGTGACTACTCACTGATCTGTAACTTTCTATATTTCTGTAATTTTCTAAAATAAGTACTTGTTAGTTCAGTAACAAAAGGTGAATTACAAAATCCAATGCTGCAAACAAAGGCAGATGTCCTGCTTGTTACATTGGAAATGCTATCAACATAAGAAACACATCATTTGGACTGAAGGAGAATATGAATATCCAGAACATGCTGGCCTTTTTCCTACAGGTATTTTCTTTTCTTTTTTTGGATATGTTTCCAGTTTTAATTTGAAAAAAAAATGAAAACAAAAAAGTTTGAAACATATACATACATTTAGGAGGATATGGAGAGAAAAGGGATGGAGTACCAAGAGTCACCAGCAAGTGTTATCAACACTGGTTCTGTAATTCAATTTCTCTAATTAAGCCTCAAGCTTCAAAGTTTATATTAGTTGTTTTTTACAGTTACTCATTTGAACAACACCAACAAGGCCAGTGCTTCATATACCAAAACCATGCTCACAATGCTTAAGGGTGCTTACTGACCTGCCAGAAATGTCGTAAGAGCAAACAAAGCAGTGTGGACCCATTTAAAGAGAAATTAAGTGGCGATTGGAGAGGTGACTCAGTTAAGAGCACTTGGCTGCTCTTCCAGAAGATACGAGTTTGATTCCCAGTGCTAAGATCCAGTGGGGGTCACAGAGGCTTAACTCCAGCGGCAAGGGTTCTAGCTCCCTCTTCTGGCCTCTTCAGGTACCTGAACCCTTGATAACTGAACAGGTACCTGAAACACCCCCCCCCACACACACACACACGAAAAATAGTAAAACAGGTACCTGTTTTTTTTTTTAAGTCAAGTGATCTTGGCTTGGTGGTACACACCTCTAATACCGGCACTGGAGAGGCAGAGGCAAGCGGATCTCTGAGAGTTCTAGGCCAGTCTGGTCTACATAGTGAGTCCCAGGACAGCCAGGGTTATGTAGAGAGACCAAACAAGCAAACAAAAGTCAAGTGAACAGATAACTGATTCAAGGTGAATGATGGGGTTTCCCGTCAGGAGAGCTCCCCAACATGCTACGGGCCAGGTAGTAGAGAAGGCAAGCGCCTCCAGCCTCTATGATGATTCACTCTGACTGAATGGATGTTGAGTTGTAAAAATATATACAAATCTTGAATAAATGAGAACTATGAGAAGGGAAAAACAACAGCAGTGGCCTCATCTTCTACTGCACCAATAGTTACTATCTTGAGATGTGCAAGTAATTGGATTACTGATGCCAGCCACCTGCTCTGCGCCCGGTAAGAGGATTATTCGTGTGATCCGAAGCTTCCTCCCAAAGGTGCAGTCTAATTCCTTGAGCTGCTATGGTGAGGGGAATGCTAGAGGAGCCTGCATTTTATACCACGGCTGGGCAGAAAAACTGAGCGGTGCCAAGCAGGTCCCCTATCTCTTGCTTGTCCAAGCCAGTTCTGAAATGAGACAGAAATAGGCAGCCTCCGCCACCGCCATGTGGACATGGCCACGCATGGACATAGTTATTCGCCACTGTCTGCTATCAAAGCAGAGCTGACAAAGGCATCACTTCTTGAGTGTCCAGTACCAGGTCTCCCAGCTGAGCCGTCTAAGTGACCCTCAGGTTGACACGTGTTGTTCTTTCCTTTCTTATAGCACACTGACAATGTCCACGGCACACCAAACACTGGAAACGAGTCAACCACTACCCAGTAAAAAACACTTATTCATGAGTGATTGATGACCAAAGCCCAAACCCAGCCATGGGGATATGATAGTGGGTTTCCAGTCCTGACCAGATTGGCTCTGACTCAGCCTAACAGAGTTGAACTGTTTAGGGCAAGAGCTCAGGAGTGAAGTGCCGAAGATTAGATACCAGCTCCACTGTGTAGATGCCACGCTCTCCAAAGTCAACGATTAGAGGACTCATCCTCCACTCCTTCCACTGCCTCTCTAAGACAGGTTCTCTAAATTACCTCAGTGTAAACCACAGATGTTGGCTATCTTTTATTTTTATGGAGGAGGTAATGGTTAGAAAGAATGCATAGCTGGGCGCGGTGGCATGCGACTTTAATCGCAGCACTTGGGAGGCAGAGGCAGAGGCAGAGGCAGAGGCAGGAAGATCTCTGTGAGTTCAAGGCCAGCTTGGTCTATATAGTGAGATCCAGGACAGCCAGAACGACACAGCGAGACCCTGCCTCAAAAGAAAATAAAAACAACAGCAACAAAGGAGTAATATAGACATCCTCAAGTGTCTAGCCGATTATCAGCTCAGCCAATTGTGTTTCATCTAGTGTCATCCCCCCACGCACACTTCCTTCTTGTCTTATCCCCATCTCTTGTACTGTATTCCTTCAAAATATCAAAGAACATTCTATCCGTTATGTGACAATCAGAGAAAAGCATTTGACATAACCACCAACCATACTGTTACCTCATTTTGTTTAAAAAGCAATGACTCCTTTAAAACATCTGCCATTGAGGCAGAGATCGAATGTCCTTGATTACTCTGAGAAGTTTATTTGAGTCACAAAATTTGTTACATGACTTTTAAGTTTCTTTGAATTCATTAGAATTACCCTGCTTTTTTTTTTAAAGAAAAAAAATGATCTTTTCAGATTCTTTGTTCCTAACCTAACGCTTTGTGACCACCAGCAAATGTCAGGGCTGTTTGCTTTTCCCACCCTTTAGTGTTCAGTGCTTTGGTGCCCCTCAGTGCCACACCAGCTTTGCACTTGCAATCCGGGGTCAGCTGGGTCCCCATTTCCACCTTCAATAAGAGCATCATCTCAAAACGCACTTCCTCAGGAGTCTGAGGTCACTGAGCTGGGACGTGGGTTTCTCAAGACTGGCCTCGTGGCCTTGAGAAACAAGGCAGTTTGTTTTGAGGGTTGTTTTTGTTTGAGTTGCTAGGGACCTCAGGATGTCTGGGTCTCATATATGGTTGACTAAGTATTCTATCATTGAGCCGTGCCTCCAGACACCTCCAGAAGTGAGGTGTCTAAAATGCTAATTGAATGATTCCACAGGCGACTTCAGGGATGTTTGTGCCCCTCATGGCGTATGAAAACAATTGCTAACTTGAATATTCAAGTAGAAGAATTGGATAAATACAGCTCCAATCACCTCCAACCTCAACAGTCAAGGAATTAACTTCCTTTTCATGTCCTCCTTTGGTCAGGAGGTCCATTCCTCTGGCTTTTGCTTGCCCTCACCCCACCCCAGCCAAGACAGGGTTTCCTCTGTATAGCCCTGGCTGTCCTGGAACTCATGTTGTAGATCAGGCTGATTTTGAACTGAGAGATCCACCTGCCTTTGCCTCTCAAGTGCTGAGATTAAAGACATGCACCACTACCACCCAACTAATGGATTTATTTTTTAAGCCAAGGACCATTCCAGGACAATGAGACTGTTGATTCCACCTATCCATTCAGAAACTAGAGAAACGCCTGGATGAGGGCTGCCTGTGGGCCTCTGGTCAACCTTGCTTTAAGCTTTGGCTATCGCTTGATGGATTATCACTTGATGCTGTCCATCATGGTGATACGCTGTACTATAGTTTGGATTTGACTTAATCCCATGTTCTTTAAGGATCTGTTGTAACTGAAGGTTTGTTTGGTCCTAAAGGTGGCTCCCTTGGGAACCACTTTAGGAAGTGGAGCCGATGGAAAATCCTTAGGTCCCTGGGAGATGGGATTATGGTACCCCAGACTGTCTGACTTTGTGTTTGATGGTGTAAGTACTCCCACACACATGAGCCTTCATCATAATGAGATTGCAGCTGGGAAACCCTTGGATAAAAATAACTAATACAGACCCTTAATCTCCCCCCCCCAAACTTTTCTTTTTATAAAATGAGCTTCCTCAGGCATTCCTCTGTATAATGCAAAGCCTGGCTTATACAGTCTGAATAGTAGAGCAAGTTAGTGGTCTAGATAGCAAATGACTTTTAAAGACAAGTCTCCATTAGCCCAAGCTAGCTTGAACTCTGTACTGAGCCTAGGGGGACCTTGAATCCTTGGTCTTTCTGAATTTACTGAGTACTGGGATTTTAGCCATCTGCCATTATCGCCTTTGTGAGTGTGTGGTGGTGGTGGTAGTGGTGGTGGTGGTGGTGGTGTGTGTGTTGCTGTGGTGTCTGTGGTGCTGGGGATCGAACCCAGGGTATTGGACATGTACTCTACCAATTCAGCTACATCCTTAGTCACAGGGGATTGGTTTTATTTCAAAGGAACAGTCTGCTACCAGACGAATAGGAAGAAAAGGCACCTATGCCAGCCTCTTGGATGTGGCTGAATGGATGGTGGCTTTGGATCAAGGCCAAGTTTGGGCTCCTTTGACACTTGGAAGGCTATGCAGCAGCTCAGTGACATTTCTTCCAGGGTGTAAGTATCTGAAGCCTCTCCGTTACTGCTTTTGGAGTTTACCTGGCAACAGGAAAAGTCCCTTTCCACAAACCCCACACCAGATTTGGCACTATATAAGCCTTTGTCTACAAACAGGGCGAGCCCTAGCAGAAGGGGTACTGAAGATACTGAAGAGGACAGGAGTGGGGACTCTAAGGCTGGAGGGACGGGCCAGGGACAAGCTTTCACAGAAACCTTTCATTTCTAAAGGGTGTGTTTACCTCTTAGATCACGAGACTGAAAACTACAAAATCAGCTCAGGAATTTACCGCCCCACCCCACCCCTGTCCCGTACTTTTAGTTCCGTTCAGGTGACTCACACCTGCCCTCTGCTGGGGATACACGGTCCCCTGCGGTACTTGTCCAGAAGGGTCAGCTGTTCCTCAAGTTGATGTGAAATCTTGGTTCCCAAGTCCTTGGGGGGAGAAACTGTGAAGTCTTTGCTAGCAGGACTGTGATTCTTGCAGTTTTTCTGATATCAGAGAAAAGCAAAGGTTCCTAGTGGGGACCACAGACTTTCCAAGTGAGAAGCACAGAGGACAGGACGGGCTGTGAGTGTTGCGTTCTGAGGCCTGATTTCAGGGCCCAGCCCTGGGCTCCCATTCGCTTTATCTCTATAGGGAGAGGCAGCCAGAGCATTAGCAGGTCACACTCTAGCAATCATGCCAGCTCTGCCTGTCACCCCCTGTCCCAGAGGCACTATCCCGAGTTCAGATCACCATCAATTTCTGCTTTGGGAGATGCCAAACCCTACACCTCCTCGGTGTCAGAGTGGCCAGAGCCTCCTAAAGACTCCCCACCCACACAGGTTGCTCTAGGAGCTGTGAGGGATTAGAGTTGATGCCAGCATGTGGGAAGACAGGCAGGAAGCCAGATGCCAGGCCTCAGGGGTGCAGACTGAAGGCCTCTGAGAACCAGACGAGTCCAGACTTCTCCCTAGTAAGAGAAGCAGATCTGAGGACCCCCAGGCAATGGGTGGAGAGCTCAGAGGAAGTCACCTCCAAGCCCTGCAATCATGGCTCTGACACCCTCTACTTTATCTTTGGCTCCGTAGCTCTGAACCTTGTCTGTGCCTTCCCTGAAGTTCTGAGATGCTCAGGGGGACTTCTTCAGGAATGTTTTGTTTTTGTTTTCTTTCTATCGCGTTGTTGTTGTGCTTTTTTCCCTCATTTTTTTAAACCAGCTCTGTCTATGTAGCCCAGCTAACTTCATATTCTAGATCCTCCTTCTTCAGGGTCATGAGTATTGGGATTTGAGATAGACACCACACAGAGCTTCGGGAGTGGGTGGTGGTGGTGGTGGTGGTGGTGGTGGTTTTGTTTTGCTTTTAGAGACAGGTTTTCGTGTAGCCCATGCCACAAACTCAATATAACCCCAGCTGTCCTTAACTCCTGATCCTACTTCCTTAGTGCTGGGATCACAAACACATTCCATGATTCCCCACTTCCAGGAGTGTTCTTATATCATTTTAAATTGTGCTTCTTTTGTTATTTGTGTACACGTGTGTGCCTGTTCATATGTGATATGTCTGTGTAAGCGTGGGTGCACATGTGTACATGTGGAAGCCTGATGACAACTTTGATGTGTTGCATTTGTTTATGCTGTGAAATATTTGTCTAATGATGCAAAGATGTGTTGTATTCTTTTATGTTACGTTTGTTTAACTCTGTGAAGCTGTGTTACTTTGCCTGTCTAAAACACTTGATTGGTCTCTAAAAAAGAGCTGAGCAGCCAATAGCAAGGCAGGAGAAAGGATAGGTAGGACTGGTGGGCAGAGGGAATAAAATAGAAGGAGAAATCTGGGAGGAGAAGATTGGAGTGAGAAAAGAAGGAGCCAGCCACA
>NC_022013.1:58010070-58010830 GCF_000317375.1 Microtus ochrogaster
CACAGTCAAGGGCAGTGAGTACCACAGTGTGTGTTTGTCATCACAGGCATGAGCAGTGAGTACCACAGTGTGGGTTTGTCATCACAGTCAAGGGCCGTGAGTACCACAGTGTGGGGTTTGCTCATCATGGAGAGAAAAACCAAACCTTCACTAGAGGGTAGTTGGAACAATGATGTTTCTTTCTTTCTTTTTTTTTTCTCATCCAAATTCATGGTTACTGTGTTTGTTTGAAAGAAAATAGCCCCCAAGGGCAATGGCAGGATTAGAGAATGTAACCTTGTTTGCATAGGTAGTTCGTTGGAGAAAGTATGCCACTGTGGAGGTTAGGCTTTGAGGTCTCATATATTCTCAAACCCCACCCAGAGTCTCAGATCACTTCCTGTTGCCTGTGAGTCAAAATGTAAGAACTCTCAGCTCCTTCTCCAGTATCATGTCTGCCTGTATGTTGTCTTGCTTCCTGCCATGACTATAATGAATCAAACCTCTAAAACTGTAGGCGAGCCACCACAATTAAATGTTTTTCTTTATAAGAGTTGTGTGGTCAGGTGTCTCTTCACAGCAATAAAAACCCTAACTAAGACAGAAGTTGGTACCAGGAACTGGGGTATTGGTGTGGCAGGCCTGACCTTGTTTTTTATGTGAAAGAATATAGACTATGGGATTAGCAAAGCAGTTGAATGCTTTAAGTGCTTCTTAATGGACTATCTCAGTAGGAGCATGGAAGACAGTGGTCTGAGTGTAATTTGAACTGTGGGTGTCT
>NC_022013.1:58016210-58017346 GCF_000317375.1 Microtus ochrogaster
AAAAAAAAAAATCTATTGTTCTGCTTGCATGTATGCCTACAGGCCAGAAGAAGGCACCGGATCTTATTACAGATGACTGTGAGCCACATGTGGTTTGCTGGGAATTGAACTCAGGATGTCTGGAAGAGCAACTGAGCCATCTCTCCAGCCCTGACAGGCAGCATTTTTAAAAGCTCCCAGTGTCAACCAAATCAAAGTCTCTGATTTGAGTCCATACTCAGATGTAGACGTTTTGAGAAGCCCCAGGAAACCACCTGGAGGGTGTGCTGTACAGACATCATGATTCTGAGGAACGGCAGCATGTTTGCTCCTTGCCTCCTCTTCATAGTCTTGCAAAGGTGGAACCTGAAGTCTGGGTAAGGTGAGTGTCCAGCGCCATCATGTGTTTCTTAAAGCAGTTGGGAGGTTTCTGGGCGGTGGTCGTGCACGCCTTTAATCCCAGCACTTGGAAGGCAGAGGCAGGGGATCTCTGCAAGTTTGAGGCCAGCCTGGTCTACAAGAGAGAGTTTTAGGACAGCTAGGGTGTTACGCAGAGAAACCCTGTCTCCAAAAACAAAAACAAACAAAAGAAAGCAGTTGGGAGGCCTCTGAAGCAGGTCTTAGCATGGTTCTGCTTTGCTTTTTGACAAGGAAATGCTCCAAGAAGTGCGTGTGTGTATACCCACATACATATACTTACACACACATATATATACAGTACACGCACGTACACACGCACGTACACACACACACATATATATACAGTACACACACACACACACACACACACACACACATATATATATATATACACACATGTATACACACGCACACATACACCCATATATATCTGACTTGGCTGTGCTGCCAGCATCACAAAGTAAATTCACAGAACATCACTGGGTGTGATAACCTCGAGGGGTCACCATTTGTGACGGTCCATGAACATCACATCATATGCTGGCTCTATGGTTCTATGTTTAGTCTGTGGGCAAGGAGCTCAGAGGTGTGTGATTCTGTGTCACTCCCTAGATCTTTGGGGTGGCAGCAACAAAGCTGAAATGCTACAAGATCAGTCTTCAGCAAGCAACCGCTTGTGAGGGGCAGAGGGATGGCAAGGTGTGTGAAACACGCGGTCACCCACACAGTAGGTTTTT
>NC_022013.1:58017672-58024012 GCF_000317375.1 Microtus ochrogaster
CTCACAAGCTTTTCGTTTCCTAATCCCTCCAAGACAGTGCCATGCCTGAGGGGAAAAGAAAACCTACGTGGCTTGCAGCTTTGCAATTTTGCTGTAAAGCTGGCATGCGGACAACTACAGCAAAAGAGAAATGCAGCTTGCATGCAGAACTGTCCTGCGAGGGCTGGTGGCGTGGAGCCTGAGCAGGTCCAGGTCCAGAGTTCTATGGCAGAATAGAATGTCTCTGGGAGTCCCGCTTCATCTGTCTTTGACACCTCTGCCCTCTCGGTTGTCAGCGATTACTCCAGACTGTCATAAATCAAAACGGACCCCTTCTTCCTCTTCTCTCTCTCTCACAACGATGCCCTCCTTTGCACAGAATGACTTGGATCAACAGAGCTACATTGAGAAAGCTCCGTGTTTTCCCTCCATAACGGTACAGAACCAGAAAGAGTCGATCTTTGTGTATATAAACCTCTGCGTAGGCCACGGTGTTTTGTGCACAAGCAAGGACGTAATGGAGCTCTCAGGAACGTGGCTCTATCTTTAAAACGGGCAACGTGCAATCACTTCCAGTGGGCAGGGGGATGTGAAACACAGGGTCACCCTGCCCTTATGGCAGGTTTTCCCATACCCACATGTCTATCTTGGGTGTGAGGTCACTTTTCAAGATAAGAGTCTGAGTCAGGGCCTTTACTTCTGCTTCCTTTACTTTGTGCTTCCTGATGCCCCTGTCTCATTTTCTCTTACTTGTGCTTCCCCATAGGATGTTTGCCAGAGGGAAGACCAGGCTGCTTTCTGGAACACGACCACATTACCCCCTCCCAAATTAGACACTGAGCTCACCAAGGGCAGCTGTTGTGTCTGATGGCAACCCAGGCTACAGAGCTTAATGAATGAATGATGGAACCCGGGTTACAAAGCTTAATGAATTAATGATGGCAACCTGGACTACAGAAACTTAATGAATGAGTGATGGAAACCCAGGCTACAAAAGCTAATGAATGAATGAATGATGGAACCCGGGTTATAAGAAGTTTAATGAATGAATGAATGGTGGCAATCCAGGCTACAGACGCTTAATGAATGAATACCAATCTCAGAATGATGATGGAGCACTCCAGACTGCACTAACTAGCACAGCACAGATCTGAGTACCCGGGGCCAGCAGCCTAGGCCAGGAACGTACGTACCATCAGGAAGTGCTGCAGGTGTTCTGTGAAGACAGGAATATGATACTATAGACTCACATTCTCCCTGCCTTTTAGGAGTCACCACTTCCCCCTCTTGCTTCCTTTGACTAATGTAGG
Source organism: Microtus ochrogaster (assembly GCF_000317375.1). Taxonomy (NCBI): domain Eukaryota; kingdom Metazoa; phylum Chordata; class Mammalia; order Rodentia; family Cricetidae; genus Microtus; species Microtus ochrogaster. The sequence goes on from NC_022013.1 coordinate 58,018,962, forward strand.
GTTCAGAGGAGGGGACTCGGGGGGCCCTGAAGAGTGTCATGTGAGGGCGTGAGGAGTCATCCACAGGAGGAGAAAGTCAGAGGAAATCGGTGGATTTTGGATGTTTCCGGGCATTCACAGGGTACTGGTCATGCATCTGGCTCCTTGGGTAGCCTAGGCTGGGAATAGCATCCTTAGGCCCAGGACAGGGAAGGAGGAAGAGATACCACAGGTACCACAGCAAAAGGAAGCCTTGGAGGTTTTGTTTCTAGCCCCTCCCCTGGGCCGTGAGGAAGAGGTTCCTATTCCAGGTAAAGGAGGCCCCAGGTGAGCTGTTGGCCTGGTGCCTGTTATGACACTTAATATTCCCCTGGAAACAGCTCCTTGGAATTTCCCAGGAGCCTTTGGGTAACCATATAGCCCATGGGTGAGGGAGCCAATCTCCCAGAGGAGGCCTGGAAGACTTGAATTGGAATTACAATACCTCTGCCTGTAATGGGGTGGAGCTGTCCTGTGCTGTGGATGCTATGGCCATAAATGATGATGGGCAGGGGCCAAGAGCCTCTTCCCTGGCTTCACAATCAGATCTTCTGGTGAGGACTTTTGGGGACTTTTCTTCAAGAATTCTGGGACTTGGAAGACCCTTAAATAAAGCCAGCAAGGGGCCCCGTGGACAGTGTCTGTGATGCCAGCTTGATTGTGCTCCCCCAGAGTGCAGTCTCCGCCCCTTCCCAGGGCCCACTGTGGGTCTAACGTGAAGTGAGCAATACACTCCTGTCGCTGTGGCAACCTCTTACCCGGCTCTCAACCCTCTTAGACTTCCCATATCCCATGCCCCCGGTTGCCCCTCTGGGGATGAGAGGCCTAAAAAGCTTTTCCCACCTCCTGCCAGGCACGCTGTGGAAGCGTAAAGAGCAGGCTTCAGGTGGTGTGGGCTGTAAGCCCCTGGTCACCCTTAGAACGGTGGCTAGGGGTGGGGTGGGGGCGGGGAGAGAAGCGGGATTGCTCATAGATGCTGAAGCCAGGGTGGCTCGGGATGAACAGAGGCACCACAGCATCTAGTCAAAGCCAAAGGTTGGCACCGCTGCCCCTCCCATGGCTCAAACCAGCACTCAGAAGGGACCCCCTGAACTGGAATCAAAGATCAAGAGTGTTGCAGGTGTACTGCCATCCACGAACCCCACTGATGACAGCCACAGAGGGGTAGGAAAGGTGGGGAGGCGGCACATGGAGGCTAGCTGCTGTTAGTCTGCACCATCACCCTGCCAGCTCAGTGTCACAAGGCTCCACATCTTTCCAGTCCTTTAGCAGACTTCCAGGGAGGAAGACAAGAGGCCAAAGAAGACAGCAACGAGTTCTCTGTACCTCCAGCCCCGCTCTGTAGCTGCAGGCCCCTTGAGAGCATCTTCCTTCTCGGGCACCCTGCTGGACAGTCCCAGCTCCTTCCAGCCCTGGGCAAAGCCGTGCACCCTACTATCACCTGAGTCCCACGGGTTTTGAGTGGCTGACCCTCAGGTCACGCCTTAAAAGCAAGGGTTAAGGGGGCTCTGTATGCCCTTGTACAGTGGGGGGGGTACTACCCTACACAGGGGGAGGGTCACAGAAGGAAACAAAACAGGCCTGTCTATGGCCCCGGGAGAGAGGGGACCTGATCCAGTGACATCTCTGATGAGTACTAAGGAGGCTGTGCAGATGATTGTGAACGTCCCAGGTCTCGGGAGTGCTTCCTTGATGATGGTGACAAGGTCTGTTTGAGCTGGAACCCAGAGCAGGGGACAGGCAAGGTTTGGGGACCTGCATGTGAGCAGAGGCTGGCGGCCAGAGCTGCATGCTTTTTGCACTTATCAAGGACGCAGGTCCAATGGCTGCTCTTCTCTGCCTGTGACGGCCACTTTCTGTGTGGTCAAGCCTCCCCCAACCCTTTGCCGGGTCCTAAAGCTAACTTTCAGCAAAGTCCCTGGGAAGCTGGAAGCTGGTGCTCTCTGACTCTTCCTTACTCTGGCAGCCAGGATCTGACTGTCTCGTACCTGGGCTTGGCTGCTCCCTGCTCCCAGATAAAACTGTTGTGGAACACCATCAGAAAGGACAGTAGGAGGAAGTAGGTCCCTGACCCTGTCCTTGGCTCCGTGGTGTGACAGAAGCCTGGCCCATGCCCCTGGACATGAGAAGGAGACAGACCCGATGAGCCTTGGTATTTTAGTTTCTTTAATTATATATATAAAAAATGTTTTAAAGATTTTTTTTACATGTATGTTTATCTGCATGTGGGTGTGTGTGCGCGTGTGAATGCAGGTACCGGAGGAGGCCAGAAGAGGGCATCAGAGGCTGGGGCTAGAGGCTTGGGTGCTGGGCTCCAAACTTGGGTCCTCTGAAAGAACCAGCATGCACTCTTAACCCCTGAGCCATCTCTCCAGCCTGCAAACTACGTCTTTGTAAAGACAAGGTGTCAATCTGCTGCGCAGGTTGGTCTCAAACTAATGAATTCAAGTGATCCCTGTGTCTCAGCCTCTCACGGCAGGAAGACTACAGGTACACAGCCCTAAATAGCACCCCCCCTAAATACCACTTCTTGTCCCTGACAAGAAGATGACATTAGAGAATGTTTCTCCATGCAGGGAGTATGAAGATGCCATAGACTTGCATAGGTTTTCTTCCCCAGCGACCACCATGACCCCCAGAACAAACAGGACCATTCTTCACGAGTTCTAGGAAGAAAGGGAGTGCAAGGACAAAGCCTCCTGCCCAGTGTCCAGGGACTGAGCCTGCCAGTGTCCCTATGCACACGCACATATACACACATGGCCATGTCACCACCATCAGAGCCTTGTGGGACTCATCAGGGACCCACTTCTGAGACTACCAGACCAGGGAGTCACTGAGCATGCGTAGTCCCCTTCCTCCCTACTTAAAAGTGTGGAGGGATCCTGCCACTGCACGCTCATTCCTTTGCGCTTCGTCGGACATTGAGCAGTCGATAGCCAGAGAGCAGCTCCAAGCTGGATCTACGCCCACCAGGCAGAAGAACAGACAGCCGCTGGACCAGGCTTCAGTGCTGAGGATGGAGTAGAGCTGGAACTCTGGGGACCAGTCCCGGAGCCGTCCATGCCCTTAACTTCTCTGAGAGTCTTACCATGGACTCTCCTTCAGGGCCCAGAGTCCCACCAGGCTTAATGCAGGATCCCAGCTTTACAGCCAGCACTGTCCTGCACAGCCATTGGAACAACACTCAGATTGTCTCCACAAAAGCCCAGCTTCCATCTGTGAGTCCCACGGTAAGTTCGGGGAGTGTGTGTGTGTGTGTGTGTGTGTGCGTGTGTGTGTGTGTGCAGAGATGCCAGTTCCTAGCCCTGCCTCCCACCCTCTCTTTGACAGGAGAGAGAAAAGGTCTGAGCTTAGATAAAAAGACCTGGGGTATCACTGAACTTCTCTGAGCTTTCCCTACAAATTGGTTGAGAAAAGAGGGTGTGGGAGATGTCTTCATCTGCAGAGATGGTAGAAGGACCAGAAAGGCAGGCACTGGTGACATCTATTCTTTCTAGATGCCCTGTGGAAGTTTACAGGAAGGAGGCATGCCCAGACTTTCCATTTGTACAGGCCCGAGTGGGATATTGGTCAGGACAAAGAGCAGACCATTCCCTCTCCCTGGGAGATATTCTTCTCAGCCCCATATACTAACCTCCCAGGACAAGGACCTCTTAGCAGGGACCCCTGAGGAGCTTAAGTTTTCTTTCTAGTGGGAAGTTTTTCTCCCTCTTTGTCAGGCTTCAATGTCAATCCTCAGTTATGTTACAGGGGTTTCAAGTCCTCTCTTGAGGCTTGCGATGGGGTGTCTGTCCCTACACTGGGAGGGCATTGCCCAGGAGCAGGCTATACTCAAGGTCACCCGAGCCATGTCCCTGCTCTGCAGGCCCCCATCTGTCTTGCCAACTGCCAGCAGGTGACCTAAGCCTTGCATTTAGGAGCCTAGCACCTGCACGCATATGGGGGCTTGGGGTTAAATTTTAGAAGACCTGGACTTTCTCCTATGGCTTGGTAATAGTTTTTTTTTTTTTTTTACCTGAACCTGAGTTTTCCCCCTTGCCTTATTAGGAACTTACTCTTCCTTGCCAGGGGCGTCTGTAGGTGATGCCTTCCTTTTTCTCTCTTCACAGGCATCCGGACCTGAGGCTGCTGCCTGGGTCCCCTTCCCCACAGTCGATGTCCCAGACCATGCTCACTATACCCTGGGTACGGTGATCCTGCTGGTGGGGCTCACAGGGACGCTGGGCAATCTCACAGTCATCTATACCTTCTGCAGGTGCCTGGTTGGTGGGGCTGGGTCAAGGGCACTGTGTGTATCTAGCCATGCAGACAGGGCAGAATACAAGGGCAAAGGATCACCTGGCTCTGTCCAGGGCACCTTAGGTTGGGCAGAGAAGCAAGGACCATGCCTTCTATCATAGCAGGTCTAGGTGTCAACTTTCAAGCTGATGAAAATGGGAAAAAATAGCAGGGAACCTTGACTAACACACACATGCCCACTGGGCTTCAGGCGTACCATGAGACAGGAAGGTACTCCAGGACCTTCAGGTCCCTGCTCATTCTACCCTGCTCCAAGTTCACCTCTGTCATCCTCTGCTCCCAGAGGAATCCTCTCTTGGCCTTGAAAAGTTTCCCTGGACACCAGGATCCTCTAACTCCCAGCACCCAGTCCTAGTAGTCACCCTTGCACCCCTCCCCTCTGTCCTGCTGGTTAAAGCAGGCGGGCTAGAAAGTTAACACAGACCTCAGACTCCATCGCTGACCAGTGGAAGGACTCAGCCAGCCATTTGTTCTCCCTGAGCCCCCATGTCTTCTCTGCAACACAGAGTTGTGGCTTCCCCATCACTGTGGTTCCTCCTGTTTGTGTATTGATTGGAAAACGAATCCTGGCTTTGCAATTTCCTGAGCTGTGATGGGGACCAAATCCTTAGTACTCTCCTCTGGAAAAGGGGACCATCATGTCTCCCTTAGGAGCAAATCTGATAATGAATTGTGCTAGAGGAGGGTTGTGAAGGTATCTGCCCCATGGAGGAGGGTTGTGAAGGTATCTG
>NC_022013.1:58024342-58030821 GCF_000317375.1 Microtus ochrogaster
CCCATGGAGGAAGGTTGTGAAGGTATCTGTCCCTTGGTCAGAGTCATAGGTCTTGGGCTCTTTGCCACCTCAAGAGTGAACAGTGAAGAAGCAGGCTGAGCGGGGTAGGGCCAAACTGGGCAGCAGAAGGAGGAAGAGGAGAAAGAAGGAAAAAGGGAAGAAGAGAAGGAGGAGGCACAAGAAGATAGTAAGAAGGTATCAGAGCAAGTGGGAGGGGTAGCCAGAGGACACTGTTGGGAGGAGACTGGGGCCAGAGGATTGTCCAAGGAGACAGAGGGAGTCACACAGAGGGAATAATCCTGAGGGTGAGAAGAAAGGGGTGTGATCGAGAGCCAGCCTCCTGGGCTGCACCGCTGTTTCTGGAGACACTGTTCCTCACTTCACTCTGAGGGACCAACCATGGAAGGTCTCTTAGTCCATATTACTGGTGACACCTGCTGGACTGAGAGACACACACGCCTGTGTCCCAAGAGCCAGTGTCTTTTAATGTGGGGGGGTTGTATGTGCGTGCACAATACGTTTGTGTCCTCATGGACATTTAGCATATTAGCATGAGTGTGCATGCATATGCATGAATAGCTGAGGGTGAGGAAAGACCCCCATAGCTCCAGAGGGACTGCGAAGCATGCCCTGCCTTCCTCTGACCTCACAGGAGCAGAGGCCTGCGGACACCGGCAAACATGTTCATTATCAACCTCGCCGTCAGCGACTTCTTCATGTCGTTCACGCAGGCCCCGGTCTTCTTTGCCAGCAGCCTCTACAAGAAATGGCTCTTTGGGGAGACAGGTAGACACTCGGGTTTTTGTTTTGTTTTGCTTTTGCAATAGGGAGAAAGGGGTCTTAACAGGGAGATGCCACGGCAGTGGAAGGTGGCACAGAAGAGGTGGTTTGCTCTTGCTGGGCACAGCGGGCAGCACCCTGAATTCTGTGACTGAGTGAACAGGAAAATGGGATTCTGGTCTTGATATCCCTGCCAGCCTGGCCAGATGTAGCAAGCCAGCAGGGTGGAAATGGCTCAGTCCTGTATTGTGGGAGGCAGGGAAGGAACTGAGTTTGTTCCATCCTTTGGGAATTTCTTCCCAGGGCCTTAGGGAAGTGGGTCTGCCCACAGGTTGCGAGTTCTATGCCTTCTGTGGGGCTGTCTTTGGCATCACTTCCATGATAACCCTGACAGCCATAGCCCTGGACCGCTATCTGGTGATCACACGTCCACTGACCTCCATTGGGATGGGATCCAAAAGACGGACAGCCCTTGTCTTGCTGGGTGTCTGGCTCTATGCTCTGGCTTGGAGCCTGCCGCCCTTCTTCGGCTGGAGTAAGTGGGCTGGTGCTATTGGGGTGAGGGGCAGATGGCCTGAGAGAGGAAGTTTAAAGGAAGTTTGGGTTGGCCAGTCGGCAGAGGGCCTCATGGATCACTAAGTCTTCAGTCAGGTGGGAATTCAGGGGCACCTGCCATCATTGGGGGAAGCTCAGAGTGCTTTATCAGGGACTAAGGGTTCAGTCAGGGAGCCTGTCACCAAATATGGGAGCTAGTGGGTGGGGACAGGGATACATGTTTAGTGCTGACTTTGTAGTGAGTTGGACCAGCCAGAGGCCTCAGCAGGCAGGACAAATAGCAAGGCTTTGGCCCTGAGGATCATGACCCTGGACCCACAGAGGGGCTAGCTCCAGTCAATGCTAGCCTGGTGTCCCCGCTAGAATCAACGTGGGAGTTCTCTCCTCACATCTCCCAACTGCCTCTGGCTTTCTCAGTTCTGGGCAGGGTAGGCCTATGGCTGGAGCCAGCTTGTATTTAGGAATCCCAGGCTCCACATTTGAAGCCCCTACCAAACAAGGCGCCTTGAGCAGCAGCACAGTGAAAGCTGAGCCCCTGCCCTGGCTCCCAGGTGCCTATGTGCCTGAGGGGCTGCTGACGTCCTGCTCCTGGGACTACATGACCTTCACACCCCGGGTGCGTGCCTACACGATGCTGCTCTTCTGCTTCGTGTTCTTCCTCCCCCTGCTCGTCATCATCTGCTGCTACATCTCCATCTTCAGGGCCATCCGGGAAACAGGCCGGTGAGTGTGCTATTTGGAGCTGGACCACAGACGGTAGGGTCCCCCCATCAGAATGTACTCAGATGCGGGTGGATTAAGACCAGTGAACGCCTGTGCTTGTGGGATGAGGGCACCTAGGAGAGTCCCCAGAGACAATATCCCCTGAGGAGGGCTCAAAGACCTCAGTCCTGGCAGCAGGAGGGCCGCCGAGGCTCAGAGAGAGGACCTTCTGGAAGTCAGAGCTGCCCGTGTAGGAAAGGATGGCCCCTCCTGTATGTTCCCAGTAGCTGTGACCCTGGCACTTGCTACAACCAAGATGCAACCTCCCTAGGGCCTGTGAGGGCTGCGGCGAGTCCCCTCGACGGCGGCGGCAGTGGCATCGACTGCAGAGTGAGTGGAAGATGGCCAAGGTGGCACTGATTGTCATCCTCCTCTTCGTGCTCTCCTGGGCTCCCTACTCTACCGTGGCCCTGGTGGCCTTTGCTGGGTGAGCAGGAGCCATAGCACTGGTCCAGGTAGCCTCTCCCTCTAGCCTGACTCAAACCAGCCACCCTGACACCCTAGGTCTAGCTTGACAGTCTTACACTCCCCAAGTGACACACCTCTCCCCACAAGGCTTATCCAGTTCCTGGAAGCCTTGGGGATATATTGAGGGAGCCCCGGATAAACACAGATAGTCTGGGGACTTTCCATCTCCTTGGGAACATGCAGATACTTCTGAGGTTCAGGTTTCTTCTTATCCCAAGCCATAGGTGCACAATCAGAGCTGCTGCTACTTAAGAATGGACCGCTAAAGAGGTTCTCTCTAGTACCTTCTGTGGCCTGAGTGCAGTAACCACGGCACCTTCAGCAGGACGGGCATGGGCTAGATTTCCAGAGTACTTTGTGAGGATGAGATTTGGGTACTTTGAGCTATCTGGGTACCAATCTTCTTGAGTAGTAACAATGCAGTCTCCTTCAGGGGCCTACCAGAAGTTTCTCTAGGACATCCAAGGGGACAGTGTACAAGATGGGGTGAGGGTTTAGCAGCATTTCTGCATGAGAAGATCTGAAGACCAGGGACAATTGAGTGACATAGAGAGGTATTGTGGACTCCACAGATTCTAAGGGACAGTGGTACCCAGCCACTGCTGGTGTGCCATATCTTCTTCCCAGAACCTCACCCTCCACCATCTTTAGCTTCCTTCCTACCCACCTTAAACCAGAATCCTCACTGGCACTGCCAGTCTCTCACATGGGGCTGGTTTGGCTATGTTGGTTTAGGCTGGATGGCGTGGTTCAGTCTGGGCCTGAGCAGAGTCAGCCACGGAGACAACCGCGGGTCTGAATTAGGGGTCCCCACACCTTCTCTGTCCTAGGTACTCGCACGTCCTGACGCCCTACATGAGCTCAGTGCCAGCTGTCATCGCCAAGGCTTCTGCCATCCACAACCCCATTGTTTATGCCATCGCTCACCCCAAGTACAGGTGAGGCCTCCTCCGGCCTCCAGGTCCACCTAGGGGCATGGAGGGCCCGAGCCTACAGAAGGTAGAGGTTATCTGTCTCTCTGATTTCTTATATGTGTATCAGTTGGGGGGGGGGTGGTTACGAACATCTTGGTGCAGCTAGCACCGCTGCAAAGGGTCTGCAGCATGCTTCCCTCTTTTTCCCCATACATTACAAGCTATCAATGGCTACCTACATGGAAGCCATTTCTAACTACAGAGCTAGGTCATAAGGCAGCGAGGGCAGACCCATTAGCAGTACTTCCTATGCAAAGGCGAGCTCCCAGGCTGTGACATCCTGCAAAGACCCCAGCAGGGCACGCTTGCTTCCACCAAGGTCCCTGGCAGCACGCTGAGGTAATGAGGTTCCGACCCCACTAAGAATGACAGCAAAGCACTGCCGTGGGCCCTCAGAGTTGTTTTCAGTCTGGTGATGTCAAACCCTTGTTAATCTCCTGATGCAAATCTCAGTCCATCCAGCCCATAGTACTTAGGTGTATCCATGGCGCCAATTCCCAGAGATGTGGCCTAGGGCAACCATGTTAGGATTTGAGGGAACATCTGGTTGGTTGAACCCAGTACCCACGGCTCTTCTTCTGTGACCACCACTCCCTGGTTCTTTTGTTAATCCCACCAACCCTGGGCGTGCGTGAGTCGCTTTTCACCTGGCTGTCTGTCTATCCCCATTACCAGCATCTGTCTGTCCATTACCTGTATCAGTGTGTCCTTTCCTTTCCCCATTCATGACCCTTGGCTCTAACAAGCTACGTGACTCCTGCAGGGCAGCCATTGCCCAGCACCTGCCCTGCCTTGGCGTGCTTCTTGGAGTGCCAGGCCAGCGCAGCCACCCCTCCCTTAGCTACCGCTCTACCCATCGCTCTACACTGAGCAGCCAATCCTCTGACCTCATCTGGATCTCTGGACGGAAGCGGCAAGAGTCCCTGGGTTCTGAGAGTGAGGTGGTAAGGATGCTGGGCCCTCATCGGCTGGGACCTCACCTTTCCTTTTCCAACCAGACCACATATTAGACTGGGGGACACGTCACCTCTTCTAACCTCTGGTACAGCACCCTCTGTTTCAACCAGGAATGCCCAGAGAGGAGATGGGCAGTCAGAAGCCACCTAGCAGTAGTCCAGTCTAAACATGGGCTTTCTAAGTCACCTCTTTCCCCATGGCAAGAACTGACGCAGGGTCCTGGTTCCTTAGCACTCACTAAACCACCACCTTACAGGAGGTGTGAAGAGCCACATGGTGCGGGAAAGGGGGAAGTACTAGCCTGGGATCAGACCTGGCTTCAGGCCCTGATCCACTGAGAGCCAGCGTGGCTGGACTTTCCAGCTGTCTTCCACTGCTTTATCCTTGAGGCCTTCTGTTAAGCTGCAGAGCTTCCCGGGCTCTCTAAGCCATTAGTAGAAAATGGGGAGTCTGTCTCATTTGCTAACAGAGGCCTTGACTCTCATGAAGGCCACCTATCTATATACACACATGCTTAAGCAGGCAAACACTGCCAACACCAGTATGTACTTTCCTGGGCTTTGGTGACAACTTTGCAAATGATGCCATGGGTTCCCCTCAATGAACGCTGGTGCTGGAGCAAGGAGGAGGTGTGAGCATGCTCTAAATAAGTTGCCCCTCTCACCTCAAAGTTGCTCTCCCACCTCCCCAGGGCTGGCCAGACACAGAAGCAGCAGCAGTGTGGGAGGCTGGCCAGCACACAAGTGGAAAATCTTTCTGCAGTCAAGACCTGGAAGATGGGGAAGCCAGGGCTCCTTCCAGCCTCCAGGTACCTGTCAGTCTGTGAAGGGGTAGGGAGCCAGGCCAGGTAGCCTATGAAGTGGCCAGAAAGGTAGGCTTGCGGTGTGACCAGGACTCTCAGAATCACCCCCTTCCCATACATCCCTGCTTTGCCTTACCCACTTGGAGGGCTCTGTGATTCCCAGACATCCCTAGCAGGGCCTGAGCGTGGTCTATTACTGGGGGAGCATCCGCATGTGACTGCGTGACCATGTGTGCATGACGTGCGGTTGGCTGTGTTGTGCCATGACAGGTAGAGAGTTATAATCGTATGTGCTCATGAAGACATGCCGTCTGCGTCAGAGAATGACTCGTGCATGTGTGGACTGAGTTCCTGGCATATGCTGCCTGTCACTGTGATGCCTCTGTGTTGTATGGGCGATGAGGTGTAGATGGCATCCACCTTTCTGGATGATTCTGATGCTGGACATACCCAGGGGAGGGGGCTGCAAGCTGTGTCAGTGCTCACTGCCAATGCCCCGAGCTCACCATGTCACCCAGAACACTTGTAGCTATAAAAAGAAGGCCAGCTGTCAGCCCCAGTGCCTATGGAAGGGAATGCTGATGGTGTTAGAGAAGGCAGTATTTTGGAACACTGGAAATGCCATGAGCACAGGCGCCCAGGCAGGCCCTCCCCCTCAGCTGGCAGCTCCCCTACCCTCACCATAGCCCCTATCAGCTGCTAAGTATTCTGGGCTTCCTTAGCCACTCCGGGATCACAGGCTTCTCTGGTCTTCTGTCCTTATGCTGTTTCCCTATGAATAGAATGCCGCTGCCTCTGCAATAGGGGAGTTCCTGCCCCCTACGTTGTATCCCAGGCACTATGCACCACCACAGAGGCCAGAGTCAAAGCCTGGTAGTGGCCTATGAAGATCAGGAAATGGCTGAAGACAATAGCTCTCCTGGATAGAGGCAGGACCATGGGGAGGGGCTTTTAGTACTGAGGGTCAGCCATCAACCATTGCCAAACACAAGTGATAAACACTGACATCAAGTCACAAGCACACAGAGGTAACTCCCTGGGGGAAGGGGCTGAGCTGTCCGTGTGAACATCCTAAGTGAGTACAGTGGAGTGCAGGAGAAGGAACTTGGTGTCCTGCAACAGTGTGTGTGTGTGTGTGTGTGTGTGTGTGTGTGTGTGTGTGTGTGTGTTTGAGGGAGACA
>NC_022013.1:58031061-58033102 GCF_000317375.1 Microtus ochrogaster
CCGAGGCTCATCTGATGTGCCCCCAGGGAGGTTTTGGTGGGCACAGTGAGCCTGTGAGGTGTACTTCCTGAGGGAGCTGGTTACAAGGCAGGAAGAGGATGAGTGATTTAGGGCAGCAAGGATGGGGGGGGTGCCAGCCCTCACACATGTGCGGGATTGCAGAAAAAAGATGAACTGGAGAGGGGGCATAAAAGTTTGAACCTCAGGCATCTATGAGCCTGAGGATATCCCAGGGGTTGTCCTGCAAACATCCTAAGATTTTGCTGGCTCCTTCTTTTAGGTGTAGTCCTTGAGAAGGTTCACTCGCGACCTTGACCACAGCCTGGCCCTTCTACACAGTTGCCTTCACCTGTTGGTGTTCTCAGATGTGAAGAGGGATTGGAAGGCTGCCCCTGTGAGACACTCCTAGAGACAAACAGATGTGTATTGTTTATTTTCAGACCAAGAGACAGCTCCCCAGCCTGGACCTCGGGATGTAGGATGCCCACCGGCCCTCCCTTCCTTCTGCTACGTGCTGAGCCCCATCACCTCCCCACCACATGCACAGACCCTGGATTATCCCCCAAGCCAGGAAGCTTTGGAGGTGTCACTGTCTCCTGTGCCACACTGGACTCAGCTCCGGCCCCTTCCCACACCATAAAATTCCTGCCCCAAAGCATGGTCCTGCCTCCTCAGTGCAGCTGGCACACCTGGGCTCTGCCCGAAGCAAGGACCCAGGCTCTCTCTCCTGTTTCACTTCCGGCAGCCTCCACTTCTCCTTAGACACTGTATGCTGTGATTGTCCAGGCGATGACAGTAGCGATGGCACCGGGGAACAGGACGTTTATTTATGAGCCGAGCATCTTGGCTAGCCTTTGTGACCAAGCCGGACATCTCACCGGTTCAGAAAGTTCAGCCTGGCGTCCCCTGCTTCCAGTAGTCAAAAGTTGAACATATACTTTCTTGGCACACCTGAAACACTTCACCCCTAGCTCTCCCATAGCATGTCACACTGTGGTCCACACTCACACATACAGGGGCACTGGCAGGCACATCGGTACCTATCTGTATGTACACTGAATACAGGTATGCACACCCTGCCCTTCATGATCGTTTTGTGTCGGTGATCTAAGTTCCTTCCAGACGTGGATCTGACAGAGCACAGGAAAATAAAAAGCAGGGTTTCTTGTGGTAAACATGTCTACTGGTGCTTCCGTGGAGAAGAGACGAGGCCTGGTCTCCTTGCCTCCAGCAACTTCCTTTTCTGTTCCCTAAGGACTCTCACGCCTGAAAATCCATTTCAGCCTGGAGGGGAGCAAATTAGAGGAGGGATAAAGGCCAGTTTAGCCCATCCCCTCCTCCCCAGGGAGGTGTGGAGCTCTGCCCAGCCCATGAGTGCCAGCTGCTCTCCAACTGGCTTTGGGTCTCCCAGGGGAGGTAGAGGGAGGCTGGCCTTCCCCTTCAAAAGCATCTTCCCAGCCCACTCCCTTACCCAGAAGCAAGCCATCAGGCAGTGCCAGAGTCCAGAGAAAGAGCCTTCAGCTCCAGGTACAGAATTACTGGGCCTCCAGGTCCAGGGTCAGCCTCTCTGGGGCTCAGGTCCAAAGTCAGCCTCACTGGGGCTCCAGTCAAGGGTAAGCCTTGTTGGGGCTCCAAGTTCAAAGTCAATCTTTCTTGGGGCTCCAGGGTCAGCCTCACTGGGGCTCTAGGTCCAGGGTCAGCCCTTTCTTTATGGTTATGTGTGGCTGGATCTTCCCCAGCTGGGAAGGAAAGATAGGTCTGGAGAACAAGGATAGGGCTAGGGATATATGGGATAATGCAGAGAATGGGATGGGATGGGATAGGGCAAGGATGGGAAGGGAAGGGATATGAATGGGATGAGATGGGATGGGATAGTGCAGAGGATGTGAAGAGATGGGATGGGAATGGGATGGAAAGGGATGGGATGGGATGGGATGGGATGGAAAGGGATGGGATGGGATGGGATGGGATGAGATGGGATGAGATGGGATGGAAAGGGATGGGATGGGATGGGTGGGATGAGATGGGATGGGATGGGATG
>NC_022013.1:58033309-58038157 GCF_000317375.1 Microtus ochrogaster
AGAGGCAGCGTTCTAACCTCCTCGCCCATGAAGGTGGAGTTGCATGGAACAAAAAGGAGGTGGTGAGACCAAGGGGAAGAGTACAAGTCCCTCCCTAGCTTCTCCCACTGCTATTTTTGTGACCTTGAACAAACCACCAAGCGACCCCGTAATATCAGCGATCTTAGGCATCCCACGTACGCCAGGCTGGGTGAGGGGAGCCTAGAGATGTAGCAACTAGGAAATTGCTCACATCCAGGCCTGCATCGAGTCCTCCAGGCGAGTGTCTTTGAGAGGGCCAGCAAGAGACCACACCACAACCTATCTTCCTCAGTTTCCCGAGCTGGGAGTCTGAAGAGATCATGAGTCTCTCTTGGCAGAAGGCGGGCTTCTAGGGTATCTTAATGCAAATGTCATGCCAACCGAAGCCCCAAGTGGCCAAGGCCCCCACCCAGGGCACTCTGTCCCTGAGGTGTAGGCTGAGCATGCCACACATGCTTCCTGCCATTTCTGACTCCGTGTCCTAGCAGCTGAACAAATGGTACTTCTCCCCTACCCGCTGCCATTCCTGCGCAAAGGGCACGGAGCCTGGCGTGCAGCGCTGGCAGCTGTAGCTTTCCATGCTCCTGTCAAGTTTTCCAGGGCACAAATGAGACAGGCGAGCCAGGAATAACTGCCTGGGCCCCAGAGGGTCTACAGGGCTGGGACAACACCAGACCCAGCTTCAGACCTTTTCCCGAGGGGTCAAGCAGCACCCGTTACTCCAGGCCAGGGCTTTGGATGATGTCCATAGCCACTAGGAACCCATTATCAGACATGAATGCCATTTACAGGAGCCCAGGCGCCAATGGAACCTGTGTCCACTCCCTGTGTGACCTTGGAGGATGTGTTTAACTTCTCTGAACCTTAGCTCTTACAGTCCAAGGTAGGGGCCTCTTAGGACCCCAAGGAAATGGTTGTGAAGAGCCCTTTTCTGAACTTGACTGTGTTCAAAGTACTGCCATGACATGGTCATTTTTATGTCTGGTCCTGTAATCAAAGTGAGCTGAGAGCCAATCAGCAGTCTTCTGAACTGAAGGTTTTGCAGACCTGTGGAGTATAAGCCAAGTCCAAGGCCCCTCAGGGCCCCACAATGGATAAGGTGCCAACTCATGGTCCTTACCAGGAACAACAGACTAACAAAACCCCTACCCAGAGGAGGATCCAGATTGGACCCACTGACTAAAACAAGGGTGTGTGGGCTCCGCGGAGGGCACAAAGGGGGCCAGTCCTCCCTGCCTGCCCCTCAGGGATGGGTGTTCTGGGAGCCTGACACCCCTCCCCAGGGACTATATTAGCCATGTGAGTCATGGTGGACTGGCTGGGAGGCCACAGGCAGGCGGGCCCAGTGTAGGGTTACAGTCCATTTATGGGCGCAGCAAGGGCAGATATGAGTGTCGATGGCATTCACCCTCAGCTATTCTTAGGAGCCTCCCAGGAGCTCTGCACAGCCTGGCCAGGCAGCAAGGGACACAGCAGGCAAGGCCAGGGGTCGGGGTCCTGGGACCAGGAACAGAGATAGGAGCAAAGAAATGGTCTGGAAAGGTGGGGTTCATGCGTGTCCCCTAACCTGACTCTGTACGATTTGTCTGCAGAGGAAGCCGCTGCTGTCAACACCAGAATGTCTTACAGTGTGACTCTGACTGGGCCTGGACCCTGGGGCTTCCGTCTTCAGGGAGGCAAGGACTTCAACATGCCCCTCACTATCTCCCGGGTAAGTGTACATTGCCCATAGCCTTATTTCCAAAGGGGCAGGGCATTTTTGGAAGGGGGCTCATTCATGTCCATCTGCCATCAGCCAGTCTGTCTCCCCCAAGGCTCTTGGAAAGCAAAACCTGCCCCCTCTGGTCTGAAGCCTAGGACTGGACTGGTCTGATCTTGTCCATAGCTGAATTTGCTCACCCCAGCTTGTTCCCTGGACTTTGCCTGTCTAAGCGAGACATTATGGGCAGATAGCTGTCATTTTGAGCAGAGGGGAAATGCTGATCTTGCAAAGGGGGTGGGCTTGTGAGCAGAGAATGTGGGGCCTTCTTAAGCCCTTCCCTAGCAGGGTAGGCTTGGGGTATTTCCAAGCTTCAAGTCCCTCCCTAAAAGCAGGCAGTTGCTAAGGAGAGAGCATTCTTAGCATAGGGAAGGCAGGTAACAGGTAGGTAGAATGACAGATTGTTTTGCCAGCTGCCCTGCTGTCACAATATAAGTCCAGGCTAGACTGGTTGCTGGTCTCTAGTGTCCCCAGACACCAGCCCCTCCTCTCCCTGCCATAGCGGGCCTGGCAGAAACCTTACATCACCTGGCTCTTGGGTTAAACCTGTATTTCTCACTTGAGCCCAGGGATGCCTGTCTTACGGCTTTGCTTGGCTGCGACAATGCCCTCTGGGTCCTGTAGGATGTAGTGAGAAACAGCACCACCCATGGAAATGGCACCAAGCATCAGGTGGTATGAGGGTGGTTCCATTGTGTCGGAGAAACTGAGGCCCAGAGATAAAAGGTAGACATATTTGAAAGAAAAAGTGGAAGGTCTTTAATTATTGCTGTAGTCCAAGCCCCTAGGCCATAGCTGTTGCTATCTGCTCAGTATTTATTAAATAAGGCACCCTATAAGTCCCGGTAGATCTGAAGGTCCCATGGCTTAAGGGTTGAGAAGCATACAGGGAACAAGTATAACCTGCTTGGTGGCTGAGCCCCTGGAGGACTGATCTGGGCTTAAGGGGAAGGGTGAGACTCCAGGATGTTACTGTGAAGTTAGAGGCTGGAATCTGGCATGGTTGGATTACCGTTTCTTCCACAGAGCAGCAGAGGCTTGCCTTGGACCTGGGGCTAGCCTTGGACCTGGGGTTTGCCTTGGACCTGTGGCTGGTCCTCCGTGGTAGCTGAGAAGCCTGGAAAGTGCCTGACAGACAGGCAGGGCCCAGTATTGCCACTGAAGTAGTCTTGATCCTCAGACCACCTTTTTTTTTTAAAAAAAAAATTACTTATTTATTATGTATACAATATTCTGTCTGTGTGTATGCCTGCAGGTCAGAAGAAGGCACCAGACCCCATTACAGATAGTTGTGAGCCACCGTGTGGTTGCTGGGAATTGAACTCAGGACCTTTGGAAGAGGAGGCAATGCTCCTAACCTCTGAGCCATCTCTCCAGCCCCCTCAGACCACTTTTAAGCTAGACTTTTAGAGTGGCCTTTGGGGAAGGACAAGGTCCCTCCCCTCTCAGCTGCAGATCTGAAGTCTCTGCCCTCCAGACCTACTGCCCTGAAAACCACGGGGCTCTTGTGAAGAGGACACCCTAAACCGTGTAGATTCTGCTTGACGATGTGGTGACGTCAGGATGAGAGTCCAGTGGTTACGCCCAACCCTGGCTCTGCACAGTGCCCACTCCTGCAGCTATATGTTTCCTCCCTGTATAAGACAGGGCCTCTCGCATCGTCCTCATGTGCCCTCTGGCCTCCTATGCCTAGGACTAAGCCCAACATCCCCAAGGCTCATTGCTGGTGCTCCCTGCTCCATCTAATGGGAACAAATTCATCTCCAGGATCAGTGGTACCCAGAAAAGGCAATGACCTCACTCAGGACCTATGTACCACCTGGCCCCAGATGGCCAGGGCTTAAATGGGAGCACAGAGGTTTTAAACTAGACAACAGGAAGAATGTCCTCATTCAAAGAGAGGGCAGTTGGGGTGTGCTGGAAGCTAAAGCTAGGGAGACATTTAAACATAGAAGCCAGGGCAATGGGAGATCGGCTCACTTTTGATCCACACCCCAAATCACCTGGAGCAAGGTGGTCCGAGCAATGGTGTTCAGGTATGGCAGTCTTCTGAGAAATACAACTAGTGTGCTACAGATACCATGGGTCTGGCATCCTAGGCTTGGGCATTTCAGGCCCAGTGCTGACTGCGAACGTTAGGCCTTTGGCATTTGCTGCCGCGGCTTGCCTCCAGACCAGAAACAGTTTGCTCACAGAGACACAAGGCCAGGACTCTGCCCAGCTTCAGCAGTCCCCTGCTCCGGGGACAGTCACTGCAACTCTGAGGGGTGATCAGGGGAGAAGTCTGAGGTTACCAACTGGGAGCCCAGCAAACTGAGGCTTGCACGGGATAGAGGTGCCCATGGGTAGCATGCACTCATTCTGACACAGCCTAACTTCCATGCCTGCTCCTGAGCCCAGCAAACTGAGGCTTGCACGGGATAGAGGTGCCCATGGGTAGCATGCACTCATTCTGACACAGCCTAACTTCCATGCCTGCTCCTTTGCCTGTCAGTCTGGGCACTGGTGGAAGCTGGGCTCTCTCAAAAGCAGGTATGTGTTTCTCCCAGGAAGAGCAGCTGCCAACTGCATGCTGGGAGAAAGCTTGGATATCACCTTGCCTATGGCCTCCACACAGACACTATGGTATCAACCTGAGCAGGAGATCCCCAAGACCCTCATTTGGTGAACTTAAGCCTGAGAATCTGCAGAGATGGGGTTCAGGAGGGACACCCTAGGGTGGAGGGCAAATGCCTTTATTTATCCTAAACAGGTGCAGAGGCCTGCAACCTGAGCCGGCCTCTCCCCTCCCCTCCCCCACCTTAGCCAATTCTCCAGGAAGCGGAGTTGAGGGAGCAGATCAACAGGCCCAGTCCTTACCAGGGCCCCTGCCTCTGGCCAGGTGCTGGGGCTAGGTGTGGTACCTTACCCCTTCATCCTTTATGGCTGTGGCACCCTCCACCTTAGGAAGGAAGCAAATGTCTTTATTCAATTCTAACACAGCCTCAGTGGTCTCACCTAAAAAATGGGACAGTGCTGAACGTGTGTGTGTGTGTGTGTGTGTGTGTGTGTGTGTGTGTGTGTGTGTG
>NC_022013.1:58038257-58076072 GCF_000317375.1 Microtus ochrogaster
CAATTCTAACACAGCCTCAGTGGTCTCACCTAAAAAACCCAAAAATGGGGTGTGTGTGTGTGTGTGTGTGTGTGTGTGTGTGTGTGTGTGTGTGTGTGTGTGTAGTGTGGAAAGGAGGCTGGCTATGAGGCTAGTGTGTGAGGGGGCTGTGGGCTGCTTCAGGCTTGCCTCCTTACTGGAAGGCCTCTGCTCTCAGGACCTCCATCCTACCTGGCAGGCTCGCCTGGGCCACAGTCCAGAGGCCTTCTGCCTCTCCTCCGGTTTCAGCGTCAGTATTACTGGACTCTCCCAGCTAAGGTGGGGACACTGAGAGCAGAGGACCCTTGGGAAGAGAACAGAGGACAGTCTGAAACTATTCTGGGGGTGGCTATGCTGGCGATTCCTGGAATTCCCAGGCCCCTGGAGCACGGTGTCTTGAGCTGTTCTCGGCAGCGCCTATCAGCGCTGACAGGCCAAGCTGTTTATAGCCCTGTTGAAGGTCAGGCAACCATCTAGCTAGCTACCCAGCAGCGAAGATAAGAAACTGTCCTAGCTGGAGACTGCATTCTTAGAGGCGCATCTCTCCAGATCCTCCTGTGACTCAGACTCACCTCTGACCCCTCGAAGGCCCTGACGGCAGCAGACCAGAGGCCCACTAGGTCCTAGGAGGGGCCCTTGTAGGTCCCTAAACCAGAACACGAGGCAAGGGCAATTCTATGGGCAGAGAGGAAAGGGGACAGATGCTGGGTGGAGGCTATGAGAACAGCAGATACGAGAAGTATGTAGGCACCAGGGACAGAGCAGGGGGAAATCCCCCAGCTGTGACGATCCTCCAGTCCTTACTTCCAGGCTTCCATTCCCAAACACAGCTTCTCCACTCTGCTGGAACCAGATTCCTGCTTTCATGGGAACTACTTTTGGGAAGCATGAAGCAGATTTTTCAGGGCTAAGTACACACAAGAACACTGCCAATTTGTTAGAGAAGCAGAAGAGGAACAGTGTTGGAACCTGGGGAAAGAGAGGAAGACCTGCAAAACACACACACACACACACACACACACAGCGGGGGTGGGTGTCTGAGTGTGTGAGGGATGGGATGCAGAGGAGTGGGTACTGTGGCACAGAGGGGAAAGAGTTAAAACGAGAACTTTTGGGACAAGCAAAGCAGGGCGTAGCAGAGTCTGGCTTATTTATACGCCAGAGTTGGAATAGAAGCTGAAGCCACTAAGAGACAGAAGTTTCCAGAAAAAGGGCAAGAGCTGGAGCAAGACCCCAGTGGAGGCCAGATGGGAAAAGAGCCATCCTGGCACGTGGTAGTTGAATCCCACAGAGTTAAAATACACTTAGGACTTCAAGGGGAGTCCCTGCCAGACTTCAGAGAAGGGCTGGGAAGGTTCCACTCCTTCTGGGCCTGTTACCTGCCCTTAGCCAGCCCCACCACACCTGGCAAGTCGCACAGAGAATGAGGGAAAGGTCTGTGTGCTTCTAAATATGGGGAGGGATGTTAGAGAGTTCTGTAGAGCCCAGCGACCCCAGAGAGGCTGCCGGCTGTCCTCTCCACTTCCAGAGAGCTAGCGGGTCAGGAGGTCATGGCACGGGAACTTTCAGACCCTGCATGGCACTTTCTTTCCCTGGAACCCTGGACAGAATCCCTGCAACTCTGCCACGCCCTTCTAGGAATAGCAGGCTCGCTCAGGACTAGTCATTGGGGCTGACCCCCTGCCTTCCACCTTAGGTCAACTCTGTCTTGCTTCTCATGGAACCCTGGGGTACAGCCATACTGGTCACATACCTGCTGTCCCCCAGTGTTATCCTTGACTTTTCTGTAGCTTTTAGGGAGAAGGGGGTTGGGACCAGAACTCAAACCCCTTGAAGTGGAGATTCCACCAAAACCTTCTCAGCTCGGCAGCATCCTTACATCACACCCTATTTAATGACGTAATCCTCAGAACGTGTTGGAGAAGAAGGCCTTGCCCTGTGCTCTGCACACTCACCGGATTGTGTGACGTTTCAAGCAAAGCTGCCTTAAGCTGATTGTCCACACACTTTCCTCTGTTGCCTTCCTCCTAGGCATGGCAGTGGCCATAACGTCAGCTTCCCTTGTGCTGCCTCTGGAGAACGGGTTGCCCCTTGCTAATCAGATATGTCCTGTTGGTCACTATGCACTCATTGTCCTTGCCTGGTGGACACATCTGAGGGTCTAGAAATGGAATATTCTGGGCGCAAGGTGGGCAGTGTTTAAGAAGACACCCTGGACTTCAGAGGCTGTTGAAGCAGTTGGCAAGGGAGGGCCCTTTGAGTCTTGTCATGACCCACGTGGTATAGAACAGTGCTTCTGGGACCAGTAACGTGGTGTGGCGTTCCCTAGGGTCATGGGCCAGCAACCATGGGCCGAGTGGCTAATTCTGGCCCAGTTCATCCTTGGTGCCCCACCTTGCGGCCTTTCTAGGCTCTCCTTAGTGTTCAGATCCACAGTGGAACGTGATTGTTGGCTTCGAACAATGGAAAAACTAGGTAGAAACGAAACACCCATCCAGAGAGGACTTTAAATGCTCAGAAAGGTATAGGAAGGCCTTTTATTTTGGAAGAAAATATCTCCAAGACTGTGTGTGCTCTGAGTCTTTTCTGAGAGGAAGCTAACAGAAAAAGGAGGCTGTAAAGTTAGAGGAGAGATTTGCTGAAACCTTTTCATGAGCCCTGGGCCCTAGGCAATAGTCCGACAGTGCGGGTCCCCTCCCCCAGCCTGCTGAGGCTGCTCCTGTGCTGGAGGGAAGGGATCTTTGGTCCTTGGCTGTCTTTGGCATCCCTGCCTCCACCTGGCCTTCTTCTCTAAGGACACTGGAGCAGAAAAGAACATCTCTGTATATGCGACTACCCCACCCCCCACTTGAGGGACTCTGGGCCCTGCTTAGGGCAGCCAAAGGCCAGGCCAGCTGAGCCCTGATGGGCAGACACAGATGCAGGGAGAGCGACGCCAGGGACAGGGGGATCCAGCTTGGTGGCTCCCTCTGGAATGTTTGGCTACTGACCAGGCCCCTGGAACAAGGATTACCCCCCAGCCCACGCCTGAGGATATCAGGGCCAGGTACTGGGAAGGATAAGTACAAGTTGGCCATGCCCTAGGGAGAAATATGTCACCAGGCAGCTCTAAAGATATGGCATTCCTGATGGCCTGCAGCTGGCACTGGCTGATCAGGCCCAGCCTCCCTTGGATGTCATTCTGTTGCCCTTGCTTATACTTTCATCGTGATCTGAGCACTGCTGGCAGCGTCCCTTCTGGCTTTGAAGTTCAGCCCTTCTGTGTGGGATTGGTAGCTGCTCCTCTGTACCCTCCCCCCAAACTATTTGCTGCCTGGAACAAGTCCTCCTCTATAGATAGTTAGAAGCATTGGGGGAATCCTTCTGTAGAGATGTCCTGCGATGGAAAGAGAGCATTTTAGGGGATGACATACCACAGAGCAGCTTTACTAGGAGATATCTTTCCCTGGGGATGTCCTGCCACAGGGTAGCCAGTTCTGGGATGCGGGCAGTCCACTAGGAGAGCAGGGCACTGGAATCTTTACCCTGGGTGTTTCCATGTCTTTGAAGGGCTCCTACAGATGGCTTGACAGATGGAGAGTGGGGAAAGTGATGTGGGATAAAGAGAAAGTGGGGATGTTATGGCTGGACAGTGATGATGAGAATTGGGAGTTCACATTTTTTTCATCTTAAAGATTGCTATAGTGAATTGTTAGAGATAGCGCAGCCTCGCATAGAAAGGCAGGAGGACAGGTGTACTTTCTGCATAGCAGCAAGAGGCCTCTTGTCTAGAAAAATATCTTGGTTTTTCCCTTGTTCTCTCTCTCTTTCCCTCTCCTCTCTCTCTTTCTCTCCTTTCTCTCCCCCCTCCCGTGTGTGTGTGTGTGTGTGTGTGTGTGTGTGTGTGTGTGTGTGTGTGTGTGTGTGTGTGTGTAGACAAGAAGAAAACTTGGGTATTGTACCTCAGAAGTCGTTCACCTTGGTTTTTGAGACTGGGTCTCTCGTTGTCCTGGGGCTCGCCTACTCAGATAGGCTGGCTGGTCATCAAGTCCTGGGGAAGTCTCTGCCTTCCCAGAACCGGGATCACAAGTGTACACTGACACCTGTTTTTTGGTTGTGTGTCAGGGCTCTAACTCGGGTCTTTATGCTTATGCAGTGAACATTGAACAGCCTGAGCCACCTCCCCTGCCTCTCTCAGTACTTTTCACCTCTGCATTTAAGACAGCAACATGGACTCCCTGTGGGGATGGGATTGGAGATAAGGATGCTTCTACGATGCCCCTCTGGCATCTGGAGAGTGGGCTTTGCAAATCAGATGTGCTCACTTGGCCATCGTACTTCTTGCCTGCCAATTTGAGGTCCAGAAGGGGAATGTTCTGGGCACAAGGTGGGCAGTGTTTGAGAAGACACCTGGAGTGGGGTGCAGTGGCACACGCCTTTAATCCCAGCACTTGGGAGGCAGAGGCACGTGGATCTTGATGAGTTTGAGGCTAGCCTGGTCTACGATGTGAGTTTCAGGACAGTTGAGGTTTTACAGAGAAATCTTGTCCCAGGGAGAAAAAAAGAAAGAAAGAAGACACCAGGAACATCAAAAGTTTGTGAGCAGCAGTTGGCAAGGGAGGGCCCTTTCAGTGTTGTGGTCATGACCCCCAGGGTGTAGGACCAGCTCTGGGACCAGTGGCATGATTATAACAAAATGGTTTATTTTCTAAGCACAGTGACTGCAGGGCACCTTGATTTGTACACAGTTCCCTTTAAGGAACCTGGCAGGAGGCTTCCATCTGTGTGGGCAGAGACCCACACAGGCTTGGCACACAGAACACAGGACTGTCCCTCAGGTCATCTGTGATTGCCTTCTAGGATGGTTTCCAGACCTTAACCCAAATCCAGATGCTGATAGTATTAATGGCTAGTCTTACTCCCGCATCATAGCCAGGAAGGTGGGTAGGATGTCGCCAGAGATGCCGAGAGAACTAGCAGGTAGGCACATCAGAGGACAAAGCTCAGAGATCCAGCCATCTGGGCAATGGAGGGGGTGCTCAGAGCCTCCTCTTTCCTGTGATGTCATTGATGATAAGGCCTGTGTCACATGCACATGGCATCATAGAGGGACTTCCTACTGTCACAGGATCAGCTCCTAAAATACATTTATGCATAAGTACCACACACTAACAGATAGTTCCACTCTGCTTGCCTTCTCAATCAGTAACCATTTATAATGGAAAAAAAAATGAACAGGTTCATGTGATATTCTCAGGGACTGAGACATCCCATTGGGAGTCATAGAAACTGAGGCTAATCTCCTATAGTAACATCTCATGAGCTATGCTTCAGAGCAGGGCTGCTAATGTCCCTATGGCCGTTCCATTAAACCACTACAAATTCTGTCACTGGACCTTCTGGAAGTTTACATCTCAGATGATATCACCGTGGAAGGGTCACCACAGAACTCAAAGTACTGCAACTAAGGGGCCACCACACAAAATTTGGTATCATGTATGATGCCCGCAAAAGTTCAGTGTGAGCCACCATAGCTTCCCAAGTAATAGAGGATGTAACTTTCCCAACATCCCGTGAAGTGTCTTCAGATTGGAGTCTCAATGGCATCCTGTGTGGTCAAAGATGGAGTCTCTAGACAAATATTTTTGGTGGACAGTGGGGCACAGGAATTAGGAACTAGCTTCATAATTATGTTTTTCCTTCCAGAGGTATGCAGGTAGCCAAAGAGCCATAAGCCTGCCACACTTCACGGCCTGCCCGGTTCTCACCCAAACAGGGCTGAAGGCTCTGATGGTTTTCTGTGCACCTGTCCCCAGTTAGCATAAAGCACCTGGTGCTTGGATGCTTTTGTGAGGGGGCATTTACGCTGCACTTTGGTCTGACAATGACTGGGGGCAGGGAGGTGCTAAGTCTTACCCTCATCTCTATGGCTTTGCGGGGTGCAGGGCTAATAGGTTAATTGGTATACTTCCCAACCATCAATGGCCTAGTGCAGAGGTAATGCAATTCCTCATTTAGAAACCCTGACATACCATCTCTGCTCCTGGTAGTGACTCTGGGGTCCAGGCCCCTTCCTGTCAGCCACTTAGCTGTACTTCTCTTGAGCATGTGCATTTAGTCAGTCAACAAGCACCATGCAGGATTCTATGATGGTTGCTGGGGAAAGACCTGGCGGTGGTATGTGTTCCTTCCACCAATATTCCACTGGTCAAAGCTGGTCCCTTGGTGGCTGTCAAAAAGTCCTAGTGGTAGCCATGTGAGGAAGAGGAAGCAGTCTTGGTGAGCAGCCAGTGCCAGCCATTGGGAATCAATGGCAGGATGGGTATCAGCTGGATACTACAGGCGATCCTTCCCTGACTCCCCTTCTTCTGCTGTTTTAAACAGATCACTCCCGGCAGCAAGGCGGCCCAGTCCCAGCTCAGCCAAGGCGACCTTGTGGTGGCCATTGATGGCGTCAACACGGACACCATGACCCACCTGGAGGCCCAGAACAAGATCAAATCCGCCAGTTACAACCTGAGCCTCACCCTGCAGAAGTAGGTGGAAGCCCTCCAGAGGAGGGGATGCAGCTTTGGTGTGGGCATGTGATGGGGATGAAAGAGAAATCGTCTTCAGCATTTGCACAATCTAACCCTGTGCGGCAGAATCATATGGGAAGGAGGGGCTGAAGTGATGGTCAAGCTGTTGTTGCCTCCCTTTACGGAAGTGCTGAGTCAGAGAGCATGGCCACAGTGCCACAGGTACAGGGAGGACTGAGCCCGGAAGGCCTGTGTCCTCCATCCTCAGGAAGCCCTACCCTCACCCCATGCAGAAGAGGCCTGTGGGTGCTGACAAGAATATTCCCGGGGCTATGACTCCTTACCCTGCTCAAGCCCAGGAACTCCCTTAGGCTTGACATGTACTCAGGCACTGTGACTCCACTGTCCAGCTCTGGGTCTCCCCCAGGAGCTCTTCACCAGGTGCAAATGTCCTCACTGGGTCTCGTTTCTGGTTTCTCTAGGTCCAAGCGTCCTATTGCCATCTCCACAACGGCACCTCCTATCCAGTCTCCACTGCCAGTGATTCCTCACCAGAAGGTAGGTGCTTGGCCATGGTTCCTGAAGTGTAACCTTGCCTGCCTGCCCTTGGCGCTGTCGACCCTCCTGAGAAGTGTTTGAGCCCCCTTACCTATGACACATCAAGTTGTGGAGATGCCTATCTGGGCCCAAGATACCATCCCAGGTCCAGCAGCCGTTCTGAGAAGAAACCGGTTTGGAAAACAATGTGCTGAGAAGAGGGCCAGCATTCTAGCTAAACAGCAGACAGGTGTCTGTCTCGAGGTCTCTGACCCTCACTGTCTGGGGACAGAGACTTGAGTTGCTGTTAGAGGGGCCCCAGCTTGAGCCAGTCACTCCAGGAGGCACCCCAGGTGTGAAGAGACCTTACCAGCCCTCAGGGTTTCTCCTGGGCACAGATTCTTCCGGTTGCTAAGTGTCTATCCATCCCTCACAGCTACAGACCCCTCTGTACATTAGGAAAGCTGGTTATAATCTCAGAGGCTAGCACAGAAGTGGAGGGGCCGCAAAGCCCTGGCCCCAGATCTAACCACTAGATCCAGAGTCCTTTCCAAACCCTCTTTAAAGTATCTGAACCCTGTGGGCCTAAGGGCCCAAAGTAAACTTGGGAAGGCTGGTCCAAGGGCCCAACCTAAACTTGGGAAGGTTGGTCCAAGGGCCCCATCTAAACGTGGGAAGGCCTACCCATAGCTCCTCCACCCAGGTAGACTGACTCCAGTCTTTCTGATGGGAAGACTGGACAGCAGATGAGATAGGAAGAAGAGGCTCACGGTAGTGGTGGAGGGGGATCATGGACTGGGGAGCTGGACAGAGGGCTGCTGGGAGAAACTGCTAGGGTAGACAAAGATGGTCGAGTAGTCCAGTTGCTTCCTTAGGTTCCCCTCTGTACCTCCACCCCAAAAGTCAGTCAGCCCTGGCTATGAAGGGTCAGTGAATCAGGAGGCTTGTCTGTACTCACGGGGTACCCATTCAAAGGGAAAGGGGGTCAATAGACAGGAGAGTGGTACCTTACTCTCTCTTGAGCCCCACATCCTCAGGGGCAGACTTGGCTTTCTGCGAGGGACTTTGCGTTCTGTTCAGATGGATGCCAGCCCCCAGACCAGGACCCCTAGGCTTCCCCCCTCCTCTCCTCTTGCAAAGGGCCTTCCTTTCCAGTGCTCTGTCTAGGTGCTTCACGCAGCAGGCAGCAGGTCACAGGCTGTGGGAGGTGGGTGACAGGTGCTCACCCTAACATGTCTGTTTCAGATGCACACAGAAGCACAGCCATGCGTGGCCTCTAACCGCTATCTTCTCTCTCCCTGCATGGTGCTGCCCTATGCCAGGACCCTGCTCTGGACACGAACGGCAGCCTGGCGACTCCCAGCCCCAGCCCTGAGGCGAGGGCCAGCCCAGGCAACCTGGGCACCCTGGATTTCGGGGACACCTTTAGCTCTTCCTTCTCCCAGACCTCTGTCTGCACCCCACACATGGAGGCCCCGGAATCTGTCCTTTTTCAGGGCAGCCCAATGGCCAAAGCCAGCCCAGAGGGTGTACAGGGCTCAGTCAGCCCCAAAGTTCTGCCAGGCCCTAGCCAACCGAGGCAATATAACAACCCCATTGGCCTGTACTCAGCAGAGACACTGAGGGAGATGGCTCAGATGTATCAGATGGGCCTCCGAGGGAAGGCCTCAGGTGCTGGACTCCTTGGAGGGTAGGTAAAGGGCATCCTGCTGTCTGGTATGGAGGCACTTGGGTCATCGGTGCTCACTACCACAGTCTGGTCAGGTGGTCAGGGGGAGGATAGGCCTCAACACAGGCAGCCTCGCACCCATGAGGTAGAACCAGCCAAGATCAACACCAGCAGGGATCCTACTGATGTTTGTTGTCAGCCAGGCATATTGCCGCTGCCAGGCATATTGCCGCTGCCAGGAAAACCACTCTGGAGTGACGTGTCAGGTTTTTGCAGAAATAGAAACTGAGGCTCAGAAAAGGTTAAGTTGCATGCAGGACACTCTAACTGCCCAGATAGTCACCCCAGGCAACACCCCATCCCATGAGACGAAAATACCTACTGCCTTTGGGAACTAAAGTTCTAAAAGAGAGACTAGTCCCCACACCCCTGGGTGTCTATGGCAGAAACAGGGAAGCGTTAGAGTTAAGAAAGAAAGTTCTCAGCTGGGTGGTGGTGGTTCATACCTTTAATTCCAGCACTCAGGAGGTAGAGGCAGGCAGATCTCTGAGTTGGAGGCCAGCCTGGTCTACTGAGTGAGTTTCAGGACAGCCAGGACTACACAGAGAGACCCTGTCTCAAAAAAAAAAAGGCGGAGGGGGGAGGAGAAAGCAATTTCTCTAATGATGAGGGTGATCTAGGAAGGCTACGCGAAGGAAGCAGAGCCGGACGTACCCATGGAGAGACTGGGCAATGGTACGAGGGGAGGAGGCTTGCAAGACTGACCCAGGCTAGAGTGGACAACAAGGAAGCAGACCTCTGAGAAGAAAGAGATTATGGGAAACAACCCACTCGGGTCCCCACAGTTTAGCTAGTAAGACTTCATGGGAGCAGGGGTTGAAGGAACATGGAGCCAGGTCACTGGAAGGATAGAAAGGAGGGATCCATGTGTGAACTTGTATCAGCTGCCAGGCTCTCTCCCCTCCTGTCTCACAGTGGCTACATTACTGCCCTGTGCAATGAACGTACTCATCTTTAGGTGCTAAAGGCACAGCCAGCTGAGTTAAGGCGTTCACTGTGGACCAGTGTCTCGGCGAGAGAAATCTCGTGGTTGTCTGCAGTTAACGGGAGGATGAAGAAGGGCATTTGTCACACACTGCACGTACTCATGGCCTAGACTCTCCTGGCTGACAGGCGCGTCTGTGTCTACTAGACCAAAATGCTCTGGTTTCTCAACTTCCCCAGCTCCTTCTGGAATCTGAGCAAGGCCAGTCTCTAGCACACCATTGCTTCCCCAAGCCAAGGCTTTCCCAGCAAGAAAGCAGAAAATTATAGAAAGGCAGAATAAAGATGGCCTCCTTTTCCTTCTCTGATGGGTAGGTCTTCCTGGTCCCTTCTGGACCCACCCCAGGCAAGAAAGTTGCCTCCTGGTTGACTAGAATCCCCAGAAAGCCCACTGATAGTTGTGGCAATGTCTCCCTGGCTGAGCTGACTCTGAGTTGGGAACTGTCTCTTTTTTATTAATTACTTTACTTTATGTGTATGGGTGTTTCACCTGCATGCATATCTAAGAGACTGACTGATCCTCTAGGACTGGAGTTTCAGATTGTTGTGAGCTGCCAGGTAGGTGCTGGGTATTGAACCAAAATCCTCTGGAAGAGCAGTCAGTGCTCTTAACCGCTTAGCCATCTCTCCAGCCCCATAGGAACATCAGAGGTGGACATTGATTTCCTTCATCTTAACAAGTCAGATATAGAGTGAAATTGACCCCAGGTCACACAGTCAGTAAGAGACAGACAGAACTAGTGGTCTGCCTGATTCCATCTTGATTTGAGATGGAACCGGGAAAGCTAAGCGGTCAGGAGCCCTGTCCTGGCCCCTGGACTCCCAGGTGCCAGTCCTTTGATGCAGATGCTGTCCAGAACCTACTTGGCAAATGTAGAAATTATCACTTGGTAATTGGAGAAGTGGGAGCCAACAGCATCTTCAGTGGGAAAGTGGACCAGAGGAGGAAGTGACATTGGTAATTCATTCAAAGTAAAGGCTGCTACAGTGTTGCAGTGTGGGCAGAAAGAGCTGGGACCTCGGCTGCCCTGAGGCTCACACTTTGCTAAGTGTCTCACGGCTTGAAAGCAACAAATGGGCAGTTCTCCGTGCCCATCTTCTGCATGTGTCCTGTGCTGAAGGCTTAGACTCTACTTACAACTACTTGGCTTTACCCAGTCGCAAGGTGGAAACTTTCACTTCCTTCTTTTTTATACTTTTTTTATTTTTACGAGGGAGGGTTTTTGTCTGTATGTATGTGTGTCTGTGCACCACCAGAAGAAGGTGTCAGATACCTAGCATTGGAGTTACAGATGGTCGTCAGCTGCCACTCAGGTGCTGAAAATTAAACCTGGGACCTCTGGAAGAGTAGCTGCTGCTCTTATCCCTGGAGCTGTCTTCTCCAGTGCCCCTACTTCCTTCTTATGAACTGAACTGAGATGGTGAAACTTGTCCAGAGTCGTAATGTTGAGAAGAGTCAAGGTTAAGAATTGACCCCTGTTCTGTCACGCTCCAAAAGGAAGCCCCTTCCTTACTCTCCTCTGAGCTTGAGCACTTTGTGGTGTGATTCTTTTTTTTTTTTAATATTTATTTATTTATTATGTATACAATATTCTGTCTGTGTGTATGCCTGAAGGCCAGAAGAGAGCGCCAGACCTCTTTACAGATGGTTGTGAGCCACCATGTGGTTGCTGGGAATTGAACTCAGGACCTTTGGAAGAGCAGGCAATGCTCTTAACCACTGAGCCATCTCTCCAGCCCTGTGGTGTGATTCTTGACTACTGGATTTCTGGGGAGTCATGGAGGGGGACCAGTGGAAAACAAGGACAGAAAGGCCTGAACAACCCGCAGGCTCCACTCCTCACCTGAAAGGCAGAGCAAGGACCCCCAGCAGGCTTTGTATCCCTGGTGCCTCCTCCTGGGGCCTGAGTCCTGGCTCCTCTCTGAGCAGTGTGTGCTGCAGGCATCCAAGTATTGGGATGGAGCAAGAACCTAGCAGGGGGTATTAGTGCCAAAGAAGGAGTTGGCTGTTGCTCAAGGCAGAAGCAACCCCCACCCAGTCAGATCAACGCTGCCCTCTGCAGGGGACACTGGGCTGGCTGGTCATCACCAGAGCTGACCCTGCAGTTGTCAGTATTGGCCAAACATGGCAAAGACATGGCAAAGCTAAGCTGGCCTTTTCCTAATATAGATGCACTTGTGGCTATTTTGGAACCTGGGAGGACAGAAGGAATTTTATCAGCTCGGGGACAGTAAGGGACCTGGGCCTGTGCAGATAACACCATGGACTCTCTGGGGTGGGAAGTTCTTGGCTTCCCAGAGCCCTGGTTGTGGGGTGACCAGGGTCAGGCTATCTGGGGTTAAGGGTCCCTCTTCCAGAGTTTGTAGTGGACAGATCTAGGGAAGCAGATGTGTATGGAGACAATGTCACCCCCCTCCCCACTCTCTCATCTTTAGTGTCAGACAGGGCCACAAGATCTGCTACCATAAGCAGTCTACATTTAAAAAAAAAGCATCATACTGAGAATGCTTCCCCAAAGGAACTCATATTCCTAAAGGCTCATTGTCCTAGCGGAGTGAGGACAGGGTCCCTCTGTGCTGTCTATGCTAGGTGGCCCCTGCTGGGGGCTTTCCTGCACAAGCCTTGG
Organism: Microtus ochrogaster; assembly: GCF_000317375.1. NCBI lineage: Eukaryota > Metazoa > Chordata > Mammalia > Rodentia > Cricetidae > Microtus > Microtus ochrogaster. Next base: position 58,050,650 of record NC_022013.1, read on the forward strand.
ACATGGCTTCTTTTGGGCCTCCTCCGGCCTCACTGCTGGCCCACAAGGCCTTTGGAGCAGTCACTGGGGACTGCATCAACCTCCTATTCCCTGTACCACGAGGAGTGACCAGGGATGCCTGTCTGTCCTTGGGAGAGAGACTAGGGACCAGGAGCCATGGGTAACCCTGCTGCACATACAACAGCCCTGCAATGCTTCCTTGGGGGCATGAATGCCCTTGTTGCCCCATGAACAGAGCTACGCTGTGGCTTTTCATATTTTGGGGCATCTCGCCAGAAGGAACTGGGAGCCTCAAGCCTTCTTGAAGTAGCCACAGCAGTCAGGTCTCTGTCTCAGCTTTCTCTCCAGGGTCTACAGTCAGGCTCTACCTATGGGATCCATGGATCTGCATGTAGTCTTGAGTCCGACAAGAAATTCCTTCCCCTTGGCAAATCAGGAAGTGCTGGACTCACCATAAAGGGAGGTCCTAGAACCCAAACCGGTGGTTCTAGAGACCCCGATTCCTGACTTTGTGCTCTCTCCTTCCTCGCTTCTTACTCCTTGCAGACTGAGGCCTTGCTCCGGCCTCCTTCACGACCATTCTGAAGATGGTCCCTACATTCACACTTCCCCGGTCGAGGCCTCACTCTGACTGTTCCATCTTCTTTGCTTTCTCTCTCCTTCCAGGTGGTAGCCAATTCTCCAGCCAAGTTAGTATCCAAGGACAGCATGTGTATGTCCCTGTGTGCCTTTCCAGCATGCAGCTGCCTTCCGTTGGGTGTGGATGGCGTGTGCCTGTTGGCATGGGTACCTATGTGCATGTGTGAGTGGGGGTGCATTGTGCCCTGGATGTGCCTGCACGGGTATTTGCTGGAGTGTGGAGGGAAGCCATTTCACACTTCAGCAGCTTGAGGCTTGCAGGTTAATTCAGGTGTGTGGGGTGCTGCGCTCTCACTGGCCTGTGTGGCTCTGAAGACTTTTCTGTCCCAGTGGGACCCCTGAGAAGGACTCGGTGTGATTTTATCCCTGCTTGGGGATGGCACCTACCTGTTGAAGGGAAGAACTTGGATGGGTAGAGACTGGCAAGCTACAGCGTGCTGGACTTGGGGGCCTGGGCAGCCCGAACCATCCTCCAAGGAAGAAGCACATGCATGGAAGGATCTGGAAGAACGGAGTCCCAGGCCACAGAGGAATGACTGGCAGGATAAGCCCCTTCATGAAGGAACGTTGCTCAGAACCTCAGCATCTCCAAGCGTGCCAGTGTGACCGCTTTTTGCCTTTGGAACAGTCTAGACTCTGCTTGGGCTGCTGCCTCTTCTGTCACATGGCCCAGCTTCTGTCTTCTCCCCAAGTCCCGCTCCCCTAACCCCGCTTGTGTCTGCTTCTCCATCCCGCTGTGAGTGACGAGAATGCTGACCCTAGGGGGGAGTCGGGCTGCAGGGAAGCCTGATGGGAGTGGGAGAGCCCATTCAGGTGGACATGAAAATCTCCTGCAAGGGTCTTGGGAGGTGCCAAAAATTCTCCTGGGCACACCCAGGCAGCCCACAGTGGGGAACTTGGGGAACTTGCTTGGGTCAAGACCTCAGCTTTGGGAGATCTCTCTCCACATTCCCACCAGCACCCTGGCCTTGACTTCCCATGTAACCATCGCCTGTTGCCCTCTCTCTTCCCCTTCCCTCTTCCTCCCTCCCTTTCCTGCCTGCCCTCCTCAGCGCCGACTACCAGGAACGCTTCAATCCCAACGCCCTGAAGGACTCAGCCCTGTCCACCCACAAGCCCATTGAGGTGAAGGGTTTGGGCGGCAAGGCTACCATTATCCACGCACAGTACAACACCCCAATCAGCATGTACTCACAGGATGCCATCATGGACGCCATCGCTGGGCAGGCCCAGGCCCAGGGCAGTGACTTCAGTGGGTAAGCGCCTCCCAACATCACATGACTATGGAGGCTACCAAAACTAGCAGGACCAGCTTTCTTCTCTCACCTAGCACCTCCCGGGTTCAGACCCCTGGAGGGGATGGACCAGCCTTCACCAGGGACTTCCAGAATGTGATGCCTTTTCTCTCTTCAGAGTCTGCCCTGCGTTCGGCTGTAGGAGAAATGGCAAAATGTAGAACGTTGTGCTTCCTCAAAGGGATTGTCAGACTCAGTTTCCCAGGCTTTATGAGAGGTGCTGGCTAGAGACTTTGGGGGTGCTTCCGCTCCAGCTTCAGCAGAGCACGGAAGCCTCCCCGCACCTCTCATAACTAAAGCCGTACTGGGGAAGTGGAGGAAAGTGTCTTATTCTAGTGATGAGCATCAATCCAGCACTTGGTGCGTTTGTTATTGGGAGAAGCCTTAGGTCAGCTATCCAAGGTGCCATTGGCCGTCAACCTCTCTCTCTCTCTCTCTCCTCCTCTTTGCCCCAGGAAGCCTGGCTTCAGAGCAGTAGGGTTTAAAATGACCTTGGCGCCTGGGATTGGTCTATTAGCTTGGTTGGGTAACTTGAGGGTGGACTAGCGACAGAGTTGGTAGAAGCTCGGACGAAACTGGTACTATTCAAGTATTAACAGATGAGCCATTCTCTCCTGTCTTGTCCTCATACCCATTTCTGTCTCATCCTTGTCTCTTTCTCTGTATCTCTCCTCTCCTCTCTGTATCTCTGTCTTTTTTCTGTCTTCCTCTCTATTGTTTCTTGCTTTTATCTGTCTCTCTCATCTGTTTTCTTACACACACACACACACACACACACACGAATGCATGCACACGCACACACAGGGATATAGGGGGGTAGGGGGGCAGGTCATTAGTTTTTTCTGCTGGGGAATGTCACAGTGCAGAGCTTACCTCTCTAGGCAACATATTATCATCCCTGGATCAGAGATTCTCAGAAATTCAGGAGAAAAAAAGTCTATGGGAACATTAAACCTTTTTCTGAAACTATAAGAACAGATACTATTTGAGGGACACATAAATGTCCCAGGCATTTCTTATGGGACAAGGACAAGTGCTTGTGACCATGGTGTACTTACAGAGGCCAGAGGATAAGGTTACATACATGTCCTGAGCTCCTGAGAACCTGACTTCGGCTCAGAGAGGCACTACTCCCTGTCGACCACCAGGGGGCAGAGGTTGTCCATTTTGCTGTCACTAGTCCAAAACCTGCAGAGTTTAGGACTGCAGGCATCCCTTTGCAGACACCTGAACTGTGCTGATTTATTTAAATCGTTAATTCAAAGAAAAAAAAGTAACCATGCAATTCTTTTTAAAACAACCATTAGGTCATGAGTACCCAGTAAAACAAGTCTGCCTGACTAAGCCCAAAAGCCTATGGGATGCCCTGTTAACCTTTGTTTGTCACGTGGTCTTTGGCAAGCCCTTAAAAGTACACCGACACCAAAGGACAGTCAAACGGGAAATAATGGATCAACTGTTCAGTACACTGTATTTTCTGCACAGTGGGAAAACGTCTACTGTTTGATTTTATTATCAGGGCGCCTGTGATTTGGAGACTAGGGTGCTCAGATAGCGAATCTAGCTGTCTCCCACCTGTTCCCTTCCCTTCTTCCCCGCTCCTCTTCGTTTGCTAGTGTGCCTGGAAAGGATCGACCTTTCCCGTTCCTTTTAACATGAGCGCGCTGCGCTGACGCTGCTATGGCGCAGTGAGGAACCCTCCTGGCCATGACGTGTTCCGTTTCTGCTGTTAATCTCCACGGTTCTTTCCTCACTGACAGTTTTCTTTTTCTCTCTCTCTCTCTCTCTTCTCCCTTCGCCCACCCAACTCCCCTAACTTCTTTCTGGTCCTAACCCTGCTCTCTTGCGTGCGCTGCCCCTCTGCTATCCCATGATGGACACGCACTCGCGGCTGGGTTACCTTCTGCTTGGCAGGGCGTCGCCGCTGGCGTAAGTAGACCCGCAGTGTCCGTCTTGTCGTCTGTCTGGTTGCAGGATGGTGTGTGGGTCTGGTGGGGTGTGTTTGAGGACAGTGGTCAGCCCATGCGCTCTGTCCACCTTGTCCCTCACGCCCACCTGTCAGCCACTGACATCCTCTGCAGCCCGCGCAGGCAGATGCTTGTCTTTTGGAGTTCACCCGTGTCAATGTGGCTATGGAAGTCTAGTCGTGGCAATCACAGTGCGCCAACCCCAGCCTAAGGCTTCATTACCGCCTTCTCCTTGCCATGCTTTGGTGAGGTTTCCCAGCCTTTCCTAGTTTCCCTAGGACAAGGCACATGGGGGGGGGGGTGTCAGAATGCACACTGGGCTATTATTCAGTGGCAGAAGTTGACAAAGTCAAAGGCTACTCTTTTAGGAGCCAGTCCCCAGAGTCCACAAGAACCAAAGAGATCTGGTTGTGCCCAAAGGCCTCAGGAACCCTTAGAATCTATCCTATATGAAAAACGGCTTTCTGCAAGAAGAACAAGAACCCAGGCTGTTCCTCTGCTTCTCATGCAGCTGTAAGCCCCTTCCTGGATAGACCCCGGGGGAACCCGGCTCTCTAAGCTAGAGAAAGACACCTGCCCCCCCCCCACCATCCCTTTTCTATCTTTGCTCTCCTAACTCACCCTGAGTCAAGCCCAAGGAACCAGTCCTGGGAAACTGGACTTCGTTCTATCCAGCGTCATGCAGAGAAAGTCAAAGGCTTGTGGTCTGGGGGAGCCTGTCCCCGCTAGCCAGCCCCCACTGGGCAGATGGAGTCAGGCAGGAGGGGGCGAGCTAGGGCCTGCCTCAGTCTGTGTCTTCTGTGGTTGGAGCATCTCATCCAAGCTGTGTAGTCCCTGGGAGGCAAATGAGGTCTTTGAGCTTCCTGACCGTAGAACACCTGACAGAAAGGACCCTGGGCAAACCAGATGTGGTGACACATGATCTCAGTCCTCAGGGGAACGGGGTAAGGGCAGCAACATAGCAAGACTCTGCTTCCAAATAAATAAAGAAAAGTGAAGTGAAGACTAGCAATAGCAAAGGGGGACAAAAAGGACACTGGACTGGGGCCTGGGCCACCTACACCATCGTTCAGTGGTACCCCTGTCTACTACAGCCTGGCACTAATCAGCTGACCTCTCTGGACCTCAGTTTCAACCTCTATGGAGGAAAGGATTAGCTGGCACGCTGCTACTACCATAGGCCTGGCCTCTGACATCTGAGAGGGTTTCTGGGCAAGACAGAATCACAATCTAATCCATAAAACTTCAGTCAGGTAGAAATTCCAATGCCTGGGATCCCCGCTGGCTTTGATCTGGAGTTGAAAAATTCATTCAGCTAGGAATTTTGGTCACCTACCGTATATATGTCAGACCCTGGGAGTTTAAGGGAATATCACCAGGTTCCCCTCAAAAGACTATGCTGCTTGGGTGCAGGGACCATGCCTGAAGTATCCTCCATCCCCAGCCCCAACCCCCACTGTCCATGCTGATCATGCCAGTATCGAGCAAAATTTCCCACTTCGTTTCTCGTAACACTTTGTAGCCAGGCTGTCTCTGGCAGCCGAGCCAGAAACCCCAGGTGTCTTCCAGCAGCAAGGCACTGGCAGCTCCCTAGCTGGATCTGTGGGTGTGAGGAGACCATTGGATGGGTCCTGAGCCTCCAGGTCCCTCAGGCAGGCGGTTTTCACCCTGCCCCACGCAGGCAGAGCTGGCTTAGGGAAGCCAAAATCACTTCAAGGAGAACTACCTCCTCCTTCAGTAGAGGGACTCCAGGCTGTGGGGTGGGAACTTGTTCAGGCCCAAAATTAGCACTGGAATGGGGCCAACAGGAAGGATAGAAACCTCATGGGCAAGAAGAGCCACTGTCCTGCTGGGCCTTCCCTGACCTCTGAACCCCTGAGCACCGAAACCCTAGGCTTCCCAGCTCTTCTGGTACTAGAGGGTGAAAATAGTGGGCACAGATGTGGGGGGAGGGACGCAGTGGGAGAACCAAGTGGTGGAGGGGGGATCTGAGTTCCAGCCTGGCCCCCACCCACACCCCTTCTGCCCTACAGGAGCCTCCCCGTGAAAGACTTGGCCGTGGATAGCGCCTCTCCTGTGTACCAGGCTGTGATCAAAAACCAAAGCAAGCCGGAAGAGGAGGCTGATGAGTGGGCCCGCCGGTCCTCCAACCTGCAGTCTCGCTCCTTCCGCATCCTGGCCCAGATGACAGGGACAGAATACAGTGAGTAGAATCACTGAAGTGGCATGGGAGGGGGTGGAGGAGTAAGACAGAAGGGTCCTGGCTCAGTCTTAAAACTGATAGAAGCTGAGGAGTCAAGCCACTTGCCCTTGATGATTAACCAACATTGATAGAAAGTTGGCAACTGGGAGAGAGCCTCTGGGTCCCCGGCTGGGCCTTCCATTCTAACCCCTAACATGGGCAGAGGGCTTGTCATCCGGTTTACAGTAAGGTGATGGCTTATGATTGAGAGAAGAGGACCTGCAGGCCTTCTTGGACCACCCCCTCCCTACTGCAGAGTATCCTCCCAGCTCCCCCTGACAGAGGCCTGGCATGCACACACTCACTGCCACCACTGAGAAGATGGTACAGGAAGTGTCCAGGGCCTGGCTGATTCCTAGAGTGTCCTCAAAACTCTAGTGGACTCTCTTCCTCTGCTCCACGTGAGTCCTCCTGACCAACTTCTTTCTCCCACAGTGCAAGACCCTGACGAGGAAGCTCTGCGAAGATCAAGGTAGGTGCCTAGACTTGGGTTCCATGGCCTTGCCTACTAACCTCATCCCTCCCCAGGTAGCCCCCAGGCCCCATGACTCATGGAAAGAACCTTTCATGCTTATGTATTTGAAAAGCTCGGCCCTTAAAGGGCTCCAGCGGATGCGGACTTGGGTGACTTTCCCAGGTCAGTGAGGTAGACACAGGAGTGAGGAATCTAGGCTCTCCTGGTTCCCTTCCTGGGCAGGGGCAGGGCTGCTTTGGCCTTTGCTGGGCTTCAGAGAACTGTGAGGGCAGTGAGCCAATGCTTTGCCTGCTCACTCATCGGTGGGCTTGCCCCTCGTGAGTCTGAAGGCTCGGCACTGTGAGCAGGCACGCAGAGGGCCATGCTAGGCATGAATACCTGACCCCTAGATTCACCAGCCCACGCATACACTGAGGCACCAGTTCTAAACATTGCTCCAAGTGTAACAGCTGCTGCAGGGAAGTACAAGCCCTTGGCTCAAGGAAGGACTTGTATAGGGCTAGGCATCTCAGGGCAAGGTCTCCTGATCAGTGGCAAGTTTGGGGTCCCCATTACTTGCCTACTGCCTGTGCCCTGTTAGGAGCTGTAGCCCTGGGCATAAGTGGGGCATGGCTGTTTTGAAACCCACTGGAAGCTGTCAGGGCCTTCCATGGCGAGGCATGGGGCCTGTGTGATGATCTGTCTCTTTCTGGTAGTGAGTATGCCATCTGCATGTTCTTCTTGGACAGTCTGTCTGGGGCCAGCGAGTCTCCGGGAGGGTCTGGGACTCAAAGGCATGTTCTACCCCAAGCCAAGCTTTCTGTACTTGCTAACCACACACAGTGGCCTCAAGAACTTGAGAAGTGTAAGGTTCTGGGGGCCAGCTGGGACTCCATGTGCATTTGTTTGTTGAACTTGTGTTTCTGCCAGCCCGAGCTGCTCCCACTCTTTGACCGGGCGTGGGCTCCTCCCAGGGCTGCCACGGGTGGCATGTAGTCCCGGAAACGTGTTGAACCTCTGAGCCCCTTTGTGTATCGCACACCCAGTACAACGCTGCTGTGTTCATCTCAGGGGTGGAGAGCCGGTTGTTTTCTGTGTGGCTGAGCTCTCGACTCTCCGTTCTGCCCGGGCTCTGCGGTCCCTACTTGCTATGTCTGTGCTTTCCCCGCCTTCTTCATTGAAGCCACCCACATAGATGTCCCGGGGAGCAATGCGGACTTTCCCCAAGACTCAATAGAGGGGTCTTTATGTCACCCCCCTGACACAGTAAGCGGCTGACTACCCAAGTTCTTTCCATCGGGAAGTCAGCGGGAGACCTTTCTCTCCCTTCTGTAAGACACAGCAGTCTTCTTTCGCGGCCTTGCCACCTCTTCTGGTCACTCTATCCTCTTCTGTCCAATATGCCTATGACTCCTGCAAGCTTGTGTCTTGTCGTCAGCCATCCATGATTAGAAGGAAAGGGGCCCCAGGAGAAGGAGAGCCAGCCTGCTCCCTGTTCTGAAACATTAGCAGGCGCTACCAGAGAGTTTGCTCAGACAAAAATTTGGCAAGAGGTTCCAAAAAGAGACTTCAGCCTACTTCCTTCCTCAGGCTCAGTCCATCCCTCCCAGGGTTCCAGGCCCTTCAGGGAAGACTGAGGTTCCAGCCAACTTTCCCCAGAACCAGAAGGTGCAAGCCTCTTGATTCTGTCTCTTTTTTCCTGACTTTAATTTGTTGAGGGTTGGCCTCACTGGTAGAATCTTCCATGTCTCCAAATCCCATCTGCCTGGAGCTCTGGGGCAGAGGCTGTGCATGTCCTTGTTCCTTTCTGCTCAGGAGCAAAGTGCCAAGTTCAGTCTGCAGCCCCTGGGGGCCCAGGATCACTCACCAAGTGGCCATTTGAGCAGAAGAAAGCATGTTTGCCCCTCATATGCTGCCTCCAGACAGCTCAGGGGACTCGCTTCCCCGCGGTCAGAACCACACCCTGACTCCAGAGCTGGAGGCTGCGCCCTCAAGCCTGCTGATCCATCCTGTGGGCTGATGACAGCTACCACCCTGCTCGCTTCTCCTCCCACATTGGCCCCTAGGATTCTGGCACGCTGGCAAGTCTGAAAGCCACAGATAGAGACACTGGCACCACAGTCTAAGCAGACCCGGGAGACCTCCTTCCTGTCTTTTGCTCTCCCCTCTTTCTCTCTCCTCTGCGTTCCTCTTCTCGTCTTTTCTTTGGCTAGCCAGGAATCTCCCCACAGTGACAAACTGAGTAGGTTCACTAGATTCATAAAGGTTCTAGAATTGTCCTTCACTTTGTCATGGAACACTGATGACAAACTGTCGTTAAGCCTCAGTGGGCTTTGCTTAAACTGGGAATTGAACCGGCAACAGGCCAGGTCTCATTTTGGGCCTCCGTTGTCTCTAGGAGATGGCTGTGAATGCTGGCAAGGCCAGGTGAGCCTTGCCACACGGCCTTTGCTTGTTCCTTCTTTCACCCACTCACCCTGACCCTAGAGAGGCAGCTCTGTGGCAGGGGGAAAGGCTCAGCACTCAGATGATAGTTTTGCTGTTGAATATCCGTGTGGTTTAGAACTACTCGTGTGGACCTCTCTGAGTCTCTTGGTATGACACAAAGGTTGGATCAGACCTGTGTTTTACAACCATGTGAGCACCTAGCAGCCCCACCTTTGTGCAACAATGTTATAAGAACTCCAGTGTGCTGGATTCAAGGAGGAGAGTGAGCGCGTGCCAGGTCGCATGGATGGGAAGTAGGCCTCTGTGAACATGGCGATCGATGTGGGGATGCAAGGACTAGGGCCTGGTGATCGTGACTCTGTGTAACTGTGAGATCAGCTGTGCCTAATGTCGGTCTCTCTGACTCCTGCATGCTGCCAGTTCGTTTTGAAACTGGACTTCATTTTGAGGCAGTTTCCAATTGACTTGCATTGTAAGAAATGGCAGAGATGTGGTGGCTCATGCCCTGGATCGCTGAGCTTGGGAGGCAGAGGCAGGTGGATCTCTGAGTTTGAGGCCAGCCTGGTCTACAGAGCAAGTGCCAGGATAGCCAGGGCTGTCACACAGAGAAACCCCGCCTAAAACAGAAAACAAAAAATAAAAACAAACAACAAAAGAGAGAGAGAGAGAGAGAGAGAGAGACTCCTTATGCCTTCCCCACTTTCATTTCCACTGGCAAAGTCTTACATCATAGCACAAGACAGTGATAATTAATGATGACATCACTTCAGCTCCAAACACAGACTGTCCCACACCTAAGACTGTTCCCCATGTCTCCACACATTAACACACATATGCACCCCCTTCCCAGTGATGACCAATGGTACATGACCATTTTAGGGTTGGGTTTTGCTATTAGCAGAATTCCTTTGGACTTTACCTAAGTTGTTGAGTGAACCAGTACAAATTCACACACAAACGCATGCACGCACGCACACGCACACACGCATGCACGTGCACATACACACACACTCACACCCTGATTCCAAAATCCAAAGCACCCCAAACCCAAAACTTTTCTGAGCACCATGAACATCAAAAGATGGAGAATTTTACCTTTGACCTCATGTCCAAACACAAATTCTAGGCCAGGTGTGGTGGTGCTTGGTATAATCTCAGCCCTTGGGAAGCAGAGGCAGGCTGATCTCTGTGAGTTTGAGGCTAGCTTGCCCTACATAGAGAGTTCCAGACCAGCTACACAGCGAGACCTTGTCTCAAAAAGAAAAGCAGAAACAGTAGGCACAGAAGCTAGGCTGGGGTTTAGCTTGGCTACCTGCACGAGACCCTGGGTTCAGTCTTCAGGGCTGGAACAGTGTTGGGAGCAAAACACGGCTCTCATAAAAAAAAAAAATTACATTTGAGTTGTGTGTAAGAAAGTGTATAAATGAATTTTACATCAGGTCCCCAAGATCTCTCCTTATATATGTGCAAATAGTCCCAAACCACTCAACATCCAAAACAGGTCTGTCCCACGCATTTTGCATCAAGGTTATTCAGTCTGTTGTTCATTTGCTCCTTTTTGCTGCTAAGTGGCATCCCACGATGGGGATAGAGCAGTGAGATTTTGATTTTGATTTTTCCTTAGGTAACTGTTCACAGTGCTACCTCTGGATAACGCCAGCACTACATTTTTTTTTTTAAGCACTACATTTTTTAAACTGTGTCTTGGTTCAGGTTGAGTTCACTGTGGCCTCTCCACTGCCCCTCTTCTATGGAGGTGTTACAGGCCCTTCTGCCAGGAGGGTTAAGACCCAACAACGTTGGCTGGCCTTTCCCTGTCCCCCACCCCTCCCCTTTCTACATCCTAGCCCCAGGGTGCCTGCGCTGCACCCTCACCTGGGCAACTGTGGGTAGGGCTTTCCAGAGACCCCACTAACAGGAAGTACAGATCCCTCTCCTTTGTTTCCCTGGCAGTGTGTGTGTGTGTGTGTGTGTGTGTGTGTGTGTGTGTGTGTGTGTGCTTGTGAACTGGGGTAGGCCTGGGCTGTTCTCAGAGTCTGGGCCTGCAGGAGCCCAGGGGAGAGTTTGAAGGCTTCATTCTAGAGATGGTGAAGGTGAGGAATGCCAGACAGTTCAGGGAGGAATGTGACAGGTCTACCCATCGGTCTAATCACGGGAGTTATGTGTCCCTTCTCCTTGGTGCCCAGCTGGAGGACAGAGCCTGTTCCGGGCCTGCCTGCCTACCTGTTTGGTTTAGTTCTAAGAGCCCACAGCCAAAGCAGCTTTGCCCAGCCCTAGCCACATGGGCCAGGGAGCCAGCCTCCCTTTGCCCTCCCTGCCCATTGGTCCTCTAACCAGGCCCCTATTCCGTACCTCTCCCTCCAAGCAAGGCAGGGACTTCAGTCTCTCCGTTTAGCCCCAGAACTCTTGTCTTGCCCCATCCAGCCCAAGCCTGCCCTCTGGAGAGTCAGTACCCCAAGGGAGGCACCGATCCACCCTTTGTCCCAGCTTTGGGCAGGGAAGTAGTGGACATGTCCCCTAACCCCTCTCTTTCTCCCTCTCTTTCTCTTTCTGTTTCTGTCTCTGTTTCTGTCTCCTTCTCTCTCCGTCTCTGTGCCACAGGGAAAGGTTTGAAACGGAACGTAACAGCCCACGTTTTGCCAAATTGCGCAACTGGCACCATGGCCTCTCAGCCCAAATCCTTAATGTTAAAAGTTAAAAGGCTGCCCGGATTCCCCTGAGCCATGGCAGGCTGGACCCCCACCCCTCTCCCACACAGATCTGGCATGTGAACCCTGTGGTGATGCTTGATATTAAAGACTGTTCAGGGGGTACCTCTGGTAGCCAACACTAGCTCTTCTGCCCGTCCCAGAGTTGACAGCTGGGGCCCAGTGCCATGCACTCAGCACCTCCTTCCTACCTCTCCCAGCCCAGTGTGACCTCCCCAGCTCCCACAAGCAGAGCCTCTGAACACACTTTGTCCAAACCCTTAGCTGTAGTCCAGAGGGGACACGGCAGGGTTTGCTGGCCTAACGCTGCCAAACGATGGAAATACAGTGACCACTGGTCATTTGCCCACGCCCCTCAGCACCTGGCCTTATACTCACCTGGAACACGTTGCCTGCAGATCAGGGTCCTGGGTGGGCACCCTCTTCTCTGTACCTGTGTGCTGGCTTCCTAGACCTTTCTCATGTACATATAAGCATGCTCGTGTTGAAATAAAGAGGATTTGAAATGAACAAACCAAACCCCAATCATGCTGTGCCTGTGTGTGTGCCCTGTACCCCATCTTGGGAGGGCCTTCAAGGACAGTGCCAAGGTCAGAGAGAATAGGTATGGGCAACCGAGAGTCAGGGATAGTGCCCAGCAGGTAAGGCCCAGGGCTCGCTACAGCAGGTGAGGGATCCACACTGGGTTGTCCCCGGGGAATGTGGATGGGGACTACTCCAGGCCTGTGGCTGTTCCTTCCGCACTCAGCTATGACTGACAGGTGGCGCCTCACCATCAGGAAATATGCCAAAATTCCTTCCCCTAAGCCGTCCCGACTCCTGTTCAGCATTGTCTGGGTGGTCAGAGAAGTTCTCCAGTGGGCACACCTAGACAATGGGACAATTTACAGGAAAACCCTGGAGATGGAGGTGGGGGCTTGTGACAGGGAGATGGAAGGACCTAACGGAGTCTTGGTGACAGGGCGTAGGGGGAAGCCTTCAGCTGGGTCTTGCTCTTGGCCCCCCACCTGTGGCCTTGTGCTACACTGGAGCACTTAGCGAAGCTAATCAGAGTAGACTCGAATGAAAAGTTCTAGCCCCTGCCAGCAGGCTTGTTGTTTCAAAGTCAATACTTCAACTACCTGCCCAGCAAGCAACCTGGTTCCTCGCTACATGGGTTCATAGGCTGAGAACATAAGGACAATGGCATTTGGAAAATGAAGGAGATACAGTGGACCAACCTTCAGGATGCCCTACAGCCACGGAGGCTGGATGGCCGGAACCCTGTTCCCACCCCTGCTGTCTGAAAACACTTGCTCTCTGGTGAGCTCACCTGGGATGGCCAGCCAGAGACGCTGTTCACGCCTCTCCACCCCTGAGGTGCTCCCCTAGCCTGTTCTGCCTTAGCCTCCCACCCTTCCTTCTTCTAACGGCCTGATGCCAGGGCCAGGGCAAGTCCAAACAATGGTCACCATGACCGGGGACACACTTGGGGAGAACAAGAGATGTCTACCCTCGCCCATATTTGGACTGATGACTTGCAAGGCCCAAGAGGAGGTTGTAGGGTCGGAGGTGGCCAGACATAGAGAGGTAATAGTGGTTCCAGGCAGTGGGCATCCATTGAATGGAAGGACCTGAGGAGATCACCCCAAGTTGTTGGACTCTAAACCTCTTGTCCCCAGTCCTGAGACTGTTAGTGATCTTTTGGAGCTCCTTAGTTAAAACACTAAAATGTTCTTGCTTGCTTCCTAGCATCCTGATGCCTCTCAGCTTCTCCAGGTTCCAGGTTAAGGGCCCTCAGAGTAAACAGAGGTTCTCTTCAGTTAGCAGCACCCTGTGTCTGTGAGTGAGGTGCCTGGCTACTGTGAATGCTAACAGACTCAGAAAGGGACACTGTAACTGTAACCACAATACAGCATTGACATTGTGGACTCCAGACGGAGGGGACCTCTAACTGGAGGATAAGGCTTCCTGGAAGAGGTTAGTGTTCATGGTCTTGAGGGGTGTGGTATGTATAGACAGGGCTGGCTTGGCATCTACTCGGAGGGCACAGAGATGCTGAGGCAAAGAAAGGGACGGGAGATCCCAGTATCATCATTTTGACCAGGATGCATAGTCTGCAAAGACGGTCATAAAGAGCTGGGATCCAGATACAGAGTTCCAAGCTACGAGATTTGGAACATATTTTGAAGGCAGGGTGGAATGGGCAAAGGTTCAGGTTCTCATAGCAGCTGATAGCAAGATTCACAAAGGCCATCGTGTAACGGAGACTCTGGCCTCGTTACAAGTGGCATAGCTGAACTCCCCTGTGCTATAGTACCAGGATGAAAGATAGAATGTCGACCAGGGGGATGGCAACATAAAAAAAAATTATGATCAACACCTGAATGGCACTCTCTCATCATCCAATGAAAGGAAATCGTCATACTTCAGCGTCTTAGCTAACACAAGCAGTGTTGACATCCTAATCATGGCAAATCCCCTTTCACACCAGGACCAATCGTAGTATCACCATCACCAACAGCGCCAACTTGAGTCCAGAGACCACAAACCCCCAAACCCTGACACCTCCGCAAGTATCACCCCCCTCTGTTCCAGACACGCCCTAGTCATCAACCACAAAGTCAGCAGAACTCCAGTTCCCACCACCAAGGGCCACCATGCAGACTGAAGGAGCGGGCCCACCTTGATACCTCCAGACAGAGGACAACACGGGCTGGAAGAGGAGCTGCAGCTCACAGTGCTGTCTGGCCACGATCTCTTAGGCAGCCAAGACCATCTGAGTTTATTTTGATTGTTTTTTTTTTAACTAGTTGCCTAAACTGAATTATGGGTTTGGGGGTATTGTGTGTGCTTAGCGCATATATAAGGCCCTGAGTTCTATCCCCAACATCAAAACTTGAAAAATGGAAAAAGGAATCTGAATGTATGACAAAGACAAGGAAGCGACTGTGGAATTGTAAGCCAGGCCAGGGTGATCTTATGGGCACTCTCTTTAGGACTAAAGTCAAGGTTATGGAAGTTCTCTGAAATGCTTGCTTGCTGACGCCTGCTTTTTGGAATTTCTGGAGACTTGTGGATCTTCATGCAGAAACTGACGTGGATCAAGACCAAAGATCCTTCAGGATGGACTTTGATGTCTCTTCTCCCCTCTCTAGACCCTGGTGACTGTCTGCAGAGAGTGATCCTAGATAGGATGCTCTCAGCAAGAACTGAGAGTAGCAGATGCATGTGTGCAACCTTTGTCTCAGCCCCGTGGTCAATGATGCATTTTCCTGGGGTCTACATCCAACTCCAAATTTATTGCCTGGTAGCACACTGGAACAAAGGGGACAGACGGTCCAACCTGGACATTTCCACCACTCTCATTCTGAACAGGGTCTTCAGTTGCCAGTGGTCCACTGGAAATGTCGGACGGTACAGGGAGGGGCACAATGGTCTGGGTCATCCTGAGCCTTCTCATACTTGGCCACCCTGTGAGTAGGCCTCAAAAGTCAGCTCAGCAGTTTCCCTGAGGTAGCCACGTAATCAGTATGACTTTCAGGGACAAGGTGTTTCAGAGGATGGGCAAGTGGCTTCACAGAGGTGTCAAGAACATCACTGTCCAAGGTCCCCCTCTCTGACAACAAAGCTGTGAAAGTCCTGGGCATGACGTAGATCCTTACCCATTGGAATATGCTCTTCACTATGGGGTAGCCAGCGCACAACTTTGCTATTTCTCTAGCTCTCATCCTTGTACTCAGTTTTGCACTTTCTTCCTTTCCCCCTGGATGGAGATCAATTTAGGAGATGTTTTGGTAAGCACCTTGTGGCTTCCTTGCATTCATATCTGGCACAGACAGAGATAGCTACAATTTGCTACTCTGTGTGTGGTCCATCTACAGCTCAGCATTACCAGGAAGCTTACTTGAAATTAGACTCAACCATACTCAAACTCAACAAACTAGAAACTGGTGTGTGATGTTTTCTGCTTGTTTGTTTTGAGACAGGGTCTCTTGATATAGCCCAGGTTCTCCTGGAACTCACTGTATGTAACCCAGGCTAGCCTCAGACTTGCAAAGCCTCCCAAATGCTAGGATAACTGGTCTACCTAGCTATGTGCTGTGGAATTGTAAGCCAGGCCGGGGTGATCTCTCCCCGTCTCTCAACCCCAGGTTCCTCATCTCCACATGAGACCTATGAAACTAATCTTCAGGGAGTTTGGAAGGATAAAAGAAAGAATGGGCTAACACGGGCACTGTGGAACTTGAAGAGGAAAGTGCTGAGATGTTACTTGGGTCCAGTGAGAATCTGCCTTTCATCAGAAACAGAGTGTACTTGGCTGACCACAAGAAGAGGTTTCTTTCTTCCTCTGTGGGATATTTGGTTAAGGCTTCAAATCAAATTGACCCTCAGTCATTTTGTTCTCATGGCTAAGTTCCAGAACCTTGAGACGATGGATTCTGTTTCCATTTACTCACTTATTAAATAGGGCTGACTCTACCCCGTCAGGGGGGTTCTGTGAGATATTAAAGGCATAAATGGTGGAAACAGTATAGCGTGAGTAAATAAATCACATGGTTCTGGGGAGTTTAGTTTGTCAGCTATTGTGACAAAGAGAGATGTCAATCAAAGATCTGAGAATGAGCTGGGTATGGTGGTACTTTCCTGTGTCCCTAACTAACAGGGAAGCTAAATCAGGAGAGTCACCTGAATACAGGTGCTAGCGACCAACTACTTTAAAAGGGGCGGGGAGGTAGGAAAGCATAGGGTGTGTATCGCTCTGCTTTCTCATGATTTGTGTAGGAGGGTCGGGGTTGTAGTGAGTGCTTTTTGAGGAAGGGGTGCACATGCACATGTCCGTGTGTGTGTCTGGAAGCCAGAGGTCAGTGCCAAGTGTTTTCCTCAACTGCCGTCTACTGTAGTTTATGAGACAGAGTTTCCCACTGATTATCTGGCTGGCCAAGCCCCAGAGACCCTCTTGTCTTTGTTTTCTTGGTGCTAGAATTGCAGGCTGCTGCACCTGGGCTTTTTGTGTTCCTTGGGTGGATGCTAGGGATCTGAATTCAGATCCCCATGTTTAAGCGGTGAGCATTTTACTGATCGAGACCTCTCCCCAGACCTATGAATGAATTTTTATTTTCTATCCCATTCTCAGGGAGCAGATCTAATCCTGTCGATCCGAACTCTGATCTATCTTCCTACATGAGTTCTAAGGACAGTCTGGTTTACAGTAAATACACAAGTATCAGTTGGAAGCATGTGGGCATCTGGTCTACCTGTCCTGTGGCCTGGTGCTGGGTATGGCCATCCTTCCTGATCACACTGCTCCACCAGGCAGAGTGGTTGTCTCCCTACCTCCAGTAGAAGAGCCTTCAGCTCTGTATGTTCATGTCACTCTTGAACACGCAGCAGACCCAGACTCCCTCGTGACACAAGGGTCTATGAGCACAGTAGGGTCTACCAGTGGCCTCCCGATAGGTCCTGCCTCTCCTCCTCAGAATATGTCATGAAAAGGGACACACATTTCTCTACCCCTCAACTGTTCTTGACCATATTACCCCTTTCTGGTCTGATTTCCATGATAACTTCTGACCATCTTCAGTCAGATGGACTGTCAGTGCCCTGGGCTAAAAAACTGTTCTTGTGGCTCTACAGCCTATGACTTTCACACTCAAGTGTCTTCTTTGGGAGGGAGGGGGCTATAGCATCCTTCCCCAGGTGTAATTTATGCCCCCCAACTGAATGTACAAGCAGTAAGGAAAAGGAAAAGGCACCCTGGATAGCAGGGGGACCTGTCTGATAGCTCGTGTGCTTTCCATTGCCTTGTAGTTTGCTGAGAAAGAAAAATCAGGAAGTACCAGAAACTGAGGGGTAAACATCCCTCCGAGATTATGTTGCCAGGCCCCTCCCTGAGGTCTGATCATGCCCTCCTGGGATTGGAGAGGAGCTTTTTCTGGGCACCTGAAGGACGTGCCCTCACACACGCCTGGATCCTGCTTCGTATACAGAACAGAGGGCCCTTTCCATCCTCCCCCTCCCACCCCACACTACGTAGAGGACCTTGCCCCAGACCTGAGGCCCACGTGACCTGTTGTCTTTTTGATCCCACCTCATCAGCACCCCTATTGAGCATGCTCCAGTGTGCACCAGCCAGGCCACTACCCCGCTGCTGCCTGCTTCTGCCCAGCCGCCCGCTGCTGCCTCTCCCATTGCGGCCTCGCCAACCCTGGCCACAACTGCTGCTGCCCATGCTGCCACTGCCTCTGCTACAGGTCCTGCCTCAAGCCCTGTGGAGAGTCCCAGGTAACTGGTTCACAGATGCCAGACCTAAGGTAGGGAAAAGGAAGCAAGAAAGGATGTACCCTAAGTCTCTTTGTGGGCAGCTAAGTTCAAATAGTTAGATCCCTGATGTTTCCCCAGGAAGCCAAGGCTGATACTGCTCGGTGCAGAGCGTGAAGGTGAAGTCAGGATGCATTTCTTGGGGTACATGAGCCATGATTATGAGAGGGTTTTGTTGTCACTCTGCAACTTCCCCCTCCTGGGAACATCCCTAGTGACAGATAAAAGTCACACACACACACACACACACACACACACACACACTCACACACTCATGTACATATACATGTGAACACAATAACACATAGGAAAAGAACGCTGTGCACAGTCTTTGTTCTTAGAACTCAGAAAAGGGAGGTGACAGTCATTCACCGCTGGAAGAAATCGAGGAGGGCTCCTCGGAGGTGGGAACTTTGACGTACTCAGGTCAGACAGCTCAGCCACTAACTTGCCCGCCTCCTCATCCTCTCTTCTCTTGATATGGAAACAGTCTGACGTCGGAGGTCCCTATAGCAATGGGATTTAAAACTTCCCCTCCGTGCAGAGCTTTACCATTTGAAACCCTGAGAAAGTAAGTTAAGCTCTGAACCCGTTTCCTCTCCAGCTATGGTCTAAAGGCGTACATGAATATTAAGGTCATTACTGGGGAGATTTTGTTTATAAAACACCAAAACAGAGGCCAAAGGAAGGTGGCATGCGGCAGGGAGGAAGAGGGAGGCTGGGTGAGTCACTCCAGAGTGGCCAGCTGGTACACAGCGGGGTTGGTTGGCCCAGTTATCTTTCCAGGATTCCAGGAATCGCTCAGTTGTTTTCAGCCAGGACCCAGATTTCCCAGTTCCCAAGGAAAACACGCCCCTTCGGGTCAGGGTGTATAGGGTCATGGTGCAGTTTGAAACAGCTTTCCCAGCATCCCACGTGGTGCCAAGCCCAGCCTTTCTCCAGCCCAATTCAATCACTGGGGCTGAGCCTGGTCCTGGCTGCCAGAGTGGTCTGTACCATTTTTCTAGGACAGGCTTAAGCAAACTGCCTCCCCTCCCCCTATGCAGACTCTCACTAAGGTCTTACCTCCACTCTGACGAAAGGGGAGAGATGTTCCTGTTGTGGAGACCAGGGAATGCTTCCAGCTTTCATAGGAAAAGAGAGGTGCTGGGTGCTGAAGCCTATGAACCCTGCCTCGCAGAGAAGGGCAAACTCCAGCTCCACGTTCCAGGCTTCCGTGTCTGGGTCTGTCCACACACTGCTGATGGCCTCAGGACACCCCACGAGGGTGAATTTTTTTCTCTTTATTACCTTACCAAGAGAGCAGATCAGTATCCCACAGGGCATTGGGCTCCACTAGGAGGGGTCAGAGGGCACGCTCTAAACACAGATGCCTCCCTTCCTTGCACGTGGGCTCCAAAGGAGCTGGCGCTAGGGTCGCTCATTGGATGTACACCTTCTCCAGACATCTTCAGCTTCCTTTCCCAGTCCCAGTCCATGATGCTGGCAAAGTATCCCCCAGTGGTAGGAAAGTCTGTCTCTGACCCACTGACCTGTAGCCTCACCCAGTCACACAGAAGCTGGGCACCCTTTGCAAACTGTCTTCTTCTCCACCAATGTGCTTACTCCTCTGCCATCAGCACAGGGATCTAGCCACAGCAGGGCAGGGGAAGCCTTAACTATAAATGTGGTGGGAAGGGAAGGGAAGGGAAGGGAAGGGAAGGGAAGGGAAGGGAAGGGAAGGGAAGGGAAGGGAAGAGAAGGATGCATAGCCCAGGTCTGGGATGCTGACTCTGAGGTTACTTTACCTTGCTGGGACCGTATGCAGACCTCCCTGGATCCATTCAGGTTATTGGCGGCAGCTTGCTGTGCCAAGGCTATCCCTAGCAGAGACCCAGGCAAGAAGGGTCTACAACTTGGCCCAGCAGGTCCAGTGGGCCGATCGGAAGAGATGGAAGATGTGCAGGATGCCAAAGACTGGGGGTATATTTCTAGGGGTTCATTTCTCCAGCACCCCACCAATGACTCATTTTCTGCGTATGGTCAAGTGTCCCCTTTAGGATATAGATCATGTAAGGAGAGAAGGATTCTCGTTCGTTCAAAATGAAGAAAAGGGTTTCACACACAAGTGAGACCGGGAAACACTGCATCAGGCAAGATTAAATAAGCTGACGGACTCTGGAACTTCCTGGACCCTTCAGCTCCCCCAAGAGAGAGGCCAAGTTCAGCATTTCTTGAGGGCAAAGAACTAGGACACTTTTGTATTATCTCCTTGCTGAGCCACACGTGGGAAAGGCTGAGCCAATAGGAGGGAGCGGTGAGAGCTGTCTAAGTAGAGTGTGGTTTTGCTGGGCCGCTGCCTGGGCCTCCTCACATCTTCCCGTGAACACTGTCACATTTTGCTCAAAAAAAACAAAAAAACAAAAAACAACAACAACAAAAAAAAAAACCATGAGACTAATTGCTTCCACCAGCAGCAACATAAAGAAATAAGATGAGGAGACCAGGTGACCAGGGTGTCGCAGAAAGGGGAGTAGCTGTGACCATCTCCAGCTCCCTCTCTCCTCCCTCTGCCTTGGTCCATAGTCTTACTGCCGCAATTCCCTTTGTGGAGAAAGCGCTCCCCGTGGGTCTGGCTGGTACGTTCCCTTCCTCTTTCCCAAGGTGGCAGCACTAGCCATAGGGACTAGCTTCCGCCCCTCTAAGACTCTTTGGTTTCTTCATAGACTCTGGAAACATCCCATGGGTGTTTCCGTCATAGTCCTGCCTAGAGATCAGATAACAAACCTGGCATGGCTTTAGGTACCAGAGACGGATGGGCTGTTCCTGTTATAACTCTTCTGTCTTGGTTCCAGGCCACAGGCCTCTGCGTACAACCCTGCAACAGCCACTTCTCCAGCACCCTCTGCCCACACCAGCTACAGTGAGGGTCCGGCTGCCCCTGCACCCAAGCCCCGGGTTGTAACAACCGCCAGCATTCGGCCTTCTGTCTACCAGCCAGGTGAGAGCCAGAGGGAAGTGGGGGCGGGGCTCAAAGGGTCCTGCGCTCCAGGCCAAGACCCAGGAGCACAGGGGGTTCTTTCCCCACTCCCCTGGTTGTGGGGTAGAATCCTAGGGAGGGTGGTTTGACCTTGGAAGACTTGTGGGTCACACCAGGCAGGGTTGGAGCCCTCTAGCTCTTTGGAAAGGGAAGGTTGTGACTGAATGTTTCCAGACTAAGTTGAGAGAGAAGAGGACTGGGGGCAGGAGAGCAGGATGGCAGTAATAAAAAGTTGTCTCTTTAAGTATCTGGGTTGACCTCAAACTGGACAACAAGAAACTGTAACAAAAATGCCCGAGGCTTTGGGCTGGCTTACTGGTGTCACTGTCCTTTGAACAAGCTGCCCAACCAGTCTAGTCTGTGTTTTCCTCAGGTGACACAGGGTAGCTGGGGCACACGTGACTTAGCAGTAGAGTCGTAGTGGAACCAAGGCAGAACTTGTCGGTTACAGTCCTGCCTCTGTGGCTCCTTCCAGTCAGTGCCTAGCGTGTTCCTACAGAACTGAGAAGTAGCCTATGTTTCCTAATGTCCTAGGCAGAGCCAGCCTTCTTCTTCAGAGACCAAGATAGTTCTCAGGCTGGCACATGGCCCACTTTCCCGTCAGCCATTGCTCTAAGAAGCCAAGCTCTAGCAGGTATTGTTTTCAGACTAGAGGAAGGTCCTTGACATCCAAGCCCTGAGCCTAGTCACCACCTTTCTTCCTCTTGGGTTCTGACCCTGGACTTGAGGAGGGCAGGGCTGTGGTGGATTTTCTCTTTTGTATACGCCTGACTTGAGCTTGCCATGTGGAGACAAACAACAAAGGCATAGAATAATAAACAGGGGGTGGAGATGTCAACTTGGCGATAGAGTGTGTATCTAGCATGTGTGAGGCCCCTGGGTTCCATCCCTTGCATGCACACACATGCACACGCGCGCTCACATTCACATGCGCACGCACACATACTCACACACACGCACATACGTCCACACACACGTGCATGTGCGCACACACGCCACACACACACGTGCACACACGCACACATGCATGCGCGCACACACGCCGCACACACGTGCACACACGCACACATACTCACACGCACATACGTGCACACACACATACTCACACACACGCACATACGTGCACACACGCACACATACTCACACACATACGTGCACACACGCACACATACTCACACACGCACATACGTGCACACACGCACACATGCATGCGTGCACACACGTCGCGCACACACATACGTGCACACACGCACATGCCTGCATGCTCACATGCACACAGGCAAGCAGGCTGATTAGGAGCATATCATAGAGTCACAGAGAAAGGCCATGAGCTTGTCTTCTTTACTCTGGCAGCTATGAACACATAGGAATGAGCCTTAATTTTTTTTTTTTGTGGTTTTTCGAGACAGGGTTTCTCTGTGGCTTTGGAGCCTGTCCTGGAACTAGCTCTTGTAGACCAGGCTGGTCTCGAACTCACAGAGATCCGCCTGCCTCTGCCTCCCGAGTGCTGGGATTAAAGGCGTGCACCACCACCGTGCAGCTAGCCTTAAATATTTTTATAACGATCACTTGATGTCCATTCCATGGGTTAACAAAATAGCATCTTAGGTGGGTATATACCTTCCACTTAAACATTCTACCTTCATAGCTGGGCAGTGGTAGTGCATGCCTTTAACCTCAGCACTCAGGGGGCAGAGGGAAGTGAACCTCTGTGAGTTCAAAGCCAGCCTGGTCTGCAAAGTGAGTTCCAGGACAGCTAGGGCTACACAGAGAAACCCTGTCTTTAACTCCTGCAAAAAAAGTAAAACAGCATCCTTCAGCATATAGTTAATGTCATCTTGAATTATAGAAAGCAATAACAATTTTGCACTTACTGTTATAAGACAAATATTTTTCTCTCTTCAAAATCATTATACACATATAATTTGTTTTGCTTTTGAAACAGGGTCTCTCGATGTAGCCCTGGCTACCCTGGAACTAGCTCTGTAGACCAGGCTGGCCTCAAACTCAGATATTCACCTGCCTCTGCCTCCCAAGTACTAGGTTTAAAGGCATGAGCCACCACCACCCAGCACATATAAAAATTTTAACAGATGTTTTGTGTGTTTGTTTGTTGGCAGGGTGGCTCATATAGCTCAGGCTGGCTGTCCATCCCCCTGCCTGAACCTCCCAAGTACTAGGATTATAAACACGGGCCACCACACCCAGTTTTTAATAGACTTTAAAGAACACTTTTCAGTTCACAGCAAAATTGAACGAAAGGTGTCATTTCCCAAATATCCCTCCCCTTGGCCCCATGCGCTCATCCCACACACACCCTTTTCCACATACCTCATGGTAAACAGACATGTTTAGGAAAGAGATGGGTCGTTTCAATGAAGAAGGAAAACGGACTTGTGTTCTACAAGTATGAGCTGGCCAAGTTGTTTTGGGGTAAAGAACAGCACAAAGTCTAACCTCCAAAGTGTACCCTGTTTGAACGTGAGACCCCAGAAAGTTTTCCCCTGGGGGCCTTGCTTGGGGAAGGACACACTTGCTGAGTGGGGCAGAGGTGACAGAATCAGTCCCCTTCATTACAAAGAGAATTGAGTATGGACAAGACGCATTTTAGCTTGGGAGGAACACCCATCCTGCCTACTTCACCTCGGAGACCTGAACTTCCTCATTTGAGTAGGATGGGGGAGAGGGGAGAAGAGGTCTCTGCAGATGAACCGATGTCTTTAGCTTGATGCCATCTCGGCCATTTCTGGTCCAAAGAAAGGAAGTTCTGAGGTCAAAACTCCACTGACCAAAGTGGCATTTTGGAAGGGGATCAGTACAAATCTTCTATATAGGAGACAGAAAAACCAACCCCGTGCAGACTGAAAAAGCAGGAAGAAGCTTGCAGAAGGAGGATAGAGTAGGGTTAGGTGCACGCGAGGCCTTGTGCCTGCACAAGGACGACCATTCCTGGCAGCACCGCCAGGCACTTCCGGCACCTTCCCTGGCCTGTCCTCCGCAGGCCCGCCAGGGGGCGGTCCGGCTTTCCAGCTGCTTCTCCATCTCTGGCCTAGGCGGGCCAGACGTGGTGGAGCTCGGGCCTCTGCGTGGTTCCCAGGCTGTGCAGACGTTAACTCATTCCTGCCTGGAGCAGAGGAGAGGCCTGCCTCCGCCCTTCCTTCTCCGGGAGGCCGGGATGCCAACGGGCTCCGGGGGTGACTGACAGTCTTCCAGGGGACAGTGCGGATCCGTGCCCCTCTCCGCTTGCTGGGCTTGGGAGACCTGGGCACCACCGAGCACTAGCGGCCCACTCGGGGCCAATCCCCGGCCGCAGCTTCCGGCTGGCGGAGGCCGGGTGGCGTTTCATTGGGATCTTATCTCTGGCGCCGGGGTTGGGCGTCCGCTGCCCAGAACACCTGAGGCCCGGGCCTGCTTGACCAGTGGGCGGAGGACACTGTGAGCCCGGGGATGACCACGTTGTCCCGCGGGCCGGGCGGCGACCCGGGTGCTCGCTCTGAGGACCTAGCCCGGGCCGGAGTGACTCAGATCTCCTTGTTTAATTACACAGTCCCGGGGCCGCCGAGTGCGATAGGAGCCTTTTGAACGTGCCAATTAGAGATGAAATATCACCTTCTAATTTGAACCGGCTTAATTCCTTCACGTAGAAATAGCAACAGCCCGGGGGCTCTGAGATGGGGTATCGGGTCTCTTCTGGCATTCGGGAGGTGGAGGGGTGAAGCAGGCAAGAACTGGGGGGACAGGGGACCGAGCTCCCTGTATCTCCCCCCTCCTCTCCCCAGGGATCTGCCAGGCACAGTGCAAAGTCCTCCTCTGGCCCGCCTAGTCCCAGAGGGAAGGAGAAAGCTAAACTGGGTCCGGATTCCAGCCTCCCTCTCGGAGGCCTTGTGTTGGGGTTTGGAAAACGAAGGAGGTTCAGGGAGTTGGAAGGCCTCGGATGGGAGGAAGAGAATGTCTGCCCAGCAGAGGGAGTGGTTGGAGGGGAGGCAGTAAGGTGGGCGAAGGCCCGGTTTATTTGGTAGGGGCGTGCTGAAGCCTGTTTGCGCTTCTGCATTCAGAGTGGTTTAGAGAGATCTGGAGCCGATTGGTGTGCGTTTCTGGTATGAAGCTTGCAAGCTACCTAGCTGGCCTTGAGCAGCCACTTAAGCTCTCCGAGTTGTCTGGAAAGTTGACTCGCAAGTATTCTGCCTTCTATTACACAAAATTCTGTACATCACTGTGGAAGCCAACAATGCTTGGCAGCCACTGTTTCAAAGAGGGCAACCATCCAAGAGGAACACAGTTTTACGTTTTTAAAAAGTAAAAGAAGGGTGAAGCCGGGCGATGGTGGCGCACGCCTTTAATCCCAGCACTC
>NC_022013.1:58076547-58078329 GCF_000317375.1 Microtus ochrogaster
TGTGTGTGTGTGTGTTTTGCCTGCATGTGAGTGTGTTGGATCCCTTGGAATCGGAGTTGCAGACAGTTGTGAGCTGCCACGTGGATGCTATGAATTTAAACCAGGTCCTCCGGAAGAGCAACCAGTGCTCTTAACTGCTGAGCCTTTCTCCAGCCATTTCTTGAGCCTCCCCTCCCCTTTTCTCATTGCATATATGTGTCTGTGTAGGTATATACGCTTGAGTGCCTACACAGGCCTGAAGAGGGCATGAAATCCCCTGAAGCTTGAATGTGAGGTAAAGAACTGTAAGACCTGAGTGAGTGCTGGGAACCCAACGCCAGCCTTCTACAAGAGTAGTAGATGCTCTTAATCTCTGAACCTCTTTCCAGATGTAGCTCAGTATATTAAAAGTGTTTTAGAGCTGGACAATGTACTGGTCTTTCGGAAATTGAGGCAGGAAGGTTACTTGAGTTCAGTCTGGGTAACATAGCGAGGTCTAGCTCAAAAAATAAGCAGATAAAGAGGTGGACCAGTGACCAAGAGCACCAACTGCTCTTCCATAGGACCTACAACCAGCTGTAACTCCAATTCCAGAGGATCTGCACCCTCTGTTGACTTCCCCAGGTATCAGTCAAACAAGTGGTACATACACAGGCATGCATCTGCACACATTCAACAAATAAACAGTTTTAAACATACAATCAACATAAGATGATTATTACTGAGATAATTTATATTCTTTTATTAAGTCTTCAAATTTTTACACTCAATAGTATATCTCAATCTACACTCAATAAGAACATTTTAGGTGACCACATAAGGCCATGGTTTGGACTTCACAGGGTTTTTGCTCCTAGTCTCTTTTAGAGCCAGGTGTGAATCACAAGCACAAGTGTGTAATCTAGCACTCATGAGGTTGAGGCACAAGGGTACAAGGATCATTGAACATAGTAAGTTCCAGGATAGCCTGGGCTAAATATAAAAAGTATACAAAAGGCTTGGCTGGATGTGATGGTCCATACCTTTAATCCCAGCACTTGGGAGGCAGAGACAGATGGATCTCTGAGTTCTAGGCTAGCTTGGTCTATAGAGTAAATTCCAGGACTACTAGGGCTACACAGAGAAACCCTGGAACTAACTTTGTAGACCAGAGTGGCCTCGAACTCACAGAGATCCACCTACTCTTGCCTCCCTGAGTACTGGGGTTAAAGGCATGCACCACCACCAGCTTGTAACTTTTAGCATAGGACTGTGGTTTATATGAGGTTTACATGGTTTACGTGGTTAAAATGAGGAAGAAGAAAAAGAAGAGTAGAAAAAAATGAAATGAAAAGCAAAGAGAAAGGAAGACATAATTTCCACAGGCGTGCAAAGTGTGCAAAAGAGAGTGACGCTGCTCTGAGGTTTTGTGGGATTGCTCCCTCCCAGTACTCCAACAGTACCCCTCAAGTGACCTTTGTTCCTAGCATTTGGAGACCCTCGGGACACCAGGAAGCAAGGTGAAATTGTTGAAGTGACAAAACCTTGACTTTGGGACTTCAACTTTATGAAGTGCATTCCTGCAGCTTCCCACCACACCGCCTGAGGTAGTAGACAGGACACCACTCATTCCTGGCAATGTGACTTCAGAGAATCAGACCCCTCCTCCCCACTGCCACCCTCCAGCATGCCTGCTGGGGCTCTGAGATGAGCCTGATAGTACATTCCAACCTGAAGTCCAGATGCTACTGTCCCCACCATTCTCATTCACAATTAGTCTCTCTCTCTCTCTCTCTCTCTCTCTCTCTCTCTCTCTCTCTCTCT
>NC_022013.1:58078429-58079574 GCF_000317375.1 Microtus ochrogaster
CACACACACACACACACACACACACCTGTATCAGGCACTAAATTAAGCACTATATTTCTTATTTTCCTAATCCTCACAATAATTCCGATACCATTTTCAGATGAAGAAATGGGCCCGGGCTTGGAGAGGTTAATTGACCCAAGGATAGCAGCTAGAAAATCTTAGAAGTCGAGTGTGAAACCAGGGTGCTTGGGATGGAGCCCAGAGTCTCAAAAATGCTAGGCAAGCGCTAACCACTGAGTCCCAAGCCTCAAATTAGGGTGTTTGACAGCTCTGCTTCCTTGCAGAGCACGGAGTCTCCTCTAGGTGTTAAAAGTGACTTCTCCACAATGTTGTACATCAGTGGAAATTGGGTTTGTGTTCTTTGTAGAGGCAGCATGGAGTTTAGGAAGGTTTACAGTCTTGTTCTGCTGCTTGCTCTGAGCTCTCGTGCCCTCGAGTGTAAAAGGGAATAATGAAGAATATGACTCAGTTGACCGACCTGCTATGTGCCTCACCCACATCCTAAGTGGGAGGAAGGTTCCAGCTGGAGAATCTATCTTTGGGAACCAGTATCACTCTAGGGCAGGGCTGTGGAAGGCTTTATACACTGGCTATCACCATAGTCACAGCCCTAGCCAAGGGAAGTACGGGGGCTCTGCACTTCCCAATTCTGAAGTACCAGTCATCTGGGAACCATAGGCACAGAGTTGGAGTCACCCAAGAGGGCTCAGGGCACAAGGTGGGAAAAAGAGACCAGACAGGGCCATGGTTCTGAGACCAGCTATGATCCAGAGAGGGCTGCTTCAATACTATCCATCCCACCCAGGCCTGGCTTGGATGTGGGCAGGGAGGCTACCATGATATACGTTCCCTGCTGGGTAAAATGGTGCTCTGTCCCTAACAGGCAGGGAGTAGAGGTGAGGTTTCTAGAACCATCTTTGCTGTAGTCAGAGGACTGGCTGACCATGGGCTCAGGACATGGTCAGGACACAGCCAGATCTCTTCAGCTGTTTCTGTGGGGAGAGCCCTTGGCAGAGAATGTTAACAACTACCATGCTCTATCTGTGTGATGAACAGTTTCTCCACCCCCAGTGAAGGCAAACAGGTTTCAGGGAAGTGCAGTGCATTTTTGTCCCTAATGGGAACCTCTAGGGTGTCATGTA
>NC_022013.1:58079674-58084651 GCF_000317375.1 Microtus ochrogaster
ACTCTCAGTTTGTACCAAGGTGATGTAGGAGAGCAGGGATCAGTCAAGGACCAACTGGGCAGCTAGCCCTGGGCTGCATGGTGCTCACACCTCTGCCTAGGCTCACCAAGCAACTGAGATAGGTGGGGACCTATCAAATCAAGACAGAATTGCCTCCCAGCACAAACTAAGTCAAACTGTGTTTTCAAGACAGCAATAGTAGCTAAACTTGAAACATGAACCTGAGAACACAGCTTCCTGGGCATCTGTTCTGTCTTGAGGACTAGAAAAATTGCAAGTAAAGCAAATACAATCTGATGGGATGTCTGGGAGTCAGACCACCATCCAGGTGAGTCATCCTGAGAACATCCTCCACTTCAGGCTGAGTTCACCCTCTCTTATCCACTTCCTGATCCAGACACTCCCTGTCTTGCTCCCCATCTTTTTGTTTGTTTGTTTGTTTGGTTGGTTGGTTTTTGTTTTTTGAGACAGCGTTTCTCTGTGTAACAATCTTAGCTGTCCTGGAACTAGCTCTTATAGACCAGACTGGCCTCGAACTCACAGAGACCCACCTGTCTCTGCGTCTCTAGTGCTGGGATAATGGCATGCACCACCACCACCCAGTGCTCCCCATTTTTTATAGGAGCAGGGCAGCCAAGGCTTGGCAGAACCCCACCCTGAACAGCCACAGTATTTATAGCTACATCCCTTCTGGGGCCTGGGCAAGCTCCCCAGGGCTCTGCTGCCACCCTTGGTTATCTGGGCTCTTGATGAGAATTAAAATCTGGTTCACTAAGAAGTAGCTTAGTGGTACTGCATCTGCTTGGTGTACTTAAGTCTCTGGTTGCCTTCCACAATACACACACACACACACACACATACACACACACCTCTTCCTTTAAAAATTGGAGTTATACTGTCCCAATGTTAAGCTTGTCTTTTATGGTTCTCTGACTGGGGTGACAGAGGAGGGAGAATGAGTTCCTAACACATATTCTTTGTGTGTTTTTGACTTGCAGTGCCTGCATCTACCTACAGCCCATCCCCAGGAGCCAATTACAGTTCAGCTCCCTATACCCCCTCACCTGCTCCCTATACCCCCTCACCTGCTCCCACCTATTCCCCTTCCCCTGCACCAGCTTATACCCCTTCCCCTGCCCCAAACTATAGCCCTGCTCCCTCAGCAGCCTACAGCGGGGGCCCTGCAGAGTCTGCCAGCCGCCCACCCTGGGTGACTGACGACAGCTTCTCTCAGAAGTTTGCTCCTGGAAAGAGCACCACGTCTGTCAGCAAGCAGACCCTGCCCCGGGGGGCTCCAGGCTACAACCCAACAGGTCCACAGGTGACCCCTCTTGCCAGGGGCCTGTTCCAGAGAGCTGAACGCTTCCCAGCGAGCAGCCGGACTCCCCTCTGTGGACACTGCAACAATGTAATCAGGTACAGGTAGGGGTGGACAGATGGGAGGGGTGACAGACAGGAGGGCAGATATAGGCAAAAGGTCAGCCTCATGGGGAAGCCTCAGGTCTCTCTGGCTCACCTCTATGAGCTTTAGCTTCCATACCTGTGTGACACCCACATCCCTGGGGAATTGGGAAGATTCCATGAGGTAAGTGGTGAAGCTCCCAGCGTGGTGCCTGGTGCCAGGAGCTCTCCCTTGGGCTAAGGCTGGGTTCTGGGAATCTCCAGTCTTACTGTCAGGTTTATTGAGCACATTGCAAGTTGGATGACAGTGCTGGTTTTGACCCAGCTTTCCTATAGGGTTGCTTCTGGATCTTTCCACAAACAGGTCCATACCTCTTAGGGCTTTGATAGACACTTCACTGAAATTAAAGCAAGTAATTTCCCTTAAAAGTCATGAGTTCGAGAACAGCCTGGTCTACAGAGTGAGTTCCAGGATAGTCAGAGATACACAGATAAACCCTGTTTCGGAAAAACAAAACAAGGAAACAAAAATTTATTAAAAAGAGAAAAAAGAGCCGGGCGATGGTAGCGCACGCCTTTAATCCCAGCACTCGGGAGGCAGAGGCAGGCAGATCTCTGTGAGTTCGAGACCAGCCTGGTCTACAGAGCTAGTTCCAGGATAGGCTCCAAAGCCACAGAGAAACCCTGTCTCGAAAAACCAAAAAAAAAAAAAAAAAAAAAAAAAAAAAAAAAAAAAAAAAAAAAAAAAGAGAAAAAAGAAGTCAGGGGTCTCCAACCATGCTTGTTAAATACAGTATGTCTGTGTATATGTGTGGTATATGCCTCCATATGTGAAAAACATACCCTTTAAAAAGAACAAAAGCAGAGGCCAGGCATGGTGGTGGCACACATCTTTGGTCGCCAGCACTAGGGAGGCATAAGCAGGCATATCTCTGTAAGCTCAAAGCCAGGCTCTTCTAAAAGCTAGTTCCAGGCCAGCCAGGGCTAGAAAGTGAGATCCTGTTCCCAAAACAGAAACAAAATGAACATAGAAGAACTAGAAAACACGGAACTGAAAAAGTTAGAACCTGAGATTTTCTGCTAGTTCCAGTGTTCTGAATACTAATCTGAACCAGAGCCAGCAGGTTTATCACCGACTGCTTCCTGTGACCTTGAACGAGTTCCTTGACTTTCCCCGACTCAATTTTCTGTACTGATAATCCGGCCTTCCTTCTTCATAAAGCTGTTATGAGGGTTAGCTATATTAACAAATGTAAGATCATTCTTGAAGACACTCTAGCACACAGTAGTTTAATAAAGGTTAGCCACCATCGCCATTGCTCTCAGAATAACCTTTGATGACCTGAACCCGGTGGTGTGTTTACTTGGTTCTCAGTGGGAGACATTTGAATTGCTTCCAGGTTCTCTTTGTTAGGTGTTGGATTGTGTGTTCCCTCACGATAGGGTCTCTCTGTGTAGTCCTGTTTAGCCTGGAGCTTACTAGGTAGACCAGACTGGCCTTGAACTCTGCCTGCCCTGTGCTGGTATGCACTCCCGTGTCCCATCTTCTGGTTCTGTTTATTGTGTTACTGACATGACAATAGATGTCTTTCTGCATGGAACTTTCTCAGAATTATGTGGTATTTCGTTAGAACAATCCTTAAAGCAAGCATTACTAAGTAAATGTATGAATAGTGTTGGGGTTCTTAAAATATCTGGCTCTAATTTCTGGGGCTCATTTTAAAATACTGCTGTCTGCCATGCCAGGGGCCCTTTTCTGGTAGCCATGGGCCGCTCTTGGCACCCAGAAGAGTTCAACTGTGCCTACTGCAAGAACTCCCTAGCAGATGTGTGCTTCGTGGAGGAGCAGAACAACGTTTACTGTGAACGGTGCTACGAGCAGTTTTTTGCCCCGCTGTGTGCCAAGTGCAACACCAAGATCATGGGGGTAAGTGGGCAGCATCCCTCCCTTGGGCCCTTGTCTTTTCTTCAACTGGACTGGCTTCCTCCCTTCCCCTAAGATTTTCGGTCCCGCTAGAAACACTCTCAACAAGCTGTTGATAACAGAGAACGCAACTCCATTTCCAACGCAGAATGGAATCAGTTTGCCACTAACTCCTGAACCAGGGAACAAATTAAGTTGGGCCAGCAATGCTATACACATGTGCCACCAGGTTCAAATGGTGCCGGGGCGCCTCAAAGCAGGTTCCCGCTTCGCAGCCTGGCCTGTCATCTGCCTGCGGCCCTGACTCTCAGTACCCTTTTGGCAAAGTGGCCCTAATAAGCCGGACCTCCCTTCTCCACCCTCCCCTGTCTTCCCGGCACCTGCTTTTTGAGCCGCGTTGCCCCGGGGGTTCCCTAGGAGACTTGGACAGCAGCCCTGGGAAATGTTCTGTCCTGAACCCAGATTCTCCCCTCCAGGAAGTGATGCGCGCTCTGAGACAGACATGGCACACTACCTGCTTCGTCTGCGCAGCCTGCAAGAAACCTTTTGGAAACAGCCTCTTCCACATGGAGGATGGAGAGCCGTACTGTGAGAAAGGTAGGCACGGGAGATACGGTGTAGAGAGGATCAGCATGACACCATGCTGGAAGACGCTGTACCATTTCCCACCTGGGTTGACAGGAGGGCATAGGAAGCTAAGTCCTGCCTCTGTCAAGGGGAAGAAGGGGTCTTGTGCATTTTGCTTCATGTGTGGTACTGGGGATCAAACTCAGGGTCTTACACAAGGTCCTGATTTTGTTTTTAATGGCTGAATCAAGCTATTATAATGAGCTATTTATACTTTATACTCCTTCCCCTGCTCATTTGGTTTCAGCTTTTGGGGAAAAGGAGTTGGAGTTACAAAGTATTTTATACACCAGCCTCTGCTCCCTTCCTTGTTTCTAATATCTGAATCCCACATTGCTTCCCTAAACCTTGAGAGACCTTTCAGGCTATGTTGACTTGGAAACCCGGGTAGTCTGAAGAGGGGCCTTGGCTCTAGTCGCTCTAGTTTCTGTTTCTGACTCCACCCTGGGATAGCTTTGCAACCCTGAGGAAAGCTGCTCAACTTCTCTGAGAGACTGTAACAGCTGCCCTGTGAAGTTGCTGTGGGGACGGAAGCAGGGAGGGGCCGAGGCGTGGAATGCCGAGCTCCCTTCCCTCCCTGCCTGCGGTGTTTTTCAGGCTTCCTCCAATCTCTCTGCACCTTGCAGTGCAATATGTTATTGTAACATGTGAGGAACTGTGGTGACTTCCTGAGTCACAGGCATTCCGGCTAGCTGGCCTTTCCGTCCGGTCCTTTCTTCACAGCCTGCTCCTTCTGGAAGAGTTTAAGTCCAGGCAGATAAAGGGCTGAGACAGCAGCACCAGAAAATCGGATGAGGAAAAGCAAGGAGGCCAATTATAGAGATAACCTCATTTTGTAGAATAAATGAGGAAAATGCCAATATTCTAAAAAATAGTATTACTCGTATCTGTACTATCAATTTTTAAAGCCTCCAGGCCACACAAAATCAACTTTGAAATAGAAAAATCAATCAGTAAGCGTGACTCAAACTTCCAGAAGTGGATTCAAACTGTTTGAAGAACAAATTTGTGACTGGGCAGTGGTG
>NC_022013.1:58084886-58102867 GCF_000317375.1 Microtus ochrogaster
TTTTTTTTCTGTTCATCTTTTAACCATAAAACATGCTATATATTGACTGTGTAGTCTATATCAGTTTCTGTGAGATCTCTATGCTCAAAAACCTTAACCAAGGGCCAGCAAAATTGCTCAGTGGGTGAAGGTGCTTACTAGGAAAGCTTGGCTGCCTGAATTTTAGCTCAGTGGGTGAAGGTGCTTACTAGGAAAGCTTGGCTGCCTGAATTTTATTCCTGTAATCCACATAAAGTAGGAGAGAACCAACCTCACAGAGTGGTCCTCCGACCTGCACACGTACGCCATGACACAAATCATGCACACTAATAATAGTAACAATGAATTTTTAAAAATCTTGGGCTGGAGAGATGGCTCAGTGATTAAGAGCACTGGCTGCACTTCCAGAGGTCCTGAGTTCAATTCCCAGCACCCATATGGTTGCTCACAGCTGTGTTTGGGATTCAATGCCCTCTCCTGGTGTATAGATGTACATACAAACAAAACATCATTATACATAAAACAAATAAATATTAAAAGGAATTTTAAGCAAAGCCATTAACGTGATGGGCATTCAAGGATGATGGATGGAAATATGGATGATAAACAGGTCCTCTTCCTCCTTTAACCATTTATGAAGTCTTCTAAAATAAGAGCCAACAGTTAATGTTTATGCCAAATACTTCATACATTTCTTAATCTGGTCAATAGTAATAATCCCATGAGTTTGGTGCTATAGTTTTATAGTTGGGAAGGCTACAGTCCTGTGACGCTGTCCCAGGTTTAACGAATTCCTTAATAGAACTGGACTTTGAACTAGCTTTTTCTTTTTTCACACTCCATGTTTATAACCCTGATGGCATACTGCCTCTCAGTGTGTGGTCTAAGTCAATGAATAGACATACCATCCAGGAGATGAACAGAACCCAGGAAGAGGCTAACCGTGGTGGAGCTGTGGAGAGACAAATACATTTGGGGAGCTGGGGAATGCAGGGAGAAATGAAGTTTTTAAAGGGATTTGAACTCTTCTAGAAAAATCTAGAAAATGTCTACAGTAGTATGGTAGAATTGCTATGCTCTGAGAAAGGAGCGTAAGACTTTATGAGGCCTCAAGTGTCAGACTCTGGTCGTTATTTCTTTGAGTCTCAATTTCTTCATCCACAAAATAAGACCAAAAATTAAAAAAAGTCAGTCTCTGAGAGACATTGTGAAGATCAGATTCATTCATTCATTTACTGATTTACTTGTTATTCGGTAAATTCATTGATATGCTGGTTTATGGCTCTGTTGAATACTGACCATTGACTAGGTGTTGTGTCGGAAGTACAAAGAAAAGTAAGGTATGATTCTTGATGTTAAGGTTCTTGTAAGGAATGCCATCTGTCTTGGTCCATCTTGTTTAGTGTAATCAAATGTCTGAGGCAGGGGGATTTACAGCAAACAGAAAGGCATTTGGCTCCTGCTTCTGAAGGCTGGGAAGTCCATCATCAAGGGCCACACCTACTAAGGGCCTTTTTATGTCATCCAGTGTGGAAGATAGAGGGGCAAAAGGAGAGGAAAAAACCAGGCGATGGGAGAGAGAAACAAAACAAAAAACAAGAGAGGGAAGAAAAGAGCACATTACTGCTCAGAGTGTCCACGTTGTTCCTACCACTCACGTGGTTGCTTGAAAAGCATGTAACTTCAGCTCAATAGAATCCAACAATGTTTTCTGAACTCTGTAGACACCTGGACTCCTGTATACACACAAAACTAAAAATAAAATAAAATCTGGAAGAAAAAAAAAAGACCCTCATTCTTCCAAAATAAGCCCAGTGGCTGGGCAATGAGGAATATTGATTTTTATTTTTATTTATTTATTTAATTTTTTTTGGAATATTGATTTTTAATTTCCTTTTGGGGATTGACCTGTTTGGGCTATCAGAGGAGCGAGAGAGAGAGAAAAGAAGCAATCACTCCCAAGGAAGTTCATAACAATTCCAGACAAGACCAGCACGAGGTGGTTATTAAATCTAAGTTTGAGTCAATGCAACATTGGGACAAATTACCAATAGAGTGAAAAATAAAATCAATCATATAATTGGAGTACTATGTGAGATGTCAAAGCCCACTCCCCCAGCTCACTGACGTGGGGCTGTCCTGGTCTGGGGTCCATGTTGCCAACTGTTCTTTGGGCCTGCCTCACTTTAATGTTTATTTCAGACTACATCAATCTGTTCAGCACCAAGTGCCACGGATGTGACTTTCCTGTGGAAGCTGGCGACAAGTTTATCGAAGCCCTGGGGCACACCTGGCATGACACCTGCTTCATCTGTGCGGTACGTTTCTAGCCTGCAGCGGGTAGAAGGGACAAAGTACAGTCTGGTTGGCCAACCCCTTGACACACAAAGATACAGCTGTGACATTCTGGTACCATAATGGTACTTAAAGATTGCCAGTGCCCTGTCTTGATATGTCACGGTTAGAGAAAGCTGTGTTACAGACTGGAGAAATGGCTCAGTGGTTGAGAGCACTGGCTGCTCTTTCAGAGGTCTTAAATTCAAGTCCCAAAAACCACATGGTATCTGACATCTATAATGGGATCTGATGTCTTCTTCTGTCATGCAGGTGTACATACAGATAGAGCACTTATAGGTAAAATACACAAATAGATAAATGTTTAAGGAATCTGCATTACCTTGGATTATTTACAGAGCAGTAGCAGCAAAGTACCCTAGGATTTGGAGAACCAGTTTATTGTTTTACCAGCATAGTTGAGGGCAGCAAACGATGGCCTAGAGAAGCAGTGGCTTCCCCAGGTTCTGTGCTGCCTTGGTTATGAAGCAGTATGAAGGCTTTACCATGAACCCCAGTCCTCAGCTTATTGACTACGTCTCTGAAAGGCTGAGATAAGGTTTCTCTTGGTCGGACCTTTAGAAAGCAGGATGAGTATCACTTTCATTTCCTAAGTGGTCCTGTTTTTGATAGACAGCGGCCAGCAGATAAGCCTGAGATTAACGAGTAACTGTGCAGTGAGCTGAATCAGCAGGGCATCTGTCTGAGAGACTGGCCTTCCCTGTACATGGCTTTCAGCTGAGATGAGATTGTGAAACTGTGCTGCCCCTACTCGGATTTGAGTTGGAAACAGGAAATGCTCATCCCTAATAAATCTCTATATTGTCAGTCTAACTGACTGAACTTTATTTAGGAAAATGGATAAACTATTGGTATTTTAAGAACCAGAGTTTCTCAAGGTGAATTTGGAGTATGTATGATATGGCTGTGCTGTTTAGGGGCTGGGGATTTAGTTCAGTTGGTACAGTGAAGCCCTGGGTTCAATCTCAAGCTTCATATAAACCAACTATGGTAGCGTACAGATATAATCTCAGCACTTGGGAGATGGAGGCAGGAGGACCAGA
Organism: Microtus ochrogaster; assembly: GCF_000317375.1. Lineage (NCBI taxonomy): Eukaryota > Metazoa > Chordata > Mammalia > Rodentia > Cricetidae > Microtus > Microtus ochrogaster. The sequence goes on from NC_022013.1 coordinate 58,088,264, forward strand.
AGTTCAAGGTTAACCTTGTAACACAGTGAAGTTAAGGCCAACTTTGGATATAGGAAGCCCTGTCAATAGTAGATAGATAGATAGATAGATAGATAGATAGATAGATAGATAGATAGATAGATAGATAGATAGATAGATATTTGTGCTATTTAAGCCTGAATAATCTTTTACGAATTTAGGATGGAGAACAATAGTCATCAAGTTTACTGCCATATATTTTGAATTCTGTACCTTACTCCTTTGCCTCCACTATTTATGGGGTACATTATGTTCAATGTGTATTAGTTTCCTAGGGTATAATACCAGACACTGCAGAAATATATCCTCTCAGTTGTGCGTTGGTGGCGCACGCCTTGAATCTCAGTACTCGGGAGGCAAAAGCAGGCTGAGTTCGAGGCCAGCCTGGTCTACAAGAGCTAGTGCCAGGACAGGCTCCAAAGCTACACAGAGAAACCCTGTCTCAAAAAAAAACAAAAAACAAACAAAGAAAAAAGGAAACATATCCTCTCATAGTTCAGCAGGACAGAAATCAAAACTCAAAGTACTAACAGACAGCCACACTCTCTCCTATCTCTGATTGCTACCCATCTTTTCATTCCCTGGCTAGTTACAAAATTCTAGTCTTTGCTTCTGTTGTTACAGTGGCACGCTCTCTCTCTCTGTCTCTGTCTCTGTCTCTGTCTCTGTCTGTCTCTCTCTCTCTCTTGTACAGAAAAGCTGGGATTGGGTGGGTCATGTTCTCTGATGGAGGGGCTCCAGCAGCAGCTTGGACACTGAGTTTATTTTATACATCTGAAACAGGGAGGCCAGGTTATCACATACAGATAAACAAGAGGGCAGGTTTAGCTAATAGCTATAGGGGAACAGCCTCAGGCTATAGCATCCAGGAGAAGGAAGCTGTTGTCCACACTTCCTACATATGGTCAACGTCTTAGTTAGGGTTTCTAGTGCTGTGAAGAGACACCATGACCACTGCCATTCTCATAAAGGAAAATATTTAATTGGAGTGGCAGCAGTTCAGTCTGTAATTGTCTCCTTGTGGCAGGAAGTATGGCAGCACACAGGCAGACAAGATGCTGAAGAGGTAGCTGAGAGCTTTACATCTGGATCAGCAGGCACCAGGAAAAGAGAGGGAGCCACTGGGCCTGGCTTGAGCATCTAAAACCTCAACCCCCAACCCCCCCTCATCCCCACTCCCACCCTCTCCACACACACACACACACACACACACACACACACACACACACTTCCTCCAACAAGGCTACACCTACTCCATCAAGGCCACACCTCCTAATGATGTCATTCCCTATGGGCCTACAGGGCCATTTTCATTCAAACCACCACAGCCAACATCTGCAGACAGACCAGAGGAACGCTTTGTCATTTCCCTGAGCCTGATCAGGAGAAGTCTTTGCTATTCCTATTGGTCTGAGCCATTGGAGCCCTTTACTCGTCTCTGCTCATGTCAGCAATATACATTGACTCAGGACTTCATCGGCTCCCCTCAGGATAACATGAATTAGACTTTTTTTTTGTTTGTTTTATCACATATAATCTCTATTCCACTAGATTTAATGAATTTAAGTTCATGGTTTTCAGAAGTCTTTATCTTATTTGGGTATTTATTTATGTTTAAAGACAGAGTTCCGAGCAGCTAAAATGCCCTTGAACTTTGGACCCTTCTCTACCACATCCCTACCATTAGGATTTTAGGCAAGCTCATTAAGCCTGGCTCGTGTGGTTCTGGGGATCAAAGCCAGGGCTTCATGCATGATGGTCAAGCAACTGGCTCCTTCCTCAACCCCCTGGAAGTCTTCATGTTATATGGATCAACCTACATATTCCGTTCAGTCATTAAGACTTTGTAGCAGGGTGGAGAAAAACAGGCTGTTTGTTCTCCTAGTTAGGTGCAACAGTGCATTTTTCTGAAAGGGTGATATTTTTTAAATTTTTATTTATTTATATTTTATGTATGAGTACTATGCAGGTACACCAGCACTCCAGAAGAGGTCATCAGATCCTATTATAGATGGTTGTGAGCCACCATGTGGATGCTGGGAATTGAACTCAGGACCTCTGGAAGAACAGCTAGTGTCTATAACCAATAAGCCATCTCTCCAGTCCCTAAAAGGGTGACCTTTTCCCCCATAGGATCTCCCTATATAGCCCAATTTAGTTCTTGAACTCAGGATCCTTCTGCATCAGCCTCCTAAGAGCTGGGATTAGGAGCATGTCTGCCATGTTATGCTAGTCTGAAATCTTTTGCTCACATCTTCTCCGCTTCAAGATCCCATCTCACACGGCTCTGTCTTCCTTCCCAGGTCTGCCATGTGAATCTGGAGGGGCAGCCATTCTACTCCAAGAAAGACAAACCACTGTGCAAGAAGCATGCGCATGCTGTCAACGTGTAGGGGCCCAGAGTGGCTGCTGCGGGCCGGGCCCTGGCTGCTCTTGCTGCCGACAATGAAGGAGTCAAAGATCTTTCTTCTGGGGGAAAAGGGGGACGAAAGGAATGATTGAGCCTTTTGAAGTCTAATTTTAGTCTTTTCTGGTACACACAGATTGTGTATTTGCGTAGTTCAGACCAGAAGCCAAAAGAAGATTCTAAAACCAGGTAGTAACTAATCCTCAGCTGGAACCGCACTTCAGCCTTTTGGGAAAGGATTCCAGGGAATCAAAACTGAAAAACAAAAAAAGCAATGTTCAAAAATGATACACGTCCCCAGCCATCGCTGTCATCAGTGCAGGGACAGGGCTCAGGGCAGTTACGGAGAATCCAAAACACGCCGCGGAGTTCTGCAGGGCTCCTTGGCAAACACAAAGATGTGCCAAACAGTATTTGCTGTGGGGTTATTTTTAGAGCCGGCACTGAGCGCTCCTTAGCTGAGACCCATTGGGCCTTCCTCACCAAAAAAGGAAGAGTCGTTCCTTCAGCACCACAGAGCTTCCTCTGCGCATCAGACTTCAGATGTCGAAGAAACTGAAACATGTACCGGAAGCCCAGAAACCTGAAGCGATGTCGGGCCACCACTGGGAAAATGAAGAGGTTCCGGAAAGGTCTGTGGCTCATGCCACAGGCAACCGAGAAAAGATGGACTCTCTTTGCATCTCCCCCCCCCCCTTCAGTCTGAAACATCTAACGTCCCTTGGGAAGCTTTGCTCCTTCTGAATTGTCATGGGGAAGTGAACGTGGGTTTTCCAGTTTTGCTTTACAGTGTGTCAGAAGAGGTTTGCAAAGGACTCTGGGTAGGATTTAGCCTCTGTTTGGCTTGAAGAGGGTCCTGAGCATGAATGTCCCATGCATGTATTTCACCCCCACCCATGACTGCTCATGTTGTGAGTGGGGGTAAAATACATCTTCCACAGCCCTATCCTCAAACAAGCTTAGCGGAAAGAAAAGAGAGATGGCGCCAAACACAGGGTAGCAGAGCATGCTCTCATGCCCAGCTGTGCTCCGGAAGAGTAGCTTGCTTTCTGCCAAACTCAGCATGGGCTGCGGGATGCCCACCTTCAGGGCTGCACCGTGCTCTTCACTTGTTCCTTTAAATGCAGCACACCAATTGCATAATCGCGCTGACTGCTGCAAGGAGGGGAAAAGATACACTTGCCATTTGGGCCGGTATTTTGGAAATAGCTTTGAACTAGACCTGGCCTTCAGAGTCCTTTACAGATACGTAGGGCTAGATAGAAGTAGAGAAAGTGGCTCCTTTCTGGGTTGGAGATGGTACCGTCACTTTTCTTTCTAGGAAGTGCTGTTAGGAAGGAGGTTCATTGGAAACGACATTGACGCAGGCTGTGTGTGTACGTGTGTTTCTCACTGGAGCACAGTGTTCCGGCACTCTACAGGCTCACTGCCCTCTCTCTTTACTCCTGTTTGGGATTTTTCTCTTTGCACGTTTGAAATGCTTTATGAGACTGCATTCAAACTCTTCTTTCTTTTGAGGACTAAGGCTTTCAGGAGGTCGTCCTACTGAAGGGTGTCAGACAGAGCCTAGATTGCCCATGGTTTTTCTAAGTCAGGAATCACCAGTCCCCTCCGGGCAGCATGGAGGATGGTTAGAACTGGGCTCCTACCAAGCGGCCCTTCTTTACTTTTGACTCAAAGCCTCAGGCTGGGTAAATTCGGCTGGGACAGCCTGGAGATTTGTTCAGAGATACAGAACAGTACCTGTGCACAGTCTGATATGTTTGGAAAGTACAGATACACAGGGACAAGGAGCTTGCTGACCAAACAGAAAGGTTCTAAAGCAGCTGATTTTTTTTTTTTGAAAAAGTATCTTAGGTTTTTTTTGTTTTGTTTTTGAGACAGGGTTTCTCTGTATAACAGTTCTAGCTGTCCTGGAATTAGCTTTTGTAGACCAAGCTGGCCCCAAACTCACAGAGATCCCCCTGCCTCTGCCTCCAAGTGCTGGGATTAAAGGTGTGCACCACTACTGCCCGGCTCAAAAAAAAGTATCTATTAAATGGTCTGAAACTAGTTTTGAGGAAGGAAAATAAAAATTTCTAACGTTATGTTTTCCAAATCTCTTTTTCAAGGTTTTTTTTTAATACATGTGCACAGACACTGTTCTTCTGTAATTTATCATTTTCTGTAGGATCTTTAAGAAGAAAAGTAAAATACCCCAAAGGAAAGCATCACTATTATTCTATATTAAATAGTTGTTTTAAAAATATTTAATAGCTCATGTATATTTTTGAAGGACTCTTATTTTTCAAAACCAAAACATTTTGGAGGTTAGATGTAATCAGAATTTTCCTAGTACTCGGGATGCTCTAGCTTCGTTTTCCAACACTGCCAAAAACCAATTTAAAGGTGGTGGGCAAGGAGCTAGTTTCAAGAATGGTGCACTGGATGAGCCTGCACAGTGTTAAGGCTAAGGCTGTGTGGCGTTCAGGTTAACACCAAGGCTTTCCTGTGACAGCAAACGGTTTTTACTGGCTCGCAGGAGAAGTACAGTTTGTCTTGTCTTCTTATTGTTGGCATTAATCTAATGTACTCACACGCACTCTCCTTTTGCAGTAGAATGACTTGTATTGGCAGTGTTTGTGTTACCAAACTAGTCTTTGCAATGTGAACTTCTCAACCCAAGGACTCTTGCTTTGGGTGTTTTTCCTTTCTTTTTGGTAAGTTTTTTGAGGTGGAATATAACGTGTTAGAGGTGTGCACAAAACTATTTTGCATGCTTTTGTTTCTCTTCTTTTTTTTCTTTCTTTTTTGGGGGAGGGGGGTTTGTGTAGATTCTTTTTAGCAAAATAAAATTCAGAAAAAGATACACAAATACTAATTTTTATTCTGTGTAAAGTTCTTTCATTTGTAATTTAAAAAAAAAAGTAGCTGACATCTAAATGGCCACAAATAAAAGTCTAAGACAAAAGAGTCCTGGGAATAAGAAACTCTGTTTACTCGGTCTGTTGTGCAACAGCAACACAGCAATTTTATTTATGCAAAGTTGTATGAATAGCACACATGTTTTCTATGGGAAAGGAACTAATAAGCAGAGGAACAGGCCTCGACTTGCATTTTTGTTTTATTTATTTATTTTGGGTTTTCAAGACAGGGTTTCTCTGTGGCTTTGGAGCCTGTCCTGGAACTAGCTCTGTAGACCAGGCTGGTCTCGAACTCACAGAGATCCGCCTGCCTCTGCCTCCCGAGTGCTGGGATTAAAGGCGTGTGCCACCACCGCCAGGCTCGGCTTGCATTTTTGGAAAGGTGCTTTTAGTTACTTGGTGACCCAATATTTCATATGTGGTTCTCACAATACAGCCTTCGCCTCTGGTACTCCGGACTCTATGATCAGGTTGTTTGTTTGATTTTAGATTGTTATTTCATTTTGTTCTTTTTAGTGGCTGTGTAAGAGCACATGTCAGAGGACAACATTCAGAGGTCTCCTTCCATAGTGTGGGCTCTGAGTATAGACTCGGGTTATCATGTTCAAAGCAGGTGTCACTACCCACTGAGCCATCTCAATAGCCCAGACTTGCTTGTTTATTTGCACATTTATATATTTTTAAAATTTATATTTAATTTTATTTTATGTGTATGAGTGTTTTGCTTGCATGTATGTCTGCTCACCACTTTGTGTACCTGGTATCTTTGGAGGCCAGAGGAGGGTATTGGATCCCTTTGAACTGGAGTTACTGATGGTTGTGAGCCACTGTGTGGGTGCTGGAACTTGAACCACCATGGTCCTCTGCGAGAGCATCAGGTGATCTTAACCACTGAGACATCCCTCCAGCTCCAATGTTAAGATTTATTTTTATTACTTTTTAACTATATGTATATGTGTGTGTCTGTGTATGTATAGGCATGTGTGTATAGGTGCCTGAAGAGTCTAGAAGAAGGTACTGGATTTCTCTGGAGCTGTAGGAAGTTGTGAACTGCCTGAGATGGGTGCTGGGGACCAAACTCAGGTACTCTGCAACAGTCTTGCAAGCTCTTAACCACCAAGCCATCTCTCCAACCCCACAGATTCATTTTTATTTTGCTCCACATAGCTTCAAATACAGAAAAGTTGCTCTATTCCTTTCATTTCCTTTTTTTCCCCCATGTAAATTCAGAGGAAAATCTCTTCACTTAATGCCACTCATTAAGAAAAAATAATACCAAGCCGGCAGTGGTGGCGCATGCCTTTAATCCCAGCACTCAGGAGTCAGAGATAGGCAGATTTCTGTGAGTCTGAGGCCAGCCTGGTCTACAAGAACTAGTTCCAGGACAGGCTTCAAAGTTACAGAGAAACCCTTTCTCGAAGAAAAAAATACTGAGCATGGACAAAGCCCCAAGGCTTGAATCTAGCACCTTACAAACCATCCAAGGACTCAGCAGGTAGAGGCAGGAGTTTAAGGTCACCCAGGACTACACAGTGAAACCTTATCTCAAAACAGGCAAGCAAGCAAACAAACAAACGTACCACTTTAGTAGTGATAGCAATATGAAGTGACAGCAAATATTTAAATAAACAATAAAGAAAAATCTCATGAAATCATAGGATTTAAATTTGGAGGTGACTAAGAGGTCATCCAGGGACCTTCTAAAGGTGAGACTAAAGTCTGGAGGTTCGGGAAGGGACCTGTTGCAGAATCAGCCAGAAGCCATGGAATAAGGATGGACTTTGACATGCTGAGACCTGGGCTTAGGTTAGGGCCATTTTTTTTTTTTTTTTTTTTTTTTTTTTTGGTTTTTCAAGACAGGGTTTCTCTGTGGCTTTGGAGCCTGTCCTGGAACTAGCTCTGTAGACCAGGCTGGTCTCGAACTCACAGAGATCCGCCTGCCTCTGCCTCCCGAGTGCTGGGATTAAAGGCGTGCGCCACCACCGCCCGGCAGGTCAGGGCCATTTTACACACTTTTAGTGACACTGGGAGAGACTCTTTTCAGCAGTTTATAGATCTGAAAAAGACAATAACACTTTGGCCACGGAGCTATTTTGGAACCCAAATGTAAAACCTTTTGAAGAAACCGGGTGGTGGGGGCGCATGCCTTTGATCCCAGCACTTGGGAGACAAAGACAGGTGGATTTCTGAGTTTGAGGCCAGCCTGGTCTACAAAGTGAGTTCCAGGACAGCCAGAACTGTTACATAGAGAAACCCTGTCCCAAAAAGCAAAACAAAAATTCTGAAGAAATTGGAATTCAAAATTTTCACCAAAATGTAGTATTAGTCATTACTGCCAACACCGAAGCCATCGACCCTGCTGCATTTTCTTCACTCTTATTCATTTTCCACATTTTCCACCCACTCCACACACACAGCCTTCTGGGAGAACTAGCTGTGAGAATAAATGATATAACAAATAATTCAAAAACACGAACCACAGAAATCAGAATTCGGCATCATGAGCCTGCATCAAAATTTCTATCCTTGACTGGCTGTTGGAGGCAAAATAAAAAGCATTTGTCCTGAGCTACGTATGGCATTTCTCACCTGCAATTCCAGCACTTGGAAGGCAGAAGCAAGACCAGGCTGGAAGTTCAAGGCCAGCCTGGTCTACATAGTGAATTTCAGACAAGTCAGGGTTCTATAGCAAGACCCCATCTCACAAACAAATAAGTTTGTTCTTTTGCCTCCTCAATCACTAAGCAGATATTTGCTCTTTTCTGGTGGTGACACCTCCCTATGAAAAGGGACCCCTCCCAAAGGATCCTCACCTGTCTCCAGATGAGGAGACCCAAAAGGGACCTGGTACAGAGCCCCAGTTCCTACCTCCAAAATGCTATAAAACCACCATGGTCTGGAGTGGTGGTGCTCCTCTTTAATCCCAGCATTTATGAGTCAGAGGCCAACAAGTCTCTGTGAGTTAGAGGCCAGCATGGTCTGTATTTTGAGTTCTAGGTTAGCCAAAGCTAGTGAGACCTTGTTTCAAAAACAAAACAAACAAACCACCCAGCTGACCCTCAGTGGTCTTGAGCAACTCGGGGTGTATGTTTATGGTTTTGTTGTTTTAGTTAGCTTATAAAGTGGGTTTCCTTATGGCATTTTCATACATATTCATTTGGGTTGATCTTCCCTTCCCCTCCTCTCCCCTTGGCTGTGTCCCCCATCTCCTCTTAAACCTTTCCACCCAGTGTTCCCTTCTACTGTTATATTGCATATGCATTAGTGTCCTTCCCACCAACCCAGTTTTCCTGTGTGTTGTCTGCTCTGCTGTCCCCCAGGCAGCCCACAGGAGGCCAAGGCAGGCTGATAGAAGGATGTTCCTCTCAGAGGAAGCACTCTGAGATGAATGGAAGCCATCCCCAAAACGCATTTTGGATAAAGCAACAATTCACTGAGTGCTCACCAGAGGTCAAGAGGTCTGGACAGCGAGATCATGACTGTGAATTCCACAGACAATCTACTTTCGAGGAACTTAAACTCCAGGCAGTTGGAATCAGCCAAACCAGAAAGCGATGTGTGTTGGGTTAACTGTAAGAGGAAGAAATATTTGGTATTTTAAAGCTGTTCTATAGGATAACAATGGCGAGAGGCTGAATTTACATGAATTCATGGTAAGGACAAGACGTGGAGAAAGAGTTCTAGCTGAAATAAGCTGAGCATTGGGCTCCATGTTTTTCAAGGAATGTGTAACTCGGAGTTGGAAAGCCGATGTAAAATACTGCTTTGAGTCTTTCTAGGGACAGGTCCAGAATCCAGTGTTTCTTCTCAGGTTTCACTCCCATTTAAATCATTCATATGACCCGGGCAATAGATGGCTCCTTGATGTATGATTGTTTATGTCCCAGTAAACTCATCATAAGCTGAAAATACCCTGAGTAAAAACTGTATTGAAGGGATTGGGGATGTCCGTAGATGATGGTTGAGTGTTTGTCTGTCATAGATGAAGCCCTGGGCTCCATCTGTAGCAACGTGGAGAGTATGGTGACATTTGCCTATAATCTCAGTGCTCAGGGGGTGAAGGTAGGAGGATCAGAAGCTCAAGGTTATCCTGTCGTCCTTGACTACTGAGGTGAGATGTCCTTCTGGGTTGCTTTCATTGGTTGATGAATAAAGCTGTTTTGACCAATGGCTTAGCAGAGTAAAGCCAAGTGGGAAATTCGAACAGAGAGAGAGAGAGAGAGAGAGAGAGAGAGAGAGAGAGAGAGAGAGAGAGAGAATAGGCAGAGTCAAGGAGATGCCATGTAGCCACCAAAGGAGAAACTTGCCAGAGCATTACCAGTAAGCCACAGCCTTGTGATGATACATAGATTAATAGAAATGGATTAATTTAAGATGTAAGAGATAGCTAGGAATATGCCTGAGCCATTGGCCAGTGTTGTAATTAATACAGTTTCTATTTGGTTATTTGGGTCTGGATGGCCAGGAAACAAAAGTACAATCTCAGCTTAAAGGCTACCCTAGGCTTGAGAGCCTCTGAAAAACCACCCTGTCTCTGGCTGACATCTCAAAGGAGCGCTGAAATTCCGGATGCACCCATCCCATCCAACTTTCTACTCAGGTTCCAGGGAACGAACTCAGATCAACATTAATTAGGCTTGTACAGTTAACATCTTCACTTGCTGAGCCGTCTTGCCAGCCCATAAGCTGCTTTGATTGAGTGGTTGGGAAGGACTATTTTGCTGAGGTGACATTTGAAAGATGAAAAGAAATAAACCATACCAAAGTTTGGAGGTGGAGGCCAGCCAGAAGGAAAAAGAACAGTAAAGAACTTAAGGGGAGTAATTGGAATTCTGAGGACTTAGGGCTTGAGAACATATGTCGGGGAAGGGAGGAGGGAAGGCACGGTGGGCCTTGGCTACACTGAAGAAAAACAAAACCATCTGCTGATTGCAAAGGGAGGGAATACATGATTGACAATAGGAGAAAGAACCTGAATTCTGATAAAAGCTAGAGTTTTACTTTTCCTCTAAAACATTTCACTTGGAAACAGTGTTCAGAGTTGAAGCAGCTCTAGAAGAATGTGAAGAAACTCTTATGTGGAATGCTGTCGGCCAAACCCTGGGGAGACGGCGAGCTGTGTGGGTATGATGTCTGGGAAGCCCAGACCTGTGCTGTCTACACACCCCCACACACGGACACCTTTCCTTTGACTTCACTGCAATCACACTACATGCACTGTTCTGAGATTTGCTTTCTTTTTAAGAACCACTGATTTTGTAACTGAGAACTCCATTGTATGATCCTGGTCGCACGTCTATAAAATGCAACGGGAGGATTATCTGAGAATAAGGGTTACGAGTTCATCTCTTGACTTAGGTTGCAGGGATACAGCCTGCCATTAATTTCGTCAACTACTTGTCTGAGCCATTCAACACCTACATCTTCTGTCTTGTGCCTCTCTGGGAGTCTCAGGTGCACACGTCTGGGCTTTGCCACCCTGCCTTACCTGGATGTCCCACTGCTGCCTACCCATGTGCACTTGTTCCACAGGATGGAGGAATGGCTGTGTATGTTTTCTTCGCCTTTTTCCCAGCACATCGGCTGATCCGAGGAACAGGTTTTTGAACTGAGGCAGGAAAGCCAGAATCTTTCCCCCGAGATTATGTTAAAACTGGAACTCACACAGAGATTGCCTCTTGTCTTGTTAGTGGTTATGCTAGAGTCCAAGAACATCTTCAGTAGGAGAGGACAAAGCCAAGTGGCATTGAGAAATACAAACTGGAAAAGACTCTCCAAAGAGGTGGGTTTGGATCTACTCCTTCCCAAGGCTCTATGCCTATCTTTTCTTTCTTTTTTTTTTTGGGGGGGGGGTGGTTTCAAGACAGGGTTTCTCTGTAGCTTTGGAGCCTGTCCTGGAATTTGCTCTGTAGACCAGGCTGGCCTCGAACTCACAGAGATCCGCCTGTCTCTGCCTCCCGAGTGCTGGGATTAAAGGTGTGCGCCACCACTGCCTGGCTATGCCTATCTTTTCTGTGGTTTAATCAATTTCTATTTATCCATGAGCTTCTTTTTTTAAAAAAATTTATATTACCTTTATTTAATCAGGTGAGGTGATGCATGTTTTTTCTTCTAGGACTAGAGACAGAGGCAGGCTCATAGAGGTGAGCTCAAGGCCAACCTGATGTACATAGTAAGTTCCAGTCAGTCAGAGCTATCCCGTGGGTCCCTGTCTCAAAACAAAGCATTTTCATTACATTTATTTAATTTTTCGTTCTGAGAGGGTGGTACAGGTGGAGTCAGAGGGCAATCTGTAGGTGTAATTCTCTCCTCCAGTGTGTGGGTTCCGGGGCTGCAACTTGGTTGTCAGACTTGACAAATACTTTACCCGTAAGCCATCTTGAAGGCCCACCTTGAGCCTCTTTAAATTGGGATCGGCTTGGCTGGGAATGTCATTCTGTGAGTGATACAGACACACATGAATGCCCTAGGTTTGATCTCTACCACTGCCAGAAACACACACATGCACAGGCACACACACACACGCACAGAAATATAATGCTCACTAAATAAGGATAGCAGGGGCACTTTAAGTTCTCCTAATCTGCCACTCAGTTTACCCATGCCATCTTTCTAAACACATACTGTAGCAAAAAAAGTGGGCCTGCATTCCTTCAAGCAAATCTGATAGCCCTGCTGTCCACATCCCTTCCGAATGGGGTTCTGCACCTGCCGCTGGCTGAGCCCCTATCCTACCACCCAAATTGCTTCTCCTGAGTATCCGGTCTTTCTGTGGACTGTAGGTACTACCTTATCATTGAAACTAGAATTATGGAGTTATCCTAGCTCCTATCTGCTCCACAGTGGTTCTTACCGACAAACAGTAATTATTCCAGGTTGCCAAATGCACTTCCTGACCCTATCTGTTGTCTCTCCATCCCCGGGATCCTGCCTTCTGACAGCTCTCCTCTGCTGATACAACTGATCTATGTCCATTTTGCTCCCTCCAACCATCTCCCATTGGGACCTCTAAAGACAGATCTGAACATCCATAAAGTGGACTTGCGTGACAACCAGATAGGGCTTCCCATTATTTTTGATAGAGCCTTCAAGTCCCCCGCTGTTTTCCCCATCTCTTGTATGCCTACCTTCATAATAGCATTGTGTTGGCTACTTCTCTGAGTTTCCCCAACACCCCTGCACTGTGAACTAACTAACGACTGTCTGTTTATGTATTCTCTCACTGGTTTCCACAGGAAGTAGTTTGTGAGAAATGACTCTTTGGAGCACATTTGGTAGATGGGCTGGGGTTGTGCTATTTAGACTTAAACCTAAAATTTTCATTTTTTCCCACTAGATTATATCTTTTGGTTTTTCCAGATACAGGTGGGCATTAGACTTGGAAACAAAACACAAAACAAAGAATGTCATCATTGTTGTCGCTTAGCTGAGAACCCAGTTCCTTTTTTTTCAACAAACAAATTCTATTCAAAAACTAAAGCATTTTATTACACAAAGTTGTAGAATACCCAGCCATGTGCAAATTGGCTATCCTTCTATCTGGCTCCAGCTCAAAGCCATGGGACACGTATATAAAAGGACATGGAGACCATTTCCAGGCAGTTTCTAGGCTCTGGAAAGGAGCCTGCAACTACTCATGTAGCTTTCCCTCTAGTGAAGCAATGGCGGGTGGGTCCAGAGGAGCCATTGTGAACCAGTGGGTCGGAAGGAAGGAAAGTGGGGGTGATCATTCTAACTGGCATGAGGTCGGCTGCAGAAACCCCTCCTGCTGTACCGTGTCTTCCTGGGGGTTGTCAAGAGAGATGAATTGGTGGTGAAAAGTTGTAGGCTAAGATTGGAGAAGGGCCTAGGAAGCCTGGGGGTTCGGGTTCAGTGGGGTTGTCTTGAAGAATGGAGTATTAGGTATGAATGTTGATGCCAACAGTCCCAGCACTTGGGAGGCTAAGGTAGGAAGATCCCTTTGAGTTCAAGCTCAGCCTAGGTTACTGAGTAAGTGTTAGGCTAGCCTGGGCTAGGATGAGAGCCTGCCTCAAACTCTACCCCGAGAAGAAGGAAGAAAAGAAAATCAAACACCAGAAGTATTCATTTTGAATAAGAAAGGGAAGAAGCAGCAAAGGACTGGAGTTACAGCTTTCCAGGTCTTTCTCTCCTGAAATCCCTTGAGGCAAAGGGTCAGAAATGCATGCCTAGGAGTGCCTACTCCCCTGATTACAATCTAGCTCCCTTTCTCAACCTTTCCACCATCGGTCAGCCTTACAAAACGAGGGGCCCTTGAAAAGTGACTCTGGATCAAGGCCACCAGAAAGAAGAACCCACCCATTCTGGGGTCCCAGCTTCCTGGCTCATGTATGTTAGAAACTGGCCATATTTGTTCAGGCAGGGTTGTTCTCAGAGCCAGGACCAAGACATGCCCTGGAATTGAGAGGATAAATCAGATTACCCAGTGAGAAGAGGTTGAATCACCTCCACAGTCCCACCCCCAAACAAGTGGCTCTCTTTCTCCTCCTCTGTTGATTTGTTCCCATCTGGGAAGGCCAGGTTGAATGTAAGGGTAACCGCTAACAAAAGCGAGCTGTCGAATGTAATATTAGGCTGGAGGTTGGGAGGAAGAAAGGGTATTACAGACGCCTCCAGGCAGTGGCTCCGATCTGAACCATAGATGTTAGGTCCCCTCAAGTTGCTTCAAATGATTAAAATAACGAGATGTAGCTATGGCTTGTAGGTTCATAACCAGGATGTGACTTTAAAGGAAAGAAAACATTTTTTTCTTTGTTGCCCAAGTGGGCCTTGAATTAAGCTGATGCAATTCACTTATCTCAGGCTCCCAAGTAGCTGGGAATACAAGACACAATTTCTTTTTATTTTATAGTACATTTTCCTTGTTTATGTTTAGGGATTGGCACTTTCTATTTTTCCCACTGGATCTTTACAACCCTACAAGGCAGGGAAGCCAAGGTTCAGACTGGTTTAGTGCCTCGCCCTAAAATACCTCTCTCTCTTTGGAACTCAGTCTCAAATTCTGTACCTTTCCTTAGAGGAAATGTTACGCTCACCAGAAACACAGGAGGAAGCCAGTTGAGTCTGGTTCCCATTCACTGAGCTCTTTTTATGAACCAGGTGTAAGGATCAGCAGGCAGCCGGCTGAGGTATGGCTCAGAGTACTAACAACTTACCACGTATTGGGCCCCAGGTTTCATTTCCAGCACTGCAAAAATAAAATAAAGAGCCGGGCGGTGGTGGCGCACGCCTTTAATCCCAGCACTCGGGAGGCAGAGG
>NC_022013.1:58103648-58110094 GCF_000317375.1 Microtus ochrogaster
AGTCAGTATTTCTCTGTGTAACAGTCCTGGCTATCGCGGAACTAGCTCTGTAGATCAAGCTGGCCTTGTCGTTGTGTCCCCCTCTTCCCGCCTGCTCTCATTCTTACTGTGTGTGTGTGTGTGTATGTGTGTACATGTGGATTTTTATTTTCTTCCCTTTATCAACATTTTTGGCTGGCCTTTACTTTATAAAGCTGAGGATGACCTTGAGCTTCTGGTCCCCATGCGTCCCCTTCTCCTTGCTGAGGTTGCAGGTGTGCAGCAGCACCGGGTCCATCTGGGGTTGTGCAGCCCATTGAACCCAGGGCTTCCTATGTGAGACGCAAACACTCTACCAACCGAGAGACGTTCCCAGCCCCGTTACTCATGACAGAAAAAAAAAACCACAAGGGAGATTCTCTGCAGCGTTGTGTACTTCATACTCAGTGTTAGGTATTCTTGCTTGAAAAGCATAAGACAATACCCCGCCTCCACCCCATGTTGGTCTAGTAGTGAGCAACCAAAGTTCTCTAGGGGGAAGTTCCAGAGCAAGGCAGGGGAAAGGAGCTGGGTCCCAGCCCAAGCTGTAGGTAGCAGGAGTCAAACGCTAATCACGGCGCTGTCCTGGGCTCTATGTGAAGTGTGGCCTATTAGGCCTTTAACGGTTGTTTTCTTTCCTCTTCAACATAAACATTAGTGGACAAATCACTTTCTACAAGGCAAACGAACGGCAACTGGAATTGAGCACTGACTTCACGCCAAGCACCAGCACGTACTAGTTAGGCGAATTCCCACATCTGTCCCATTAGGTGGAAATACTTCTGTCGGGTATTTCTCTTCAGGAGTCTATTCTACTCTCAGGATTTCATTCTCACTTTTCTCTAATAAATTAACGTTTGCTCTTCTTAAAAACATATTATCTCCTTTTTGTAGATGTGGGATTCTAAGAAGCTGACAAGCTTTGTGTTGGTCTAGCCAGTATTTGACCCTATAAAGTTTATGTTCTTCCTGCAAACCATGCTGAAGCCCACGCCCGCTCTCACTGGTAATGGCAGCAGAAGCAGCAGGATTGGCTTCCAGTTTTAAGGAAGAGAAGGCAGACTTTCCATGAGCGATTCGGTCATGGAAACTTCCAAGCGATTCCTCCTGGGATGCCCCTCTGGCGGGCACTTTGGCACCCTTCCTCACCAAGCCCTGTGTGTTGAATCTGGACAAGGGAAGGGCGCATGGGCCACCCCCTGGGAGTGTCCACTGAAGTCTGCTTTACACAGTTTATAATTTGCTGTCAACAGCTTCTGTCCCTAATTAAACCTGTAGGATCATGCCTAAACTTTTAGGAAACAAGGTTTCTTTTTATGGTTTGCTCCTCAGTGGTAAGAAGCAGGGCCCTCTTGAGTCCACGGGTCTCCTCTACTTTGGGCCCCAACTCTGGAACTCTGGACTGTAGCCTACAAACATACAGGTCCTGGAAAACACCCAGCAAATGCCAGACGTGGGGACTGCTGGCAATTAGATTCCATTTCTTCTCAGCTAGAAGGTGCTGCTTTTGAGGAAGCACTTTGGTTCAGAGCGACTCCTTCCTCGGAGAGGCAGGTGCTCAATGAAATCACCTTGATATAAAATTGGCAATAATAGAAAATGAATGGGGTCTGATAGCTTTATTTTTGGCTAATTAAGTAGAGTATGTGTTTATTAAATAAAATCTTGAAAACACATGTAAATAGAAAGAAGAAAAAGTGATCAGGGTCTCCTGCCTAGAAACAACCACTATTTAGCAATTTGGCCAGCTTTATATTATTCAAGGATTGTGGTTAACATTTCTTACAGTTTATGGTGGCAAAAAACAGTTCATGTAAATTGAAATCAGGATTTTTTTTTTAAAGATTTATTTTTTATTTATGTGTGTTTCTGGGCATGCACATGTGAGTTCCCACAGAGGCCAAAGGGAGCACTGGATCCCAGGAAGCTGGAGTTACAGGAAGTTGTGAGCTGCCCAACCTGAGTGTTAGAAACTGAACTCAGGTCCTCTGTAAGAGTAGTATGTGCTCTGAGCCACTGAGCCATCTCTCGGCCCCCAGGTAGCATGTAAACGGAAACTTTTACGTGTAGAGTAGTACTCATTCAGACACCTTTTAGTTCTAACTATAGGAAGGATTCCTGGCACTGGCGGCATAGCTACTAGAGCTCTTGCTTGCCTGAAGCACACACCTTCATAGTGAGGACGGTCCTTTAGACACTTCCATGAGAACAGAAACCTCAATCTAAGGTGTCTCATCTTGGCAGTCACTGATCTTACACCGTTCAGCACTGGGTGTGGCTGCAGAAGGTGAAAATGTGAGCAGGAAAGGCTAAGTTGATAAGATTAATTTTATGTTTTCTTTATTTTAAAAAAATTAATTTTAGCTGGGTGGTGGCGGCGGTGGCTGCATGGCTTTAATCCCAGCACTTGGGAGGCGGAGGCAGGTGGATCTCTGTGAGTTCGAGGCCAACTTGGTCTAAAAAGTGAATTCCAGGACAGGCAAGAATACACAGAGAAACCTGATCTTCTCCCCACCCTCCAAAAGTTTAATTTTAGAGGCAGGTAGATCTCTGTGAGTTCAAGGTCAACTATACAAAGAAATCCTGTCTTGGGGGCAGGGAGTTTATTTTTGGTGGTCCTGGGTATTGAACCCTGGCCTGATACCACTGAACAATTACTGCCCCCATCAACTTTGAGGCCAGGACTCTTAAACTGCCCACACAGGCCCTGAACTCTACCTGGGCTTTCAAGGTACTTGGTATGCTAGGCTAAGACTTTCCTTCCTGAATTACACCCACAGATCATTCTGAAACCCTAGGGTTCGTAGGCTTGTGCCCCTGAACCTGAGTACTTATAACTAGTTTATAATCCACGTATTATATGCAGGCATATGCAGGCCAAGTGGCTATTATGTTGGCTGAACAGTTCTACACAGTGGAATCTATAAAAACTTGATGGTCTTTAAGTATGCAGTGGACAGGAACTGATTTGAAAACTGGCATTGGCAATGGGCAGCAAGTCATTTGAAACAGTGACAGAACTCACTGCTTTCCTTGTTTTTTTCTTTTTTCAGCCAGCAATGACACTCCATGATAAAAAAAAAAAAAGGAGAGGGGCTCACAATTAGTCTGTGAAAAGGAAGTCAGTCATTAACTACCTTCTGACATCCTAGCAATTAGCCAGGCTTGGAAGAAGAGCAGGTATCTCCAGCGAGGTGCCAAATAAATAGGAGACAAGAGCCTGTAAAAATGAAAAGCCTTTTGGTCTTTCATCACAGGATAATCCAATGCGTTCGAATTAAGGGCAAAGAGCTCAGCGATAGCCTTTGTGAGGAAGTGGGAGCTGTGTAGCAGGATATCCTTCTTCCGCACTAAAGCACCCAATTCTTTCAATTTTATATACAGCGGAAGCAATTAATTGTACTAGAACGAAATCCACCGCTGGCTTTTCCTGATGGCCCCAGAAGCAGCGAGCACTATTGTTCAGCTTCCGGGATAGAAGCAGAGTCATTCTTCTGCGGCAAGACGGAGATCTTCTGATTGCCTAGTGCAGCTTCTCCGAAGATACAAACGTGCTAACCTCCGAAACTCAGCGTTTCTTGTCATCACACATTTGAAGGCATAAGCAACTGTCAGAAGTTAATTTTTTATTTGCAATATAATCCAAACATGTGACTTGATGGTGGTACTTCTTCTAAACTTTATATGACTGAATCATAAGTTATTCACTTTTGTTTGTTTTATATGTTTATATGAAGTGACTGCACTGCCTTTTTTTGTGATTCAACATTCATACCGTGGCTATTTAGGGATTGTGCTAAACAAATATGATTATACATTAAAAACCCAGAAAATTCAACATTCCAAACTGTTGGCCTGTATGTGGTTGCTTTGTCTTCTAGATGCATCAAAATACCATATTTCATTAATTTGTAGATGTATGTTTTAGAAAACCTCCAGAACCACAATGTCTTCCACTTGTTGATGTATTTTAGTTTAATTGGAGGTTTTTTAGTCTAAAATAATATTTTATAATCAATAATATCTTTGTTACTATGGAAAAGAACAATAGTAACTTTTGTTATGAAGAAAAATACATGGAAGCTTCAATTACATATCTTATATGAAATTCTAATTTTATTAAGGCAAATATGAACTTGTAATTTTTATTTCTTCCCCAATCTTTTTTTAACCAACCAGTTGTTGTTATTACTATTATTATTATTTTTTGGGGGGGTTCTCAGTAGTTATGGAGCCAGTCCTAGAACTCGCTCTGGAGACTAGACTGACCTTGGACTCACAGAGATCTGCCTGCCTTTGCCTCCTGAGTGCTGGGGTTAAAGGTGTGTGCTGCCCGGCTATTATTTTGTTCTTTAAACAATTTTTAGAAGATTTTTTATCTTATGTCTACGAGTGTTTTGCCTGCACATATCTGTGTATCACATGCATGCCTGGTGCTCTGGGGAGTCAGAAGAGGGAGTCACATCCCCCAGAACTAGAGTTAAGATGGTTGTAAGCCACCGCCTGGATGCTGGGAACTGAACCCAGGTATTTGCTCTTAACTGCTGAGCCATCTCTCTAGCTCTTATTTTGTTCTTTTGAACAGTCTCATGGAAACCAGGATGGACTGGAATTCCATGTGTACCTGAGGACGACCTTGAACTTCTGGTCAATGTCACTTCCCAGCTTCTGGGAGTACAGGTATACTTCACCATACCTGGATCAAAACCAGTTGTTTTAGATTTTCTGGTGCTGGAGTCTGAACTTCGGGCTTTGCATATGCTAGGCAAGCCCTCTGCTGGGAGCTACCCTCTGCTCTAGCTCCAGGTTTTCCGGTTATAAAAGTGTTATTGCCCGGTGTACGAGGTAAAGCTTACTGAAGAAAATAGTAGTTGCCCATTGGACTTTAACTCAGAGCACTCCCAATACTCTGTCCTGATTTCCTTTTATTTATGCAAATACTTAATTTAACAGAAAATTAAATGCTTAAGCATATCTCCCAACTACCCTAAAAGGTACATAGTATTAAGCAATCAAATATTCATTTCCTAAAAATCTTCTTTGATTAACTTGTAATAGCTGTACATGTTTATGTTGTGCAATATTTCAAAGCAATTCTAAGACACGTACTTATCAAATCTGGACAATCCTCATTCTGTCTCCTTATCAGCTTTTTTTTTTTTTTGAGCCTTTGAGTGTCTCTCTTCACGTTCTTCTTTTTTTTTTTTTTTTTTTTGAGCCTTTGAGTGTCTCTCTTCACGTTCTTCTTGCTTGAAATATGTAACAGGTGTGAGTCTTGGCTTTGCTCTCCAGCAAAGCACACATTCAAGCATGTGTGCCTGAGCGCACATGCGCAAACACACACACATTAGACTCTGAAGATAACTGGAATAGTACTTTCGTGGTGTTTGGTACATATGCAAGTGTTAGAAAAAACAACTCTGTGTACACCTTTAATCCTAGCACTCGGGAGGTAGAGGCAGAGGTGGGCAGGATCTGAGTTCGAGGCCAGCTTGGTCTACAAAGTGAGTTCCAGGACAGCCAGGTCTACACAGAGAAACCATGTCTCTAAAAGGTGCCCCTGCCCCCACCTCCCCCAAAAGGAAAGAGAGAGAGATACAGGGACAGAAAAAAATAAAAGTGACTCTGGACAACACCAGCCATGAAAGGCAGAGTTTGAACAGCGCTTCCCTTAGTAACCTAGAACCCCCGGTGTTCAGCATTTAGACTACAGCAATGACGGTAAGAGTGTGGGTGGTGGGTGGGTGGGGGGTGGTGAGACAAGAAGAAAACGGAGGATAATAGCACAGTCTGTGCAAGCAGTCTGTGATTACTCCCCTTCTCCAACTGGACTTTGAAAACAATGAATTGCAGAGGCAAAGATTCTGACACCTTTTGTATTCTGATGCCTTTAGCTGTCTCTTCCTAGGCTGGGAGGCTGAGAAGCACCTACTCAAACATAAATGGTTAGGGGTACACAATCTTTTCTGGAGAAAAATCTAACAGATTATTGTCGCAAAGCAGTGTTTCTAGACTGAATGGGAATATGGTGTTTTACTAGAAGAAGCCTAGAAAAAGTGGCCCGTCTGGATGAGAGGGCAGCTGCTTAGGAGGTGATCTAGTATAGTTCAGGCATACAGTGAGGAAGACAGGTTTAAGTGCACAGCAGACTAAATAAAAATAATCAACACTTTAGAGAAACACAGGTACTAGCTATTGCTGGTTATTGGCTGAATACAGGATTATGTGTTTCTGAAAGAAGTGAGAAAGTTGTTTCAAAAGCAAATGGAGTCTCATATTAACTGTTAGAGGCAGGCTATTAAGACTGCCATCAATGAGCCGGGCGGTAGTGGCGCACGCCTTTAATTCCAGCACTTGGGTGGCAGAGGCTGGCGGATCTCTGTGAGTGAGTTCGAGACCAGCCTGGTCTACAAGAGCTAGTTCCAGGA
>NC_022013.1:58110194-58114780 GCF_000317375.1 Microtus ochrogaster
AGTGCCATCAATGAAAGTTGTGCCAGGAGCATATACGATGCCTAAACCATCATACAGTTACGGCTTAATAAATATTTCCTACAGATATGCCAAGCAGCGTGCTAGAAACCAAGGATAAGGGCCTGGTGCTATGTAGCTCAATGGTAGAACACACGCTTAGCATAAACAAGGACTACCTTCAGTACTGAAAAAAACAAAACAAAAGCAGCATTGCCCAACTGCAAGTCAGGATATTTTTTACATGGCAAAAGTTATTTATAGTATATCCAGTATATATTCAATTGTATTTTCTCTATATAACATTTTATGCTATATATACATATATAGTATATATTTTTCTTGCTGAAAACTCTAGTGTAATAGTTGTTAACTTACTGCCCTTGATGTGGGGAAGATGGGGCGGCGAGCTATACAGCGTGATGGGGAAGGACACGGTTTGTGCTGGACCGAGTGGGAGCAGGGATGGGAGGAATTGCAGCTCCAGTTCCTTTCGTAGGCGGCACCTGATAACCAGAGAAGAGCAAACAACAGGTGGTATCTAGGAGAACAGCTGGCACCAGGATGCCCAGCCCGAGGAAATGGGGGAAAGAACTGATTACACACCGGGTAGAACAGTCAGGAACACAGAATACAGAAGAGCTAGGACACATAGCATGGCCAGTCTGGATTCTAGGACTGGGGTGAATCCTGACAACAGACAGAGAAAACCTGCAGTCTCGGCAGGCTGATGGTGCAGGATTTGAATACAACAGGGCCAAGGTTAGAGATGTAGTCTAGCAGGCCGAGTGCTTGGTTGGCATGCAGGCAGCTCTGGGTTATAGTCCCAGCACTGCAGAAACCTGGTGATGTGGCACAAGCCTGTACTCCCAGTTCTCAGGTGGGAACAGGAGGTCAGAAGTTCAAGGTCATCTTCTGCCAGTGACTTCCAGGCCAGCTTGAAATATATGAGACCTTGTCTAAAAACTAAATAAATGGCTCGGAAGGTAGAGGCACCTATTGCCAAGTTTGACAGCCTGGGCTCAATGCCTGAAACCTACATAGTAGGAGAGGACCAATTTTGGAAGTTTCTTCTTGCAAGCTATGCCAGACATGTACCAGACCCAAGAACAACAAGTAAACAAACAAACATACATACACATATACATACATAAAAGGGCTGTGGGTCAGTTCTTAGACAAGGACCAGGGTCAGAGCTCCACACATAATCAGGGAAGAGAGATACTCCACAGAAGTTCTGTGATTCCCTTTGCCTTTGGTTCTAAGGTGGGGAGGAACAGAGACCACCAACTACATGGGACCAAGTGGTGTTATTCTACAACAGACAGCTCAGGAAACGCCTTTCAGTCATAGAAAACAAGTGCTTCGAAGTAAAGCAAAATTAACATGGAGAAAAGAAAGAAAAAAAAAGGTTAGAAGGAAAAATAGAGAAATAAAATACTGTATGTAAACCAAGATAGATTATCATTAATAAAATGATATGGTAGTGTCCAGGCTGAAAATTGCATATGTTCCCTCTACTTCCCAGGATATAACACGTTTATCCATTTAATACTGGGTTTGTAACAAACTTAAGTGTCACCTACCAAGGGCATCCCTCCACTAGTCTTTACTGAGCTCTTATCTCCATACCCACAATGACTTACGGCTGCCTTTTGCCTCGTAAAATCTTTACAACAGGAAAATGACTTTGGACGGATTAACTTGGATTAATCTATTGAACTTGGATCCCTGAAGGCAGAAGTCCCTATTTCACTAAGGATGATGTAATCCACAGTTTCCCTGGCCAATCCTCACCTTTTTCCTGTAGTCATGCTACTTCCTAACTCTGATAGGGTCTTCGTGTTGAGTCTCAGAAGTGTCCGGAGGAAATCCATGCTTATCTATCTCAGTCATTTAACACCAGGCACAGCATTTAACAAACACGGAGTACTGCATACCAGGCACTGAGATCTGAGGGGAGGGGAGAACACATCTACACATCTTTCTTCTCTTGGAGTTTACACCCTACAGGGCTGAGGGGCTCAGGCCATAAGCTAATTTCAGATAATAAAAAGTAATATAAAGAAAACAAAATCTAGGGTATTAATATAAGATAGGCAATTAGAAAAAGTGTTCTGAAGCTGGATGTGGTGGTTCCCGTCTTTAATTCCAGCATTTGGGAAGCAGAGGCAGTTGGATCTCTGGAGTTCAAGGCCAGCTTGGTCTACAGAGCAAGTTCCAGGACAGCGGGGCTATTTATTGTACAGAAAAACTTGGTCTCTCAAAAAAACAAAACAAAACGTGTGGTGGAGGAGCCATGACCTATTGGGAGGAAATGCTTCCTGATTCGCTCAGGCAACAAGGGCCACTCTCAGGGCCTATGATAAAACTAACTGCCCAGAGGAAAAGGACTACTTCTAGTCCCTTCTATTAACCTACTTAAAGGGATTCTACTGCATTACAGAATGTTAAATTGGACCTTGAAGTGTTGCCTTTGACTTTGGGGGCCAGACTGTACGTGTCCAGATGTCTCCTTGGGCTCTTGGCTCTCTGTTCATTTAGTGGGCAGGCAAACCGGAGAAACAGGTTGGCATGCTTATACATGCCAAGAGCCAAAAGGCAAACCGTGTCCTGGCTCAGCTCACTTGTCTGTAGGCAGGTGATGGGCTGTGATATGCTACCGATTTAAGCCTGCGTACTAGGTGAGTTGATTTAAGAAGAGCATGAGAATAATAAGTTACAGCCCCAAATATCTGAAAGGGATCTTTTTGTAGAGAAGCAAAGATATGAATTAAAATCTGTTGTTTCCATTTTGCTATTATTTCAGCAGCATGTAACTCAAGTCAGGCAAAACCAATTCCTACACTTCAGATTTGATATCCTAAAGCTCCAACTGCCTTCTTTATAGCCTGATTTCTAGCCCCCAAATCAAATTAGGCTGCAGAGGTCATACTAGGTCCACTTGCCATGGGTTTCTCTGTCACAGAACAGACAGGCATAGGACTTTTGGCCAATGAGTCTGCAACAAAAGGTTCACTCTTTTCGTTGAAACTAAAGAGGAAAGTAACAATCTTTGCTGAATGTAAGAAACCTCTGCTATCACAATACAATACAGCGAGAAGACTGCAATGACTCAGAGCCGAGAGAGCCCAAGAGTTCAAAAGATGAGAGAACATAACTGAAATGTAATTGAGTATCTCGGAGCTCTGACGGTTCTGGAGGTGAAAGTAGATAAAGGAGAACACCCCCCCCCCCAGTTTAAACTAGAATATAAGGGAATTTAAATATTTTCAGTTGAATGAGGGAATATTTTGGAGTCCAAGTTTTTTTTCATTCATCATGCCAGAATGTGTGTAAATACACAGGTATCAGTGCCCCAGTACATTCTCTTCTTTCTTCTATTTTGTTGTTGAGACAGGGTTTCTCTGTAGCTTTGGAGCCTGTCCTGCTCTTGTAGACCAGGCTGGCCTCGAACTCAAAACTCAGAGAGATCCATCTGCCTCTGCCTCCAGAGTTCTGGGATTAAAGGCGTGCACTGCCACCACCAGACGCTCTCTCTTCCATTTTAAACGATTTTCCAAGAGATTTAAAATACTTTCAGAAAAATGAATTAACCAAACACTATTTGTTGAAATACTGTATTTGTTGAAATACTTACCGAAGAAGTTCGGTATTTAATGGCTGGTTTAAAAGAAATCTTTTCTTCTTCACAAACAGGTTACCTAATACCTTTTATTTTCTTTTTTTTTTTTTTTTTTTTTTTTTTTTTTTTGTTGTTGTTTTTTGTTTTTTGAGACAGGGTTTCTCTGTGTAACAACCCTAGCTGTCCTGGAACTAGCTCTTGTACTTTCAATGGCATTTTGTACGAAGAATGGGAGGCAAAGGAAAAAAAGAGATAGTGACAGCTATTTGCATTTTCTAAAAGGAGGGACTGGGACTCGGGAGGGTAAACGAGGTCACCCCGCTGAGCCAAAGGTGGATTGAGAATCTTATTTATAGTCCGCTGACTTCAGTTCTGCCGGCTCCCGCCGCTCCTTATCTTAGGGCCGAGGAATTCACTTGCCCGCAGATCACAGCCACCCCAGCGCCCGGGGGCCGAAACGTGGCTTTCGCTAGTGCCCCCCAAGAACGCGTGCACCTCCGTGTCCCACCCCGCGGGCTAGATCCAGGACCCGGGAGCGGGAGATGGGGTGGGTGGGTGAGTAAGAAAGGCGGTGCGGCTACATTTTTCTTTTCGATCATAATCCGAACGGGCAACCGATCCCGCACCACGGGAACTCGGTGCCTTCGGAGCAACCCCGCCGCTCCTCACGTGCGGCCCGAGCTTCGGCTCGAGAAGGGGTGTGCCCGCATGGTCTACTCCACGCAGTCCTGTGCCAGCGGCTCCTCCGTCACGCGGGTGGTGGCGGCGACGTGCGCGGAAGGCTGGCCCCCCTTCCCGCGGCAACCTGGCGCCCCCGTGCCGGCCGCCGGCCCTCCTTCCCGGCAGAGGGGCGCCGTGCTCCACGGGCCCTTCGGGCACTTCCGCCGAGTTCTCGGCCCCGTTCGTGTCCGGGGCGGGGCCGGCGCCCCGGGACGGGTGCGCGCAGAGCTGGCGGGTCCTTCCC
>NC_022013.1:58115086-58136533 GCF_000317375.1 Microtus ochrogaster
GGGCCCCGGCGCCCCGCGCCTGTCCGTGCCCGCCTGCGCCGAGCGCTGGAGGATGAGTTTCTCGGGATCCCGGTGAGTTGGCGGGTCGAGGAGTGCGGGTGCGCCGCGGGAGACTGGCGAAGTTTGGGGCGACGGTGGCCGCGCGGGGGAGGCCGCGACGCGCCTCGGCGGGGCCTGCGGGAGACCCCGGCCCCGCGGCCCGGCCTGCCCGCGCTCGCCTTTTGTTCGCATTCCCACCCCTCGGAAGACGCTTCTGGAGTCCTTAAATGGGAACGGAGCTCCGCTCCCGCTCCGGAGCTGCGCGCCTGGGTCTGGGGCTGGGTCTCGAGATTCTTGCCTGGGGAAAAAAAAAAAGAGAGAAGGAAGCGGGTTCGGTGCGGGGATGGAGGCCGGACTAAGTGCTCGGCCCGCCCTCCAACTTGGCTGCGGGAGGGCGCAGAACCCTCTGTCCTTGCGAGTTGGTTCACCTGTTGTTCTGCGCGGCCTCCGCTGCCATGTCTGTTGTGATTCTGCACTTGGATTTCGGAAAACTTTGTGCCGGATTGCGTGGACATCCCCCACCCCTTCCAGACTCCTAGCGGAAAGATTTGGAAAAAGAAAGAAAGAAAAAAGAAGGAAGAAAAAGAGAGAGAAACGCGTCAGGGGAGAAGAATAATACTCTGTGTGTTAGTGCCTGCCGGTTTGTTACGTGTAAGAGTCCGTCGTGGTGTCGTCGATCTTTTTCATCAGGTTAAAGGGCTGCCGGTTTTCTCTTTTAAACGGTTTACAAACTGTTCTGAGGACACGGTACGCGCTCGTGTCACGTCATTTACTTCTTGAGATAACCCTGGTTATTGGATTCTATGTTGCTTTAGAGGAGGAAACCGAGACGCAGAGGTTAAATAACTTAGAAAAGTGAGCTGGAATTGCACCCAGGGACGTCGTATTCAAGAGTATGACCCCCTTACAAAAGCAAATTGTGTAAACTCAGGAGCGTCTTCCAGTTCTGTATGAAATTCTGTGTTGCCTGAGTCGTAAACGACTCGTGTGTTTGCTCGTGAGGGGGAATTAAAGTTGGGGATAAAGTAAAAAGTAATTTAATGTTTATTATTCTCAGTTGAACAAAAGGGATGTCGAACCAAAATTAGCTTTTTACGGTCAAAACTAAAATATTAACACTTCTGTAGGAATTCTTATGGAAGGCAGATTAAAACGTGGAATGCGTTTTGCATTGAAGCGATACTTTTGCTTTATGTGTCCCTTCTAACATTCTCAGTGGTGCCCTTTCGGGCCTTTTTAACTGCCCTCAGGTCTCGCTACCCGTTAAGAGGGCAGCATCCGGTGGGTGCCCTTTGCTTTGGATGCCTTCTAGAGGATCCCAAACCACTTCACTAATGAACACCTGGATTCATCTCCTTTTCCACCTATTGGAGTGTGAGCTCTGTAGTCTTTTTGTTGTTACTGTTGATTTTATAATCAGAGTTTCACTACGTCGTTCAGGTTGGCCTCGAACTGGCAGTGTAGACAAGGCTGGTATTTTGGGGTTTTTAAAAGTACACGTGTACTTAGGATCTTTCAGTTTACAAAAACTTTTCTATAGTTTTGCTATTCTCTCACGCCGTGTTGTGTTTTTTTTCCAAATTGTTAACATTTTGAAGTTTTTTTTTATTACAAAAGTAATACCTGGTCGTTAAGGAAAAACTGCAAAATAGAGCAAAGTTGAAGTAAAATTAAAGTACAGTTACCCATAATCCTTTCTGGAGAGACTGCCAGGAGTAGACTTAGTTTTCCTCCCTGGACATTGGTGACCATCCATCAACTTAACTCCTTATTGACAGGATTTCATATTCAAGAAGGAGCTGTATAGCCAAATGAGATGGAAACTGTTCAGAGACCCGAAGTGTCTGTTAGGGAGGAACTCAGACCGAGCTACATCCCCTGCTGGGCTGACATCCCACAGAAGTGTCCTTGTAGTTCCGGAGTATGTACTGAGGCTGGGGGGCAACCACACGGGCTTCCTATACTCGTGGAGCTTAAAGTCTAGTAGGGGAGACGTGTGGAAGGAAAAGTTCTATGTAATTAAGTGTAATTGTGATGATAATTCAAGAGTAGGATATTATAAAAGCTTAAAGTGGAGACCTGACCTGGTGCTGGAGTTGCTGAGAGAATCTAGGAAGACCTCTCTAAAAATGTTATTTTGCATCCTGACAATTATGCAGGGAGAAAGAATTAGGTGAAAAGGGGGCCTCTGACGTGGTGGTTTTATTCTCTTTTTTGCCTTCTTTCCTACTTCTATTCTTCTCTTTTTTCTTAATTATTCTAAATGGTTTCCAGGTTTCACTTTTAACATCACTTTAAAAAAAATGGTTCCTAGGAATTATTACGTTTATTCTGTGTATGCTGCCTTGGCACACCAGTGGAGGCCAGAGGGTACCTTGTGGGAGTGAGTCTTTGATTTCGCCACACGTGTCCTGGGAGTTCAGGTCCTCCAGCTTAGATGGTGGCAAGCACCTTTTCCTGATGAGCCTTCTGACTAGTTCTCCCGTGAATTATTGTTCAGATTTTTCTGTCTGATTATTTCTAAAATTCTGATTTGCCTTCTGAACTTGACGCCTTCTGGTTGCTTTATGTAAGAAACTATACCTGGTAGTCTAGTTCAGATGAGCTCTTCCTTAGTGGTTGGATTATGGTGCTACCTATCCTTGTTAACGCATCATGTCCTTCCTGAGTCTAGTCTGTAGCCAACATCTGTAGCTCCTTTCTTTCTTTCCTGATACCGTGACTCTTCTTTTTATTCCTGCCAACTCTGATACAAGTCTTAGTTTATGCTGCTGTTGGGATTATAATGTTTAGAATGACTGGATAACTTTCCTTGTTCTCTTTTCAGGAAAGAGCAGTTTAAATTGGGATTATTGCCCTTGAACAACTAGCATATATATAAAATCATTTATTTAGACCAAGATATTTTTTTCTGGAGAAGACTTTTCAATTTACTTAATAACTATTAGTTTGTGTAAAATTTCTATTTCTTGTGTGAATTTTAGAGTTTCATATTTTTTAAGATTTGTTTTTATTTTTAATTAGCCATATGCATGCATGTCTCTGGGTGGGCTTGTATGTGCTTGTGAATGTGGGTGTACAGGAAGGTCAGAAGAGAGGGTGTTGGGTTCCTTGGAGCTGCTGGAGTTTCAGGCAATTGTGAGCAGCTCAGAGTCGATCCTGGGAAGCAAAACTTTGGCCCTCTGAAAGAACAGCAAAAGCTCTTACTTTCTGAGCCATCACTTTAGCCCTGGGTTTTGTATTTTTTTTTCCAGGAATTTATTTCTTGAGTTTTCTATAAACAGTTTGTTTTGAATATAATTCATCCTCTAGACTCCCAGATTCATCCTTCACCTTCATCTCCCTGTGCACCCAACTTTGCCTTTTCTTTTTTTTTTTTTGCCTTTTCTTTTTTAAAATAATTTCTTTGTTGTTGTTTTTCGAGACAGAGTTTCTCTATGTATAGCTCTAGCAGTCTTAGAACTCGATCTGTAGACCAGGCTGTCCTTGAACTCAGATCTACCTGACTGTTTACCAAATGTTAGGATGTGTGCCACCACTGCCTAAAATTTTTTTTAAAAATAAACTCATCGTTCAATTTGTGTTGCTCAGCTACTCTTGAGTCAGGCCTGCCTTGAAGTATGGTCAGCCTACCAGGGACCATGCCATTGAATAAAACTGACTTCCCCCTCTTAACAGCTATCCAATGTAGTAACAACTCCTCAGCTACTGGTGGGATTTCATGTCTACCCCTCACCCCCATGTTGGGATTTTGTCTGGTTTGAGTTTGTACAGGTCTTATGCATGCTGTCATAGCCTCTGTGAGTTTCTTTGTGCAAGTGCCCTGTTGTGTTCAGAAAAAAAACACCATTTCCTTGAAGCTGTTCACCACCTCAGTCTTCCCGGTCATCACCTTTTACAGGATCCTTGAACCTTTCTTGGAGGGGTGTGATATGTTGGAGGGGTGTGATATGTTGGTTCCATTTAATGTTGAGCACTCGGGGTAGCACAAATTCTAGTTGGTCTTAATAATAAAAACCCAGAGTCAGATATATGGGTTAATGCTGAAGATCAGAGAAGCAGAGCAACCAGCCACTAGAGAGTTCTTTTACCTCTACCAGTGCTCAGACCAAAGGGGCGATCCTGTCCTCAGACTGCATCTCCAGACTCCATCTATCTCCACCAAACCTCAGACTGCACTGAGCTTCTGTTTCCACCCGCCATATCACTCCTGTCTCCACCTCCCAAGTGCTGGGAGCACCTTTGTGTGAGCATTCTCTTGTGTAGCCCAAGGTGGCCTTGAATAGAGATCCCTCTGCCTCGTTCTTCCTGGGCCTGGGATTAAAGGTGTGTGCCACCACTCCCTGGCCTCCAGTGACTCAGCTCCAGTCTTTTACTCTCCTCTGCACATTCACCAGTTGTGGGGCTCTGTGTGAATTCCCATCTATTGGAAGAAGCTTCTCTGATGAGGACTGAGAGAGGGATGGATCTGTGGGTAGAGCAATAAGTCATTAGTAGATATTTTAACACTAGGTCTATTTAGCAAAATATTGATAGTAAGTTCTCCACTAGGGTCCTCAGTTTTTTGGCCCTGTTAACAGTGCTAGGCATGGATTCCATGTCATGACGGAATAAAATGTTTATTTGGAGTTTATTTGGTTTTCATGGTGTTCCCCCTTCCACTTTAATTTCTACTATATTTGTCTCCTGTTTAGTTCAGGGTTGGTGGAATCCCATGGAAAAGAAGACTGTCCACTGTATTTTATTTATTTGTTCTTGTTAAGGGACAGAGTCTTGTATTGTTCAGGCTGGACCCAAATTCCTGGGATAAATCTTCTTGCAAGTAGCTGGGAATTCAGCTGCCTGTCATCATACCCAGTTTATATTTAGTTTTTCAAAGTAAATTATAAGACAGGTGTGGTGGTGCATCCTTGAGCCCAACATTTTTGAGATGGAGGCAGAGGGGAATCTGAAGCTCAGGACCAGCCTGTTAAACCAAAAACAGGCTAGACACAGTGGCGCACACCTTTAATCCCAGGTCTTGAGAGGCAGGCAGGTTTCAAAAATTTGAGGCCAGCCTGGTCTACAGAGTGAGTTCCAGAACAGCCAAAGATACACAGAGAAACCCTCTCTTGAAAAACAAACAAACAAACAAAAAACAAACCTAAAACAAGTAAACATAAAAATGTCTTTGAATTTTTTAAATTAAATTATTATTTTAATGTGTGCCAATCTTTTCACCCAGTATTTTATTTTTATTTTTTTCAAGACAGGGTTCTTTTTATACCTCAGGCTGGCCTTGAACTCACAGAGATCTGCCTGCTTCTGCCTCTGGAGTGCTGGAATTAAAGACACCTGCCACCAGAGTTCCAGGGTTCTTAAAAAAATAAAGTTGGGAGCCAGGCCGTGGTGGTGCACTCCTTTAATCCCAGCAATTGGAAGGCAGAGGCAGAAAGATTGCTGTGAGTTCCAGGACAGCTACGGCTACACATTGAAACCCTGTCTTGGAAATGTTAAGATAAATGAACAAATAAAGTTGAGACTGTCTTTGAAATCACAGCACTCTGGAGGCTCAGGTAGAAGAATTAAGAATTTGAGGTCAATCGTCCCCCCCCCCTCACCCTGCCCAACAATGTGCCAAGAGATCTTAGAGATTTTTTTTTAAGAGCATTAGTTAAGGGGTTTAAGGAAATTGATAGACAGTGGAATTCATCTCAGTTTGGGCTTAGTGAATCCCTAAATCAGGTTCATCTGGGCAGTTAAATATAGAACTAATGAATAGAAATTGAATACACATTGAAATTCTTTTTGAGTGTTTCACTTTTCCTCTTGTTATGGACTTCATTCTCTTCTTTTTATACTGTTCATGAACCTTGTTTTCGTACCGTATAGATTCACAGTGCTAGTCTAAATAATGGTGCTTGGCTCATCTGGCTGTAATATGATTCCAGGGGGCTGAGGTTTGCCAGGAGTAGGGAGAAGACATCAGCTTTGCCCTTTGGGAGAATAATTATTCACTGAAGAATCAGTTTGAAGAAAGACCTGAAGACCCTGGAACTTGCAAGTTTTAATGAGCTGGGCCGTAGAGGAGAGGAGGACAGTGGAAGGAAATTATGGCAAGACTTTGTTAACTAGGTACAGATGAGAAAGGGCAGGATTTGCTTAAGACTGACTCCCAAGTTCTAGCTGGGGAAGCAGAGTGATTTGAATTGATGACTAAGATGAAAAAAATGTGGAGGAAGGGGCGGGTCTGTGGTGAAAAATAGTGTAATTTTTGCATTGATTGATTGTGTGCCTCTGTGGGCATACATGTGCCATCACCCCAGTTCTCTATCATGTCGGTTCTGGGCATTGAACTTCATTGGGCAGACTTGGTGGCAAGTGTATTTACCCACTGAGCCACCTCTCTGGCCCCAAGAGGTGTATTTTTTATTTTTATCTAAGGAGTTTAAAAACAATCAAATAGAGGTTTCTGGGGCCCAGGCTGCAGCTGAGTGGTAGAGTGCTTATTTGTGTAGGTATTAAATCCTGGGTTCAATCTCTAGCATCAAATTTTTTTTAAAGATGTTTTTGACAACTGTATATATGGTCCTGAAATTTTACAAAGGTTTGGGCTGGAGGAAGACAATCTGGAGTGATTATCATGTAGATTGTGTGTGTGTGTTTGTGCTTTTGTTTTTCAAGGCAGGGTTTCTCTGTGTAGCTTTGGAGTCTGTCCTGGAACTCGCACTGTAGACCAGGCTGTCCCCGAAGTTACAGAGTTTCACCTGCCCTGCCTCTCATGTTCTGCGATTAAAGGTGTGAGCCACCACCGCCCGGTTTAGATTGTATGTTTTTTTTAATTTTTTTATTTTAGTTTTTCGAGACAGGGTTTCTCTGTAGCTTTGGAGCCTGTCCTGTCACTAGCTCTTGTAGACCAGGCTGGCCTAGAACTCACAGAGATCCACCTGCCTCTGCCTCCTGAGTGCTGGGATTAAAGGCTTGCGCCACCATTGCCCAGCTAGATTGTATGTTTTAACAGAAGGATTGATTGGGTGGTTCTCAAAAGTAACTTGCTTACAGTTTGACAAGCCCAATATATATTAAGTTTAAGAGAAGAAAGACCCTACCATATTAAGACAAATGAACAGCTAGAAAAAAGTGACTGGATCTAGTGGTGGTATTAAAGTGATATCTCTGCTCCTCACATTTTGGGGTTCACTTTTTGGCCAAGGCATTTATCTGGCAGAGGAGGGCCTCTGGTAACTAATCCAGGCCAACCTAGACCTGACTGTTGTGGATTCAGAGCAGTGGAAGGAAACCTTTTCTAGTTGTATAAATCTGTCTCTTGCAGAGATGCTTATGCATGTATGTGAAGGATGGAGTGTCCTTGGTGTCTGGGCCTTCCTTACATACCTGCTTGAGCACTGAGCTTTTAAACACCACCATAGTGGCCTTTCTAGAACCATGTTGGGTGGGCAAGTGGTAGTTTTTACCAAATAAAAGATGACGCTAGATAGATAAGGCTACATCCACTTTGGTTCTTATTCTTAGCCTTCTAAAGGTCATTTTTTTTTTTTAGAATCTGAAGAAAAAATAATTTTGGATTTTATGGCTATTCTATGGGCTTCTTCCCAACGTCTCCTGGTATATTCATCAAAGATTCTAAGTAGTAACAACTTAAGGCCTAAGTAGAGAGAGAAGACTGACATTAAGCAGTCGTTTAACTGTAGTTAGGTTAAGATATTACTCGGGAGGTTTAGAGATCTTACAACAGAGTGTGACAAGGAACCTTGCTGATTAGAACAATGCACGTAGAGGAGAGGAAAGATGTTTGTTTTAAAAGCAAACGTTTTTGTTGGCTTTTTTTCTTAATTATGAGAGCAGTATATCCAGTATGGATAATTTAGTAACTATGAAAAACGGTCCAAAACGCAGAAAGAGTGATGACTGGGCTTCAAGGTTGATGATGGTGAATATCTAGTGCTGTCTCTACTGCAGAGCAGCTGTGCAGTCTTGGATATCACACAGAACTTCTGGGATCTGTGGCTTCCTGGTCTCGAAAGTGAAAGAGAACATGTGACCTTTCAGGTCTTTTCCTACTGCAGAGAAAGAAAAGAGGACTCATCTTGAGGGGAACCTGTGTTCTGTGCCAGGTATCCATGGCCTGGAGGGAGAAAACCTCCTACAAGT
Source organism: Microtus ochrogaster (assembly GCF_000317375.1). Classification (NCBI taxonomy): domain Eukaryota; kingdom Metazoa; phylum Chordata; class Mammalia; order Rodentia; family Cricetidae; genus Microtus; species Microtus ochrogaster. The sequence goes on from NC_022013.1 coordinate 58,123,277, forward strand.
TGTCCCCTTACCTCCACAGGTGTGCATTGTCCTCTCAAATAAATAAAGGTAGTTAAAAAAAAATTAAAGCAAGAAAAATCCATGACTTCAGCGCAGAGCAGTTAGCTGCTGATATCACAGGTCATATTGTGCTTTGGGTCCTGATGGCTGGATTCCTGACTTCTGCCAGAAAAGCTCCTTTTAGCCTTGGCAGTGTTTGCAAGACAGGGGATTGGAATGGTGCCAGGTAGTGATGGCGGCGGCCAAGTGGCTGCGTCCTCAGTGGCTGAGTCGTCAGTGCACACCTTTAGTCCTAGTACTGGGGAGGCCGAAGCAAGCGGATATCTGAGTTTGAGGCCAGAGTGGTCTACAGAACAAGCTCCCGGCAGCCAGGGCTACACAGAAAGAGAAAAGAAAGAGTACTTCTACTCACCATTTGTGTTTGCTAAAAAAAAAAAAAAAAAAAAAAAAAAAATTTGCGGGGGGGGATGTGTGTATTTCTTATTAGCTTACAATATAAAATCTAAATCATCTGAGACTACCTTTCTCTGGCCCAGTCTGCATTTCCTGTGGTGTTCACTTCCTACTTACTACCTTGGTAGTCTAAGTTGCCTACAATATACCTTTTTGGATTAGCATTCTAAGTCTTCGGATCTGTATTGATCACTGCAGTACTCCTATTGCATGTGGCTGTTAGACCTTTAAAATGTGGCTAGTCTGAATTATGTCATGGTTTGTAAATTAAGTTACACACCAGCCATTGTAATAGTGCAAAAATGTGAAATACCTTGTGCTTTCAAAATGTTGATTGCATATTAAAATGCTACTTTGAATACATTGGGTTAAAGAGATTATTATTTTGTGGGTTTTTCTTGTTTTATTTTTGGCAGTCTCCCTTTGTTGCTTACAGTAGCCTTGAACTCTGAACTCACAGTTGTCTCAGCTTTCTGAATTCCGGATTAACAGGTGTATGCTTATTGCACCTGACTTTTTTCTTTAACCCCTCCTTTTTTTCCTGTTAGTAGAAGATACACATCTGTGCCTAAAATTAGGTAGGGTGATATGAGATTATTCTATAATCTTTTTTTTTTTTTTTTTCGAGACAGGGTTTCTCTGTGGCTTTGGAGCCTTTCCTGGAACTAGCTCTGTAGACCAGGCTGGTCTCGAACTCACAGAGATCCGCCTGCCTCTGCCTCCCGAGTGATGGGATTAAAGGCGTGCGCCACTACTGCCCGGCTATTCTATAATCTTCACCTCCCATCACCATTGATGAATGCATAGGAATTAGTGTACTTTCTTTTCCATTGTCTTTGTTTCTTCCATTCTTTTCCTCCCCTATCCAAAAATAGGCCATTTAAAAACAACAACAACTTTGTTTTCATTGGCTATATATGGGCAGAATTTTATGTCAGTGTGTTTTGATTTTCATTCTTTTAAAATAATTGGTATTCCATTTTATGGATACAGTTGCATTTTATTTGCTTTTGAGATAGGGCCTTACTATGTAACAGTGGCTGGCCTTTACTGACCTTGAACAAGTGGCGTCGTCCAGTCTCAGTGTCCTGGGTGATATGATTGCATGCATGTGTTCACTATTACCAGTCCCCTATTGATTAATGCTAAGATTGTTTTTCCAGTTTTATTCTCTTGTGTTATAAATAGTTCTATCTCATTCTGTGAAACTATTTTGTAGATTAAATTCTTAAAGAATGTGTCTACTCAAAGAGAAGGTGCACAAACTTCAGGGAGAGTAACTGTTTGCTGTGGCAGATCTTCATCCCCACTAACAGTGTTTGTGTGTCTTCTTCCCCTTTATAGTTATCGGTCTATTTTCACTTTGCTCATCTGCTGAAGAAGTTACTCCTGCTACAAAGTTTCTTCGCTGCTCTGATAATTAGCTTATGCTCTGAATTTGTCATAAGCTTTCAGTGTATGAATTTTGTCCTACAGTATTTTGTATTGCTGAGAGTGCAAATGAAATACCTTGTACAATGAAAGTTCACATATTTGTATCTATTAATGGCAACAGGGTCCAAAGTATGTTTCTGTGTCATAAAATTATTTTGACCTAAAGGCATTTGCAGGTAGAATTTTGTCCCAAATTCCTTACTTGCCTAAAGCAGAGCTTTCCAAAAGAACTCACTTGTCATAAGGTCTTAAAGCTCCTATGGGGACTCGAGTTTTCACAAAGCTCTTCCTTTTGGGATTTTGAAACCAGGGAAGATTGAGTCTTAGTAGAGAGAATTTGTCACCACATAATAGACTCTGATACAAAACTGTTAACTGTGTCTCAGAATCACCACTTACGGTTCCTAAAAGAGGGAGAGAGGAAGAGAGAGACGGAGAGGAAAGAGGGGGAGAGAGAGAGAGAGAGAGAGAGAGAGAGAGAGAGAGAGAGAGAGAGAATGAGTTTAATTCTTAGGTTTAGTTGTTGAACCTAAAGAGAGTAAAGGAAATTTTTTTCCTGTTCAGTAATGGCTAGATTCACCCCTACCCCAGCATCCAGATAAAGATAAAGTGAAGCTTCTCTAAAAAAAACTTTAAAATAGTATTATTTAAAAATATGTAAAATTTGTTCATAGTTTTCAGCTAAAAAAAGAAAAAATATGTAAAAATACTTTAAGCTTGTGTAAAGTTGCTTTAAACTGAATTTTCTAAAATCTGTTGTTCTCCAAAACTAAAGATTTACTGAATAAGGTTGAATGTACTATTAGATGTACTTCTCTACATACTTCTCCTACCCCTTTGTTTATTCCTGCAGCTGTAATGCTATTCTTAAATTTTTAATTTACATTTTTATGTGCTTTAGTGTTCTGCCCACATGTATTTATGTGTGAATGTGCCAGCTCCCCTGGAATTAGGGTTACAGATAGTTATGAGCTGCTGTGTGGGTGCTGGGAATTGGGCCCAAGTTCTCTGAAAGAGCGGCAGTGCTCTTAATTGCTGAATCGTCTTTCCAGCCCTCATGTAATGCTAGTTTTAAAAATGGAGTGGCATAATGACATGGCTCTGAGTCTTTGTTCTTAAAATTATTTTCATAGCATCTTTATCAGTTTGCATAAAAGAGTAAATGGTTTGTACAGGTTCTTTGGTCGTAACATTGAGAAGGAATGACAGAGTCATTGATTTAGGTTAAATTTCTTTGAGATTTTCTTTTGGGTGTGTTTGTCTGAATGTATGTCTGTGTCATGTGTGTGTACTACTCACAGAGGTCAGAAGAGGGCATCATCATGCCTTGGGACTGGAGTTACTGACCTTTGTGGCCTGCTTGCCATGTGGGTGCTGGGAATTGACTTCTAATCCCCTGAAGAACAGTTAATGCTCTTAACTACTGAAGCATCTCTAGCCACCATCACCTACCCTTTTTTAAGCCTGGAATTTGGTATGTGGACCAGGCTGGTCTTGAACTCAGAGATCTGCATGCCTCTGCCCCCTGAGTACTGGCATTAAAGTTACCACACTTCTTGTACCATGTGGGTCCCAGGGACAGTACTCCAGTTGCCAGGCCTTCACAGTACGTGCCTTTACTCATGAACTGTCTTGCTGACTTCTAAGTTTAATTTTTACACAAAGAACTTACTGATTTCTTTTCTTTTGGAGTTAGGGTCTTGCTATGTACTTCAAGCTGTCCTCAAAATGAAAATTTAGCCCAGTATAGTCTCAGTCAGTCCTCAGCCTCCTGAGTGCTAGTATTACAAGCACGTATTACTACCCTTGCTTATTTATTTATTGACAGGATCTCACTGTGTAGCTTTGGCTGGCCTGAAATTCACAGAGATCTGTTTGCCTCTGCCTCCTGAGTGCTGGAATTAAAGGATTGTACCACCATACCCTACCCTGGCTGATTTCTTTAGTACTTGGGAGGCAGAGGCAGGTGGATCTCTGAGTTCAAGGCCAGACTGGTCTACAGATCAGAGTTCCAGTACAGTCAGAAACGGCTAAACAAAGAAACCCTGTCTCCAAAAAATAAGTAAATAAAAATCTGCCATGTGTGATAGTTCACACTTTTAATCCCAGCACTTGGGAGGCAGAGGCAGGTAGACTACAAAGTGACCAGCCTGGTCTACAAAGTGAGTTCCAAGACAGCCAAGGTAATATAGAGAAAACCTGCCTCAAAACAACCAAAACAAAACAAATATCAAAAACAAAATAAAAATAGAAATCAACCAATTTTGATAATAGTTACAGAGACTTTTCTTTAATCTGGATACCCAGACACTAAAATTTAGAAAAGACTAGGTTTATTTATATGTTTAGTTATTATTTTATGGGCATTGGTGTTTTGCATGCTTGTATGTCTGTGTACCATGTGTATGCCTGGTGACCATAGAGTCCAGAAAAAAAATGTCAGATTTCCTGGAACTGGAGTTACTGACAATTGTGACATGCCTTATGGATGTTGAGGATTGAACCCAGGTCCTTTGGAAAAGCAGCCAGTGTAATGTCTGACCCCCCTGTGTTAAGTCATTTATGTTTATTGTGCTGTGTACTGTATACTCTGTTTACCATATTTAATGCTTTCAGCCAAAGAGTTAAAACTCTTTTGGGCCGGGCAGTGGTGGCGCACGCCTTTAATCCCAGCACTCGGGAGGCAGAGGCAGGCGGATCTCTGTGAGTTCGAGGCCAGCCTGATCTACAAGAGCTAGTTCCAGGACAGGAACCAAAAAGCTACGGAGAAACCCTGTCTTGAAAAACCCCCCAAAAAAAACTTAAAAAAAAAACCAAAAACCTCTTTTGGTTTCTGAGACAGCGATTCTCTGCGCAGTCCTGGCTGTCCTGGAACTCACTCCATAGACCAGGCTGGCCTTAAACTCACAGAGATCTGCCTGCCTCTGCCTCCCAAGTGCTGGGATTAAAAGCGAGTGCTGGGATTAAGCGTACACCACCACCACCTGGCTGAGTTAAAACCTTATTTTTTTTGTTTTTGTTTTGTTTTGTTTTTCGAGACAGGGTTTCTCTATGGCTTTGGAGTCTGTCGTGGAACTAGCTTCCTTGGAGTTGTCCACTTCCTCTGATTCGTAAATCATTCTGCATCCTCTTCTGCATAGATTCCTGAGCCTTGAGAGGAGGGATGTAGTACAGAGCCATTTAATCGCAGTATTTGGGAGGCAGAGGCCGGCAAATCTCTTGTGAGCTTGAGGTCAGCCCGGTCTACAAAGTGAGTTAGTTCCAGGACAGCCAGGGTGGTTACACAGAGAAACTCTGTTTATGACCCCTCCCTCCCAAAGTAGTTGGCTAATCCTGTAATGTTTGTGTTGCTATTGCACTAGTCTGTGTGTTTGGAGGCAGATTGATATTGTGGGATTTGCATCTGGTTAGACTGATGAGTACTTTTCTCCTGTAGTAGCATGTGGGTGAGCACTGTGAACACTAGTCAGCGAGAGTGAAATTTCCACTTGAGCACTAGCTGTTTCTCCATGTTTGATGACTTGAGTGTGTGGTGCTGTCAGCAATAGGGTCTTCCTGCCAAGTTGTGGAGAGTAACTAATAGCATTGGCAAGAGCCTATAAAGTGTGTGTGAGGAGATTCATGGCACCCTGTTAGCCAACAGCTCAAAAAGATGTAACCCATTCCTCTTGATCCTGGGAGTTTTATTTGGTAGCATATGATGTCTAGTTGGGGTATTAACTCTCCCATTATATGATAAGAAACTCCATTTAAATACAATTTATATAGCTGTATATATGTATTTGAGGAAGCCCCTACAGGTTCCCATGAAAAAGTTTAATTTAAAAAGCAAGTGATTAAGCCAAGCAGTGGTGGCCCATGTCTTTAATCCCAGCACTTGGGAGGCAGGCTATCTTCACTTGCTGAAAGAGAAGGCAGGAGGATCGTGAGTTTGAGGCTAGTCTGGTCTACAGAACTGAAAAAATTGAAAAGTTAAAATTTCTTAAGTAATATTACTAAAAAATAACATCTATAAATACCAGCATTGAAACTTTAAATTGAAATTATTGCCTAATGTTGCTACCCTAATTTAAGATTTTGAGTAAGCTTCTCTTGGTGTTTGAAACTAAAGTTTAAGAAACTTCAAAGTAAAGAATAGTATCTAAATACAAAGTTTTGAAGATGTGACTGTGAGTTATATATTCAGTTACGTCCTTCCCTACATTTTTTTTTTTTCCTTCAAGAGAAGGTTTCTCTGTGTAACTGCCTGGCTGTCCTGGAATTCGGAGTGTACCAGGTCAGCCTCTGCCTTTCAGCGATGGGATTAAAGGCGTGAGCCACCACCCCCAGCAAAATGTGTAGCCCAGGTCGGCCGAGATCTCACAGTCCTGCCTTTCATCCTTCAACAAACCCTACTGACCAGGCCTTTCTACATTCTTGTTATTTGTCAGTTTTGTAGCTTTTAACTTTTTTTTTTTTCTTCGAGACAGGGTTTCTCTGTGGCTTTAGAGCCTGTCCTGGAACTAGCTCTGTAGACCAGGCTGGTCTCGAACTCAGAGATCCACCTGCCTCTGCCTCCCGAGTGCTGGGATTAAAGGCGTGCGCCACCATCGCCCGGCTAGCTTTTAACTTTTTAAAACATGTTAAAGTGTTTCAAATCTGACTTACTATTTTATTTTTTTGCAATGATGGATTAAAGTAGAATGAAATGTGGGAAGGTAGAACCTAAACTAAGGGAGTTAAAAACTAGGTGTTGGTGAACATCCAGACCCTCTAGCTTGAACAGACTCCCAACATGTACTGGACAGCTGTGCATTCTTTATTCATGGGTTCTGCTACATAAAGAGCAAGGCTCATGTTTTTAAAAAAATATGTCTGAAATAGAATATTTCATATCAGTAACTATAATTTAATTCTTTTAAATGTACATTTAATTCGTCTTTAAGTTTGCTTTCATTTCTTAGGAGTCATGCAGATTTTTTTCTAAAAATAACAATACTTTTAGGGGAATAAATTTAGATTTCCTGCTTATATCATCAGTGCCCAAATCAATATTTTATGAAATTATACATCAGGAGCTCTTCAGTGGTACTGACATGTGATGCTCTTGTATACTGTTTTCCCCCTTCTTTAGGATTCCGGGATGATATTGGACCTTGGGCCAAGACTAGGTTATGAGACGGCATGGAAAAACTTTAGATAACTAGTAGCTGGGAAGAGGTAGAAAAGGTTGTCGGGCACACACTTTTCAAGGGCAGTTTTTTTTTTTTTAAATAAGACTTCAAAAATAATGAATGGCTTTTATATTACATAAGTTTAAGGAAAATTAAAAAGTAAAGGAGAAACTAGTCATAATTAGACTAACAAAATCAGATGAAGACAGCTGAGAGAACTCATGATCAAGCAATCAAAAAGTATACATAATAAATAAATAAATCTTTTAAAAAATACAGGTGTGTTAAATTGTAGAATAAAAGTAGCTCAAGGATTGCAAGGCAATTTTACACTCAGAAATCTGTGATATCATTTACACTATAAAATAAGGAAGACCAATTTATTTTAAGGACAAAAATAGTTATGAGTATTAGCTCCTACTGAGTGCATCTTTAATGCCATTGTTACTAATAGAGGCTTTAGCTATTGCAATATTAGAACCTAAAACAAAAAGCATAAGATTGGGGAGATTGCTTAGTAGCACTTAATGATTTATTCCCTGCATGTCAGACACACAGCATGTCAGGAGTTCACAGGAGACCTGGAACCCTTTGCAGAGGGATCTGATGCCTCTGGCCTCCGTGGGTACTGACAGGGATGCATACACATAATTTAAAAATAAATCTCTGTTTTTAAAATGTGTGTGTGTGTTTTCATTTGAGGAGACTGTCAAGGGTATATAGATAGAATTTATCAGTGTGCTTTGCCAGACATACAGTCTATGTAAAAGTCAAGATGGTCAGCTGAGAAACTAATTAGATGAGTAGTCTATGAATTTGGTAAATAAGAGGTTTCTTATAGACCAGCAATCGCCAATTTTTTTTTTTTCCGAGACAGGGTTTCTCTGTGGCTTTGGAGCCTGTCCTGGAACTAGCTCTGTAGACCAGGCTGGTCTCGAACTCACAGAGATCCGCCTGCTTCTGCCTCCCGAGTGCTGGGATTAAAGGCGTGCGCCACCAACGCCCGGCAGCAATCGCCAATTTGAGACGTTAAACAGTTGCTTTATTTGCTATGTGTGTCTGCTGATCTTTGGCCTACTGGGCTTCCATCCCAGACATGTTTTGAATGGTGAGAGAGCTCTGAAAGATAAAAGTTCCAGTGTCCTGCTTACTTCTACAGAGAAAGTCCTTTGTTTTGAAGAGTTGGTAGCAAGCAGAAGTCTGGCTGCTTTCTGAGTGCACCTAGAGAGCCCAAACTACCATCTGGTGTACTCTGTTATAAAAATAAACTTTAAAGAAGTTTATAGTCAGAGGGCGTGTATCCCTGAGTTGTCTGGGATCTGGAGGCTGTAGATCCTGCTGTCTTGCTAGAAGAATACCAAAAAATACAGAGAGAAATGGAAGGGGTTCCTCTAAAACTAACTTTTTCAAACACTGTAACCATGGGGCGAGAGAGTTAAGTGCTGCTCTTTGAGAAAACTGAAAATTTCCCCAGCACCCAGATCAGGTGGTTTAAAACTGTCTTTACTCTCGCCGCAGGGGATCCGATGCCACTTTCTTGCCTCCAGTGCTATCTGCCTGCACACATGATGCACACATTACTTACATATCAATTACAAAAAAAAGTAATCCTGGCCATGGTGGCGTTTGCTTTTAATCTTAGCACTTAGGAGGCAGAGGCAGGCCAATCTCTGAGTTCAAGGCTACTCTGGTCTACCTACCAACCTACTCCACGACTGCCAGGGCTGCACAGAGAAACCTTATTTTGAAAATACAAAAAACAAAAATAAATCGTAAAAACAAATTTATTAAAATGTAGCATATACTTAATAGTTAACACCGAATTCTGTCAGTATATAAAAAGTGAACTTTCTCCTAGGCTCATTACTTTCCCTTTTTCTCAGTTTACTTCTCATTGGTAATTACTGTTACTATTATAGGTATTTGTGCTGGCTAGTCTTATGTCAACTTGACATAAACTAGAGTCATCTGAGAGGAGAGAACTCCAGTTGAGAAAATGCCTCCATAAAATTGGGCTGTAGGCAAGCCTGTAGAGTATTTTCTTAATTAGTGATTGACAGGGGTGAGGAAGGTGGGGAGATGGAGGGTGAAGGGGTAGCCCATTGTGGTTGGGGATACCCCTGGGCTGGTAGACCTGGGTTCATAAGAAAGCAGTCTGAATAATCCATGAGGAACAAGCTAGTAAGCAGGACTCCTCCATGGCCTCTGCATCAGCTCCTGCATCCAGGTTCCTGCTCTGTTTGGTTAGTTCCTGCCCTTATTTCCTTTGATAATGAACTATCATATGAAAGAATAAGTGAAATAAGCCCCTTTCTCCCCAGGTTTTTTGATCATGGTGTTTTATCTTAGCAGTAGAAACCCTAACTAAGAATCCTAAATTTTTCTCCCCACTAATGCAAATACATATCTATTTTTTGGCATTTTATATAAATGGTATTGTGTATTTTGTGTTGTTGCTTGGGATTTTTTTTTCTTCTGTTTGACAGTTTATCTCATTCTCTTTCTTTTTCTCTTTTGATAGTTTTGCTATGTAGTCTCTTCTGGCTTGAGCATGCTGTGATCTGTAGTGCTGAGATTACCATCATAGGCCTGTGCCACCATGCCCACCTCCCTTGTTTGTTTAACCCCACTCTGAGTGTTATTCCTTTACAGCTCATAGATTCCCTTTGACAGCTCCATTGTTTCCACCATTCCAACTCAGTGTTCTAGGAAGCCTTGCACTGTTTGAGGCTCCTCCACTCCACTTCCCAGACTACTATTTCCACATGGTTAAGATAAAATATATAATATTATAAAGACAATCAGCCATATTACTTTAAGAGCTGTTTAATAACATAGCTCTTAGAGTAATGACTTTTTTTTTAGATAGAATGATATGTTTTGGGGGCCCTGCATGTGTGGGTACATGTTTATATGCACCTGTGTGAGCAGGTAAGAAGTAAGTGTTGGCTTTGAAATCATTTGTGGGGGCTAGGAATATAGTTCAGTTGGCAGAGGGCTTGCCCAGAATGCACTGTGCATTCCATCTCCAGCCCCACTAAAACCAGTCTGGAAGTGCATGCAAGTCATCCCAGTACTTGAGAGGTGGAGGCAGGACGACCAGTTCAAAGTCCTCATTGGTTTCAAAGGAATTTCAGAGCTAGCCTAGACTACCTAACCCTCCGCCCTACAAGAAAGAAAAGCAGAGTGAATAAGTCATTCACAAAAGACCACATATTGTATGAATTCATTTATAAGGAATGTTAGGAAAAGGCAGATCATTAGAAGAAAAAAATAGCCTACTGGTGCTGATAGTGGGAGTAGTAAAGATTTTTGTTTTGATGCGCGGGGTGTGTGTGTGTGTGTGTGTGTGTGTGTGTGTGTGTGTGAGAGAGAGAGAGAGAGAGAGAGAGAGAGAGAGAGAGAGAGAGAGAGAGAATGTTTTGGAATTTAATTAGTAGTGATCTTTTGTGCATATACGTAAAGTTATCAAATGGGGGAATTTTATGCTATGTGAATTTCATATTTCCAAAAATGAATCAAACCTTCAAGAATCCTTAAAATGATTGGAGCTGGAGAGATGGCTCAGCAGTTAAGAGCACTAGCCGCTCTTCCAGAAGACCTGAGTTTGATTCCCAACACCCATGGCAGCTCACAACTGTTTGTAACTCCAGTTCCAGTGGACTTGGCACCTTCACACATAAATACATGCAGGCAAAAACACCAATGTACATTTTTAAAAAATCCGCAAAATGGCAGTTTCAAATGTTGGTGTTAATATTAAGAAGTTACATGGTCCCAGTCTTTGGTTTGCTTTTAATGAAAAGAGAATTTTTTTTTTTTTGCTTCTAACAGGACTGAAATTATTTTCAAGTTCATTATTCAGAAATAAATTGTTAGCTGCTAAAATATTAAAAATATTTTAGGTCTGGGGTAAGTTCAATGATGCATGTGAAGGGTTCAATCTTTGGCAACAACAAAAATTTTTTTTGTGGTTTTTTCGGGACAGGGTTTCTCTGTGGCTTTGGAGCCTGTCCTGGAACTAGCTCTGTAGACCAGGCTGGTCTCGAACTCACGGGGCTCCCCTGCCTCTGCCTCCCGAGTGCTGGGATTAAAGGCGTGCGCCACCACCACCCGGCTTAAATTTTTTTAATTGATATTTATGGAGCTCTATATTTTTTCTCTGCTCCCTTCCCTGCCTCTCCCCTCCTCCCCCAAGGTCCCCATGCTCCCAATTTACTCAGGATATCTTTTTCTACTTTTTACTTCCCATGTAGATTAGATCTATGTAAGTCTCTCTTAGTGTCCTCATTGTTGTCTAAGTTCTTTGGGATTGTGATTTGTAGACTGGCTTTCTTTGCTTTATGTTTAAAAATCACCTATGAGTGAGTACATGTGATAATTGTCTTTCTGTGTCTGGGTTACCTCACTCAAAAGAATGTTTTCTAGTTCCATCCATTTTCCTGCAAAATTCAAGCTGTCATTATTTTTTTCTGCTGTGTAATACTCTATTGTGTAAATGTACCACATTTTCCTCATCTATTCTTTGGTCGAGGGACATTTAGGTTGTTTCCAGGTTCTGGCTATGGCAAACAATGTTGCTATGAACATAGTTGAGCACATGTCCTCGTGTCACGATTGAGCATCCTTTGGATATATACCCAAAAGTGGTATTACTGGGTCTTAAGGAGGGCTGTTTCCTAATTTACTGAGAGTCACCACACTGACATCCAAATGGGTTCTACCAGTTTGTACTCCCACCAGCAATGCAGAAGTGTTCCCTTTTTCCCAGAACCTCTCCAGCATGACAATCAGTGTTTTTGATCTTGGCCATTCTTTCAGATGTAAGATGGAATCTCAAGAGTTGTTTTGATTTGCATTTCTCTGATGACTAAGGATGTCAAACATTTCCTTAAGTGTCTTTCAGCCATTTTAGATTCCTCTGTTGAGAGTTCTCTGTTTAGGTCTGTACTCCATTTTTTTTTATTGGATTATGTGTTCTTTTGGTATCCAATTTCTTGAGTTCTTTGCATATTTTGGAGATGAGACCTCTATCTGATGTGGGGTTAGTGAAGATCTTTTCCTATTCTGTAGACTGTTGTTTTGTTTTGTTGACCGTGTCCTTTGCTTTACAGAAGCTTTTCAGTTTCAGGAGGTCCCATTTATTAATTGTTTCAGTGTCTGTGCTGCTTGGGTTTTATTTAGGAAGTGGTTCCCTGTGCCAATGTGTTCAAGTGTACTCCCCACTTTCTCTTCTATAAGGTTCAGTGTAGCTGGCTTTATGATGAGGTCTTTGATCCATTTGGACTTGAGTTTTGTGCATGATGATAGATAAGGGGTCTATTTTCATTCTTCTATATATTGATATCCAGTTATGCCAGCACCACTTGTTAAATATGCTTTCTTTTTTCCATTTGATATTTTTTGCTTCTTTATCAAAAATTAGGTGTTTGAAGATGTGTGGATTGATATCCAGGTCTTGTATTTGGTTCCATTGGTCCTCCTGTCTGTTCCTTATGCCAATACCAGGCTGTTTTCAGTACTGTGGCTCTGTAGTAGAGAATTTGAAGTCAGGGATTGTGATGCCTCCAGAAGTTTGTACAGGATTGTTTTGGCTATCCTGGGTTTTTTGCTTTTCCATATGAAGTTGAATACCGTTCTTTTGAGGTCTTTGAAGAATTTTGCTGGGATTTTTGGTGGGCATTGCATTGAATCTGTAACAAAAAATATTTAATGGTGAATGATGCTAAAACTTTGAATACAAAGCTCAGAGTGACTCTTGAAGTTGTGACTTTGTTTTGAGATGGGTTTCTCTGTGTAGCCCTTCCTGCCCTGGAACTTGTTCTGTAAATTGGCTAAACAGTCTCTTACTTTAGCAACATTGTTTTAAAAGATAGCATAAAATAATTTAGGAAGATGCCCATCATATAGGAATACATTTTTAGTGAATAATTTTAACAGTTATTTACTAAATTATGTAACATTTGTCCCTTAAATTAGTATGCTGCTAATAATCATAATAATTGAATCCCCAATAAATTTTCCAATTATTTTTACTTAATGGTTTGTTTATGATGGGAAATTCTTAAAAATTCCATTTATAAATCAATGGAAGAAAAAATTTTCACTGAAACTTGAAAAATATTCACTTTGGTTAGTAAGAGCTTCACGCAGTAGGGCAAATTTGTGGGATAAATGTCATGGAAAGATGAGTTCAAGGTAGAAGAAAGTGAAGTGA